>NC_142429.1:2030000-2330000 GCF_059516105.1 Syngnathus floridae | reverse complement strand
GCACCTGCAACGTTTGGTTTAGGTTTTAGGTGCATTTTTAATTTTATTGCTTAAATCGCATTTTCTCGACGAGCTGAGCACGTTTTCTGAAATGTGCTCCTCCCGTCACTCTGGTTGGGTGCGCACAGTAAAAAGTGCTCCTGGCAGCTAGGGAGTGCCGCGTTGACCACTGCGACGAAGAAATAAGCACCTGCAACGTTTGGTTTAGGTTTTAGGAGCATTTTTAATTTTATTGCTTAAATCGCATTCTCTCGACGAGCTGAGCACGTTTTCTGAAATGTGCTCCTCCCGTCGCTCTGGTTGGGTGCGCGTAGTAAAAAGTGCTCCTGGCAGCTAGAGAGTGCCGCGTTGACCACTGCGCATGAAGAAATAAGCACCTGCAACGTTAGGTTTAGGTTTTAGGTGCATTTTTAATTTTATTGCTTAAATCGCATTTTCTCGACGAGCTGAGCACGTTTTCTGAAATGTGCTCCTCCCGTCGCTCTGGTTGGGTGCGCATAGTAAAAAGTGCTCCTGGCAGCTAGAGAGTGCCGCGTTGACCACTGCGCATGAAGAAATAAGCACCTGCAACGTTTGGTTTAGGTTTTAGGTGCATTTTTAATTTTATTGCTTAAATCGCATTTTCTCGACGAGCTGAGCACGTTTTCTGAAATGTGCTCCTCCCGTCACTCTGGTTGGGTGCGCAAAGTAAAGATTGCTCTTGGCAGCTAGAGAGTGCCGCGTTGACCACTGCGCTTGAAGAAATAACCACCTGCAGCGTTTGGTTTAGGTTTTGGGTGCATTTTTAATTTTATTGCTTAAATCGCATTCTCTTGACGAGCTGAGCACGTTTCCTGAAATGTGCTCCTCCCGTCGCTCTGGTTGGGTGCGCGTAGTAAAAAGTGCTCCTGGCAGCTAGAGAGTGCCGCGTTGACCACTGCGCATGAAGAAATTAGCACCTGCAACGTTTGGTTTAGCTTTTAGGTGCATTTTTAATTTTATTGCTTAAATCGCATTTTCTCGACGAGCTGAGCACGTTTTCTGAAATGTGCTCCTCCCGTCGCTCTGGTTGGGTGCGCACAGTAAAAATAGCTCCTGGCAGCTAGGGAGTTCCGCGTTGACCACTGCACACGAAGAAATAAGCACCTGCAACGTTTGGTTTAGGTTTTAGGTGCATTTTTAATTTTATTGCTTAAATCGCATTTTCTCGACGAGCTGAGCACGTTTTCTGAAATGTGCTCCTCCCGTCACTCTGGTTGGGTGCGCACAGTAAAAAGAGCTCCTGGCAGCTAGGGAGTGCCGCGTTGACCACTGCGCACGAAGAAATAAGAACCTGCAACGTTTGGTTTAGGTTTTAGCTGCATTTTTAATTTTATTGCTTAAATCGCATTTTCTCTACGAGCTGAGCACGTTTTCTGAAATGTGCTCCTCCCGTCGCTCTGGTTGGGTGCGCACAGTAAAAAGAGCTCCTGGCAGCTAGGGAGTTCCGCGTTGACCACTGCGCACGAAGAAATAAGCACCTGCAACGTTTGGTTTAGGTTTTAGGTGCATTTTTAATTTTATTGCTTAAATCGCATTCTCTCGACGAGCTGAGCACGTTTTCTGAAATGTGCTCCTCCCGTCGCTCTGGTTGGGTGCGCACAGTAAAAACTGCTCTTGGCAGCTCGGGAGTGCCGCGTTGACCACTGCGCATGAAGAAATAAGCACCTGCAACGTTTGGTTTAGGTTTTAGGTGCATTTTTAATTTTATTGCTTAAATCGCATTTTCTCGACGAGCTGAGCACGTTTTCTGAAATGTGCTCCTCCCGTCGCTCTGGTTGGGCGCGCATAGTAAAAAGTGCTCCTGGCAGCTAGAGAGTGCCGCGTTGACCACTGCGCAAGAAGAAATAAGAACCTGCAACGTTTGGTTTAGGTTTTAGGTGCATTTTTAATTTTATTGCTTAAATCGCATTTTCTCGACAAGCTGAGCACGTTTTCTGAAATGTGCTCCTCCCGTCGCTCTGGTTGGGTGCGCACAGTAAAAAGAGCTCCTGGCAGCTAGGGAGTGCCGCGTCTACCACTGCGCACGAAGAAATAAGCACCTGCAACGTTTGGTTTAGGTTTTAGGTGCATTTTTAATTTTATTGCTTAAATCGCATTTTCTCGACGAGCTGAGCACGTTTTCTGAAATGTGCTCCTCCCGTCACCCTGGTTGGGTGCGCACAGTAAAAAGTGCTCCTGGCAGCTAGGGAGTGCCGCGTTGAGCACTACGCACGAAGAAATAAGCACCTGCAACGTTTGGTTTAGGTTTTAGCTGCATTTTTAATTTTATTGCTTAAATCGCATTTTCTCGACGAGCTGAGCACGTTTTCTGAAATGTGCTCCTCCCGTCGCTCTGGTTGGGTGCGCACAGTAAAAAGAGCTCCTGGCAGCTAGGGAGTTCCGCGTTGACCACTGCGCACGAAGAAATAAGCACCTGCAACGTTTGGTTTAGGTTTTAGGTGCATTTTTAATTTTATTGCTTAAATCGCATTCTCTCGACGAGCTGAGCACGTTTTCTGAAATGTGCTCCTCCCGTCGCTCTGGTTGGGTGCGCACAGTAAAAAGTGCTCTTGGCAGCCGGGAGTGCCGCGTTGACCACTGCGCATGAAGAAATAAGCACCTGCAACGTTTGGTTTAGGTTTTAGGTGCATTTTTAATTTTATTGCTTAAATTGCATTTTCTCGAGGAGCTGAGCACGTTTTCTGAAATGTGCTCCTCCCGTCGCTCTGGTTGGGCGCGCATAGTAAAAAGTGCTCCTGGAAGCTAGAGAGTGCCGCGTTGACCACTGCGCATGAAGAAATAAGCACCTGCAACGTTTGGTTTAGGTTTTAGGTGCATTTTTAATTTTATTGCTTAAATCGCATTTTCTCGACAAGCTGAGCACGTTTTCTGAAATGTGCTCCTCCCGTCGCTCTGGTTGGGTGCGCACAGTAAAAAGAGCTCCTGGCAGCTAGGGAGTGCCGCGTTGACCACTGCGCACGAAGAAATAAGCACCTGCAACGTTTGGTTTAGGTTTTAGGTGCATTTTTAATTTTATTGCTTAAATCGCGTTCTCTCGACGAGCTGAGCACGTTTTCTGAAATGTGCTCCTCCCGTTGCTCTGGTTGGGCGCGCATAGTAAAAAGTGCTCCTGGCAGCTAGAGAGTGCCGCGTTGACCACTGCGCATGAAGAAATAAGCACCTGCAACGTTTGGTTTAGGTTTTAGGTGCATTTTTAATTTTATTGCTTAAATCGCATTTTCTCGACGAGCTGAGCACGTTTTCTGAAATGTGCTCCTCCCGTCACTCTGGTTGGGTGCGCACAGTAAAAAGTGCTCCTGGCAGCTAGGGAGTGCCGCGTTGAGCACTACGCACGAAGAAATAAGCACCTGCAACGTTTGGTTTAGGGTTTAGCTGCATTTTTAATTTTATTGCTTAAATCGCATTTTCTCGACGAGCTGAGCACGTTTTCTGAAATGTGCTCCTCCCGTCGCTCTGGTTGGGTGCGCACAGTAAAAAGAGCTCCTGGCAGCTAGGGAGTTCCGCGTTGACCACTGCGCACGAAGAAATAAGCACCTGCAACGTTTGGTTTAGGTTTTAGGTGCATTTTTAATTTTATTGCTTACATCGCATTTTCTCGACGAGCTGAGCACGTTTTCTGAAATGGGCTCCTCCCGTCGCTCTGGTTGGGTGCGCACAGTAAAAAGAGCTCCTGGCAGCTAGGGAGTTCCGCGTTGACCACTGCGCACGAATAAATAAGCACCTGCAACGTTTGGTTTAGGTTTTAGGTGCATTTTTTTATTTTATTGCTTAAATCGCATTCTCTCGACGAGCTGAGCACGTTTTCTGAAATGTGCTCCTCCCGTCGCTCTGGTTGGGTGCACACAGTAAAAAGAGCTCCTGGCAGCTAGGGAGTGCCGCGTTGACCACTGCGCACGAAGAAATAAGCACCTGCAACGTTTGGTTTAGGTTTTAGGTGCATTTTTTATTTTATAGCTTAAATCGCATTCTCTCGACGAGCTGAGCACGTTTTCTGAAATGTGCTCCTCCCGTCGCTCTGGTTGGGTGCGCGTAGTAAAAAGTGCTCCTGGCAGCTAGAGAGTGCCGCGTTGACCACTGCATATGAAGAAATAAGCACCTGCAACGTTTGGTTTAGGTTTTAGGTGCATTTTTAATTTTATTGCTCAAATCGCATTTTCTCGACGAGCTGAGCACGTTTTCTGAAATGTGCTCCTCCCTTCGCTCTGGTTGGGTGCGCACAGTAAAAAGAGCTCCTGGCAGCTAGGGAGTGCCGCGTTGACCACTGCGCACGAAGAAATAAGCACCTGCAACGTTTGGTTTAGGTTTTAGGTGCATTTTTTATTTTATTGCTTAAATCGCATTTTCTCGACGAGCTGAGCACGTTTTCTGAAATGTGCTCCTCCCGTCACTCTGGTTGGGTGCGCACAGTAAAAAGTGCTCCTGGCAGCTAGAGAGTGCTGCGTTGACCACTGCGCATGAAGAAATAAGCACCTGCAACGTTTGGTTTAGGTTTTAGGTGCATTTTTAATCTTATTGCTTAAATCGCATTTTCTCGACGAGCTGAGCACGTTTTCTGAAATGTGCTCCTCCCGTCACTCTGGTTGGGTGCGTACAGTAAAAAGTGCTCTTGGCAACTAGAGAGTGCCGCGTTGACCACTGCGCATGAAGAAATAAGCACCTGCAACGTTTGGTTTAGGTTTTAGGTGCATTTTTAATTTCATTGCTTAAATCGCATTTTCTCGACGAGCTGAGCACGTTTTCTGAAATGTGCTCCTCCCGTCGCTCTGGTTGGGTGCGCACAGTAAAAAGTGATCCTGGCAGCTAGAGAGTGCCGCGTTGACCACTGCGCATGAAGAAATAAGCACCTGCAACGTTTGATTTAGGTTTTAGGTGCATTTTTAAACTAATTGCTTAAATCGCATTTTCTCGACGAGCTGAGCACGTTTTCTGAAATGTACTCCTCCCGTCACTCTGGTTGGGTGCGCACAGTAAAAAGTGCTCTTGGCAGCTAGAGAGTGCCGCGTTGACCACTGCTCATGAAGAAATAAGCACCTGCAACGTTTGATTTAGGTTTTAGGTGCATTTTTAATTTTATTGCTTAAATCGCATTTTCTCGACGAGCTGAGCACGTTTTCTGAAATGTGCTCCTCCCGTCACTCTGGTTGGGTGCGCACAGTAAAAAGTGCTCCTGGCATCTAGGGAGTGCCGCGTTGAGCACTGCGCACGAAGAAATAAGCACCTGCAACGTTTGGTTTAGGTTTTAGGTGCATTTTTAATTTTATTGCTTAAATCGCATTTTCTCTACGAGCTGAGCACGTTTTCTGAAATGTGCTCCTCCCGTCGCTCTGGTTGGGTGCGCACAGTAAAAAGTGCTCCTGGCAGCTAGGGAGTGCCGCGTTGAGCACTACGCACGAAGAAATAAGCACCTGCAACGTTTGGTTTAGGTTTTAGCTGCATTTTTAATTTTATTGCTTAAATTGCATTTTATCGACGAGCTGAGCACGTTTTCTGAAATGTGCTCCTCCCGTCGCTCTGGTTGGGTGCGCACAGTAAAAAGAGCTCCTGGCAGCTAGGGAGTTCCGCGTTGACCACTGCGCACGAAGAAATAAGCACCTGCAACGTTTGGTTTAGGTTTTAGGTGCATTTTTAATTTTATGGCTTAAATCGCATTTTCTCGACGAGCTGAGCACGTTTTCTGAAATGTGCTCCTTCCGTCACTCTGGTTGGGTGCGCACAGTAAAAAGTGCTCCTGGCAGCTAGAGAGTGCCATGTTGACCACTGCGCATGAAGAAATAAGCACCTGCAACGTTTGGTTTAGGTTTTAGGTGCATTTTTAATTTTATTGCTTAAATCGCATTTTCTCGACGAGCTGAGCACGTTTTCTGAAATGTGCTCCTCCCGTCACTCTGGTTGGGTGCGCACAGTAAAAAGTGCTCCTGGCAGCTAGGGAGTGCCGCGTTGACCACTGCGACGAAGAAATAAGCACCTGCAACGTTTGGTTTAGGTTTTAGGAGCATTTTTAATTTTATTGCTTAAATCGCATTCTCTCGACGAGCTGAGCACGTTTTCTGAAATGTGCTCCTCCCGTCGCTCTGGTTGGGTGCGCGTAGTAAAAAGTGCTCCTGGCAGCTAGAGAGTGCCGCGTTGACCACTGCGCATGAAGAAATAAGCACCTGCAACGTTAGGTTTAGGTTTTAGGTGCATTTTTAATTTTATTGCTTAAATCGCATTTTCTCGACGAGCTGAGCACGTTTTCTGAAATGTGCTCCTCCCGTCGCTCTGGTTGGGTGCGCATAGTAAAAAGTGCTCCTGGCAGCTAGAGAGTGCCGCGTTGACCACTGCGCATGAAGAAATAAGCACCTGCAACGATTGGTTTAGGTTTTAGGTGCATTTTTAATTTTATTGCTTAAATCGCATTTTCTCGACGAGCTGAGCACGTTTTCTGAAATGTGCTCCTCCCGTCACTCTGGTTGGGTGCGCAAAGTAAAGATTGCTCTTGGCAGCTAGAGAGTGCCGCGTTGACCACTGCGCTTGAAGAAATAACCACCTGCAGCGTTTGGTTTAGGTTTTGGGTGCATTTTTAATTTTATTGCTTAAATCGCATTCTCTTGACGAGCTGAGCACGTTTCCTGAAATGTGCTCCTCCCGTCGCTCTGGTTGGGTGCGCGTAGTAAAAAGTGCTCCTGGCAGCTAGAGAGTGCCGCGTTGACCACTGCGCATGAAGAAATTAGCACCTGCAACGTTTGGTTTAGCTTTTAGGTGCATTTTTAATTTTATTGCTTAAATCGCATTTTCTCGACGAGCTGAGCACGTTTTCTGAAATGTGCTCCTCCCGTCGCTCTGGTTGGGTGCGCACAGTAAAAATAGCTCCTGGCAGCTAGGGAGTTCCGCGTTGACCACTGCACACGAAGAAATAAGCACCTGCAACGTTTGGTTTAGGTTTTAGGTGCATTTTTAATTTTATTGCTTAAATCGCATTTTCTCGACGAGCTGAGCACGTTTTCTGAAATGTGCTCCTCCCGTCACTCTGGTTGGGTGCGCACAGTAAAAAGAGCTCCTGGCAGCTAGGGAGTGCCGCGTTGACCACTGCGCACGAAGAAATAAGAACCTGCAACGTTTGGTTTAGGTTTTAGCTGCATTTTTAATTTTATTGCTTAAATCGCATTTTCTCGACGAGCTGAGCACGTTTTCTGAAATGTGCTCCTCCCGTCGCTCTGGTTGGGTGCGCACAGTAAAAAGAGCTCCTGGCAGCTAGGGAGTTCCGCGTTGACCACTGCGGACGAAGAAATAAGCACGTGCAACGTTTGGTTTAGGTTTTAGGTGCATTTTTAATTTTATTGCTTAAATCGCATTCTCTCGACGAGCTGAGCACGTTTTCTGAAATGTGCTCCTCCCGTCGCTCTGGTTGGGTGCGCACAGTAAAAACTGCTCTTGGCAGCTCGGGAGTGCCGCGTTGACCACTGCGCATGAAGAAATAAGCACCTGCAACGTTTGGTTTAGGTTTTAGGTGCATTTTTAATTTTATTGCTTAAATCGCATTTTCTCGACGAGCTGAGCACGTTTTCTGAAATGTGCTCCTCCCGTCGCTCTGGTTGGGCGCGCATAGTAAAAAGTGCTCCTGGCAGCTAGAGAGTGCCGCGTTGACCACTGCGCAAGAAGAAATAAGAACCTGCAACGTTTGGTTTAGGTTTTAGGTGCATTTTTAATTTTATTGCTTAAATCGCATTTTCTCGACAAGCTGAGCACGTTTTCTGAAATGTGCTCCTCCCGTCGCTCTGGTTGGGTGCGCACAGTAAAAAGAGCTCCTGGCAGCTAGGGAGTGCCGCGTCTACCACTGCGCACGAAGAAATAAGCACCTGCAACGTTTGGTTTAGGTTTTAGGTGCATTTTTAATTTTATTGCTTAAATCGCATTTTCTCGACGAGCTGAGCACGTTTTCTGAAATGTGCTCCTCCCGTCACCCTGGTTGGGTGCGCACAGTAAAAAGTGCTCCTGGCAGCTAGGGAGTGCCGCGTTGAGCACTACGCACGAAGAAATAAGCACCTGCAACGTTTGGTTTAGGTTTTAGCTGCATTTTTAATTTTATTGCTTAAATCGCATTTTCTCGACGAGCTGAGCACGTTTTCTGAAATGTGCTCCTCCCGTCGCTCTGGTTGGGTGCGCACAGTAAAAAGTGATCCTGGCAGCTAGAGAGTGCCGCGTTGACCACTGCGCATGAAGAAATAAGCACCTGCAACGTTTGATTTAGGTTTTAGGTGCATTTTTAAACTAATTGCTTAAATCGCATTTTCTCGACGAGCTGAGCACGTTTTCTGAAATGTACTCCTCCCGTCACTCTGGTTGGGTGCGCACAGTAAAAAGTGCTCTTGGCAGCTAGAGAGTGCCGCGTTGACCACTGCTCATGAAGAAATAAGCACCTGCAACGTTTGATTTAGGTTTTAGGTGCATTTTTAATTTTATTGCTTAAATCGCATTTTCTCGACGAGCTGAGCACGTTTTCTGAAATGTGCTCCTCCCGTCACTCTGGTTGGGTGCGCACAGTAAAAAGTGCTCCTGGCATCTAGGGAGTGCCGCGTTGAGCACTGCGCACGAAGAAATAAGCACCTGCAACGTTTGGTTTAGGTTTTAGGTGCATTTTTAATTTTATTGCTTAAATCGCATTTTCTCGACGAGCTGAGCACGTTTTCTGAAATGTGCTCCTCCCGTCGCTCTGGTTGGGTGCGCACAGTAAAAATAGCTCCTGGCAGCTAGGGAGTTCCGCGTTGACCACTGCGCACGAAGAAATAAGCACCTGCAACGTTTGGTTTAGGTTTTAGGTGCATTTTTAATTTTATTGCTTAAATCGCATTCTCTCGACGAGCTGAGCACGTTTTCTGAAATGTGCTCCTCCCGTCGCTCTGGTTGGTTGCGCACAGTAAAAAGTGCTCTTGGCAGCTCGGGAGTGCCGCGTTGACCACTGCGCATGAAGAAATAAGCACCTGCAACGTTTGGTTTAGGTTATAGGTGCATTTTTAATTTTATTGCTTAAATCGCATTTTCTCGACGAGCTGAGCACGTTTTCTGAAATGTGCTCCTCCCGTCACTCTGGTTGGGTGCGCACAGTAAAAAGTGCTCTTGGCAGCTAGAGAGTACCGCGTTGACCACTGCGCATGAAGAAATAAGCACCTGCAACGTTTGGTTTAGGTTTTAGGTGCATTTTTAATTTTATTGCTTAAATCGCATTTTCTCGACGAGCTGAGCACGTTTTCTGAAATGTGCTCCTCCCGTCACTCTGGTTGGGTGCGCACAGTAAAAAGTGCTCCTGGCAGCTAGGGAGTGCCGCGTTGAGCACTGCGCACGAAGAAATAAGCACCTGCAACGTTTGGTTTAGGTTTTAGGTGCATTTTTAATTTTATTGCTTAAATCGCATTTTCTGAACGAGCTGAGCACGTTTTCTGAAATGTGCTCCTCCCGTCACTCTGGTTGGGTGCGCACAGTAAAAAGTGCTCTTGGCAGCTAGAGAGTGCCGCGTTGACCACTGCGCATGAAGAAATAAGCACCTGCAACGTTTGGTTTAGGTTTTAGGTGCATTTTTAATCTTATTGCTTAAATCGCATTTTCTCGACGAGCTGAGCACGTTTTCTGAAATGTGCTCCTCCCGTCACTCTGGTTGGGTGCGCACAGTAAAAAGTGCTCTTGGCAGCTAGAGAGTGCCGCGTTGACCACTGCGCATGAAGAAATAAGCACCTGCAACGTTTGGTTTAGGTTTTAGGTGCATTTTTAATTTTATTGCTTAAATCGCATTTTCTCGACGAGCTGAGCACGTTTTCTGAAATGTGCTCCTCCCGTCACTCTGGTTGGGTGCGCACAGTAAAAAGTGCTCTTGGCAGCTAGAGAGTGCCGCGTTGAGCACTACGCACGAAGAAATAAGCACCTGCAACGTTTGGTTTAGGTTTTAGCTGCATTTTTAATTTTATTGCTTAAATCGCATTTTCTCTACGAGCTGAGCACGTTTTCTGAAATGTGCTCCTCCCGTCGCTCTGGTTGGGTGCGCACAGTAAAAAGAGCTCCTGGCAGCTAGGGAGTTCCGCGTTGACCACTGCGAAAGGAAGAAATAAGCACCTGCAACGTTTGGTTTAGGTTTTAGGTGCATTTTTAATTTTATTGCTTAAATCGCATTCTCTTGACGAGCTGAGCACGTTTTCTGAAATGTGCTCCTCCCGTCGCTCTGGTTGGGTGCGCACAGTAAAAAGTGCTCTTGGCAGCTCGGGAGTGCCGCGTTGACCACTGCGAATGAAGAAATAATCACCTGCAACGTTTGGTTTAGGTTTTAGGTGCATTTTTAATTTTATTGCTTAAATCGCATTTTCTCGACGAGCTGAGCACGTTTTCTGAAATGTGCTCCTCCCGTCGCTCTGGTTGGGCGCGCATAGTAAAAAGTGCTCCTGGCAGCTAGAGAGTGCCGCGTTGACCACTGCGCAAGAAGAAATAAGCACCTGCAACGTTTGGTTTAGGTTTTAGGTGCATTTTTAATTTTATTGCTTAAATCACATTTTCTCGACAAGCTGAGCACGTTTTCTGAAATGTGCTCCTCCCGTCGCTCTGGTTGGGTGCGCACAGTAAAAAGAGCTCCTGGCAGTTAGGGAGTGCCGCGTTGACCACTGCGCACGAAGAAATAAGCACCTGCAACGTTTGGTTTAGGTTTTAGGTGCATTTTTAATTTTATTGCTTAAATCGCATTCTCTCGACGAGCTGAGCACGTTTTCTGAAATGTGCTCCTCCCGTCACTCTGGTCTGGTGCGCACAGTATAAAGTGCTCCTGGCAGCTAGGGAGTGCCGCGTTGAGCACTACGCACGAAGAAATAAGCACCTGCAACGTTTGGTTTAGGTTTTAGCTGCATTTTTAATTTTATTGCTTAAATTGCATTTTATCGACGAGCTGAGCACGTTTTCTGAAATGTGCTCCTCCCGTCGCTCTGGTTGGGTGCGCACAGTAAAAAGAGCTCCTGGCAGCTAGGGAGTTCCGCGTTGACCACTGCGCACGAAGAAATAAGCACCTGCAACGTTTGGTTTAGGTTTTAGGTGCATTTTTAATTTTATGGCTTAAATCGCATTTTCTCGACGAGCTGAGCACGTTTTCTGAAATGTGCTCCTTCCGTCACTCTGGTTGGGTGCGCACAGTAAAAAGTGCTCCTGGCAGCTAGAGAGTGCCATGTTGACCACTGCGCATGAAGAAATAAGCACCTGCAACGTTTGGTTTAGGTTTTAGGTGCATTTTTAATTTTATTGCTTAAATCGCATTTTCTCGACGAGCTGAGCACGTTTTCTGAAATGTGCTCCTCCCGTCACTCTGGTTGGGTGCGCACAGTAAAAAGTGCTCCTGGCAGCTAGGGAGTGCCGTGTTGACCACTGCGCACGAAGAAATAAGCACCTGCAACGTTTGGTTTAGGTTTTAGGTGCATTTTTTATTTTATTGCTTAAATCGCATTCTCTCGACGAGCTGAGCACGTTTTCTGAAATGTGCTCCTCCCGTCGCTCTGGTTGGGTGTGCGTAGTAAAAAGTGCTCCTGGCAGCTAGAGAGTGCCGCCTTGACCACTGCGCATGAAGAAATAAGCACCTGCAACGTTTGGTTTAGGTTTTAGGTGCATTTTTAATCTTATTGCTTAAATCGCATTTTTTCGACGAGCTGAGCACGTTTTCTGAAATGTGCTCCTCCCGTCACTCTGGTTAGGTGCGCACAGTAAAAAGTGCTCTTGGCAGCTAGAGAGTGCCGCATTGAGCACTGCGCACGAAGAAATAAGCACCTGCAACGTTTGGTTTAGGTTTTAGGTGCATTTTTAATTTTATTGCTTAAATCGCATTTTCTCGACGAGCTGAGCACGTTTTCTGAAATGTGCTCCTCCCGTCACTCTGGTTGGGTGCGCACAGTAAAAAGTGCTCTTGGCAGCTAGAGAGTGCCGCGTTGACCACTGCGCATGAAGAAATAAGCACCTGCAACGTTTGGTTTAGGTTTTAGGTGCATTTTTAATTTTATTGCTTAAATCGCATTTTCTCGACGAGCTGAGCACGTTTTCTGAAATGTGCTCCTCCCGTCACTCTGGTTGGGTGCGCACAGTAAAAAGTGCTCCTGGCAGCTCGGGAGTGCCGCGTTGAGCACTGCGCACGAAGAAATAAGCACCTGCAACGTTTGGTTTAGGTTTTAGGTGCATTTTTAATTTTATTGCTTAAATCGCATTTTCTCGACGAGCTGAGCACGTTTTCTCAAAGGTGCTCCTCCCGTCACTCTGGTTGTGTGCGCACAGTAAAAAGAGCTCCTGGCAGCTAGGGAGTGCCGCGTTGACCACTGCGCACGAAGAAATAAGAACCTGCAACGTTTGGTTTAGGTTTTAGCTGCATTTTTAATTTTATTGCTTAAATCGCATTTTCTCGACGAGCTGAGCACGTTTTCTGAAATGTGCTCCTCCCGTCGCTCTGGTTGGGTGCGCACAGTAAAAAGAGCTCCTGGCAGCTAGGGAGTTCCGCGTGGACCACTGCGGACGAAGAAATAAGCACGTGCAACGTTTGGTTTAGGTTTTAGGTGCATTTTTAATTTTATTGCTTAAATCGCATTCTCTCGACGAGCTGAGCACGTTTTCTGAAATGTGCTCCTCCCGTCGCTCTGGTTGGGTGCGCACAGTAAAAACTGCTCTTGGCAGCTCGGGAGTGCCGCGTTGACCACTGCGCATGAAGAAATAAGCACCTGCAACGTTTGGTTTAGGTTTTAGGTGCATTTTTAATTTTATTGCTTAAATCGCATTTTCTCGACGAGCTGAGCACGTTTTCTGAAATGTGCTCCTCCCGTCACTCTGGTTGGGTGCGCGCAGTAAAAAGTGCTCTTGGCAGCTAGAGAGTGCCGCGTTGAGCACTACGCACGAAGAAATAAGCACCTGCAACGTTTGGTTTAGGCTTTAGCTGCATTTTTAATTTTATTGCTTAAATCGCATTTTCTCTACGAGCTGAGCACGTTTTCTGAAATGTGCTCCTCCCGTCGCTCTGGTTGGGTGCGCACAGTAAAAAGAGCTCCTGGCAGCTAGGGAGTTCCGCGTTGACCACTGCGCACGAAGAAATAAGCACCTGCAACGTTTGGTTTAGGTTTTAGGTGCATTTTTAATTTTATTGCTTAAATCGCATTCTCTTGACGAGCTGAGCACGTTTTCTGAAATGTGCTCCTCCCGTCGCTCTGGTTGGGTGCGCACAGTAAAAAGTGCTCTTGGCAGCTCGGGAGTGCCGCGTTGACCACTGCGAATGAAGAAATAAGCACCTGCAACGTTTGGTTTAGGTTTTAGGTGCATTTTTAATTTTATTGCTTAAATCGCATTTTCTCGACGAGCTGAGCACGTTTTCTGAAATGTGCTCCTCCCGTCGCTCTGGTTGGGCGCGCATAGTAAAAAGTGCTCCTGGCAGCTAGAGAGTGCCGCGTTGACCACTGCGCAAGAAGAAATAAGCACCTGCAACGTTTGGTTTAGGTTTTAGGTGCATTTTTAATTTTTTTGCTTAAATCGCATTTTCTCGACAAGCTGAGCACGTTTTCTGAAATGTGCTCCTCCCGTCGCTCTGGTTGGGTGCGCACAGTAAAAAGAGCTCCTGGCAGCTAGGGAGTGCCGCGTTGACCACTGCGCACGAAGAAATAAGCACCTGCAACGTTTGGTTTAGGTTTTAGGTGCATTTTTAATTTTATTGCTTAAATCGCATTCTCTCGACGAGCTGAGCACGTTTTCTGAAATGTGCTCCTCCCGTCACTCTGGTTGGGTGCGCACAGTATAAAGTGCTCCTGGCAGCTAGGGAGTGCCGCGTTGAGCACTACGCACGAAGAAATAAGCACCTGCAACGTTTGGTTTAGGTTTTAGGTGCATTTTTAATCTTATTGCTTAAATCGCATTTTTTCGACGAGCTGAGCACGTTTTCTGAAATGTGCTCCTCCCGTCACTCTGGTTAGGTGCGCACAGTAAAAAGTGCTCTTGGCAGCTAGAGAGTGCCGCGTTGAGCACTGCGCACGAAGAAATAAGCACCTGCAACGTTTGGTTTAGGTTTTAGGTGCATTTTTAATTTTATTGCTTAAATCGCATTTTCTCGACGAGCTGAGCACGTTTTCTGAAATGTGCTCCTCCCGTCACTCTGGTTGGGTGCGCACAGTAAAAAGTGCTCTTGGCAGCTAGAGAGTGCCGCGTTGACCACTGCGCATGAAGAAATAAGCACCTGCAACGTTTGGTTTAGGTTTTAGGTGCATTTTTAATTTTATTGCTTAAATCGCATTTTCTCGACGAGCTGAGCACGTTTTCTGAAATGTGCTCCTCCCGTCACTCTGGTTGGGTGCGCACAGTAAAAAGTGCTCCTGACAGCTAGGGAGTGCCGCGTTGAGCACTGCGCACGAAGAAATAAGCACCTGCAACGTTTGGTTTAGGTTTTAGGTGCATTTTTAATTTTATTGCTTAAATCGCATTTTCTCGACGAGCTGAGCACGTTTTCTGAAAGGTGCTCCTCCCGTCACTCTGGTTGGGTGCGCACAGTAAAAAGAGCTCCTGGCAGCTAGGGAGTGCCGCGTTGAGCACTGCGCACGAAGAAATAAGCACCTGCAACGTTTGGTTTAGGTTTTAGCTGCATTTTTAATTTTATTGCTTAAATCGCATTTTCTCGACGAGCTGAGCACGTTTTCTGAAATGGGCTCCTCCCGTCGCTCTGGTTGGGTGCGCACAGTAAAAAGAGCTCCTGGCAGCTAGGGAGTTCCGCGTTGACCACTGCGCACGAAGAAATAAGCACCTGCAACGTTTGGTTTAGGTTTTAGGTGCATTTTTTATTTTATTGCTTTAATCGCATTCTCTCGACGAGCTGAGCACGTTTTCTGAAATGTGCTCCTCCCGTCGCTCTGGTTGGGTGCACACAGTAAAAAGAGCTCCTGGCAGCTAGGGAGTTCCGCGTTGACCACTGCGCACGAAGAAATAAGCACCTGCAACGTTTGGTTTAGGTTTTAGGTGCATTTTTTATTTTATTGCTTAAATCGCATTCTCTCGACGAGCTGAGCACGTTTTCTGAAATGTGCTCCTCCCGTCGCTCTGGTTGGGTGCGCGTAGTAAAAAGTGCTCCTGGCAGCTAGAGAGTGCCGCGTTGACCACTGCGCATGAAGAAATAAGCACCTGCAACGTTTGGTTTAGGTTTTAGGTGCATTTTTAATTTTATTGCTTAAATCGCATTTTCTCGACGAGCTGAGCACGTTTTCTGAAATGTGCTCCTCCCGTCACCCTGGTTGGGTGCGAACAGTAAAAAGTGCTCCTGGCAGCTAGGGAGTGCCGCGTTGAGCACTACGCACGAAGAAATAAGCACCTGCAACGTTTGGTTTAGGTTTTAGCTGCATTTTTAATTTTATTGCTCAAATCGCATTTTCTCGACGAGCTGAGCACGTTTTCTGAAATGTGCTCCTCCCGTCGCTCTGGTTGGGTGCGCACAGTAAAAAGAGCCCCTGGCAGCTAGGGAGTTCCGCGTTGACCACTGCGCACGAAGAAATAAGCACCTGCAACGTTTGGTTTAGGTTTTAGGTGCATTTTTAATTTTATTGCTTAAATCGCATTCTCTCGACGAGCTGAGCACGTTTTCTGAAATGTGCTCCTCCCGTCGCTCTGGTTGGGTGCGCACAGTAAAAAGTGCTCTTGGCAGCTCGGGAGTGCCGCGTTGACCACTGCGCATGAAGAAATAAGCACCTGCAACGTTTGGTTTAGGTTTTAGGTGCATTTTTTATTTTATTGCTTAAATCGCATTTTCTCGACGAGCTGAGCACGTTTTCTGAAATGTGCTCCTCCCGTCGCTCTGGTTGGGCGCGCATAGTAAAAAGTGCTCCTGGCAGCTAGAGAGTGCCGCGTTGACCACTGCGCAAGAAGAAATAAGCACCTGCAACGTTTGGTTTAGGTTTTAGGTGCATTTTTAATTTTATTGCTTAAATCGCATTTTCTCGACAAGCTGAGCACGTTTTCTGAAATGTGCTCCTCCCGTCGCCCTGGTTGGGTGCGCACAGTAAAAAGAGCTCCTGGCAGCTAGGGAGTGCCGCGTTGACCACTGCGCACGAAGAAATAAGCACCTGCAACGTTTGGTTTAGGTTTTAGGTGCATTTTTAATTTTATTGCTTAAATCGCGTTCTCTCGACGAGCTGAGCACGTTTTCTGAAATGTGCTCCTCCCGTTGCTCTGGTTGGGCGTGCATAGTAAAAAGTTCTCCTGGCAGCTAGAGAGTGCCGCGTTGACCACTGCGCATTAAGAAATAAGCACCTGCAACGTTTGGTTTAGGTTTTAGGTGCATTTTTAATTTTATTGCTTAAATCGCATTTTCTCGAAGAGCTGAGCACGTTTTCTGAAATGTGCTCCTCCCGTCGCTCTGGTTGGTCGCGCATAGTAAAAAGTGCTCCTGGCAGCTAAAGAGTGCCGCGTTGACCACTGCGCATGAAGAAATAAGCACCTGCAACGTTTGGTTTAGGTTTTAGGTGCATTTTTAATTTTATTGCTTAAATCGCATTTTCTCGACGAGCTGAGCACGTTTTCTGAAATGTGTCCTCCCGTCACTCTGGTTTTGTGCGCACAGTAAAAAGTGCTCCTGGCAGCTAGGGAGTGCCGCGTTGACCACTGCGCACGAAGAAATAAGCACCTGCAACGTTTGGTTTAGGTTTTAGGTGCATTTTTTATTTTATTGCTTAAATCGCATTCTCTCGACGAGCTGAGCACGTTTTCCTAAATGTGCTCCTCCCGTCGCTCTGGTTGGGTGCGCGTAGTAAAAAGTGCTCCTGGCAGCTAGAGAGTGCCGCGTTGACCACTGCGCATGAAGAAATAAGCACCTGCAACGTTTGGTTTAGGTTTTAGGTGCATTTTTAATCTTATTGCTTAAATCGCATTTTCTCGACGAGCTGAGCACGTTTTCTGAAATGTGCTCCTCCCGTCACTCTGGTTAGGTGCGCGCAGTAAAAAGTGCTCTTGGCAGCTAGAGAGTGCAGCGTTGACCACTGCGCATGAAGAAATAAGCACCTGCAACGTTTGGTTTAGGTTTTAGGTGCATTTTTAATTTTATTGCTTAAATCGCATTTTCTCGACGAGCTGAGCACGTTTTCTGAAATGTGCTCCTCCCGTCACTCTGGTTGGGTGTGCACAGTAAAAAGTGCTCCTGGCAGCTAGAGAGTGCCGCGTTGACCACTGCGCATGAAGAAATAAGCACCTGCAACGTTTGATTTAGGTTTTAGGTGCATTTTTACTCTTATTGCTTAAATCGCATTTTCTCGACGAGCTGAGCACGTTTTCTGAAATGTGCTCCTCCCGTCACTCTGGTTGGGTGCGCACAGTAAAAAGTGCTCTTGGCAGCTAGAGAGTGCCGCGTTGACCACTGCGCATGAAGAAATAAGCACCTGCAACGTTTGGTTTAGGTTTTAGGTGCATTTTTAATTTTATTGCTTAAATCGCATTTTCTCGACGAGCTGAGCACGTTTTCTGAAATGTGCTTCTCCCGTCACTCTGGTTGGGTGCGCACAGTAAAAAGTGCTCCTGGCAGCTAGGGAGTGCCGCGTTGAGCACTACGCACGAAGAAATAAGCACCTGCAACGTTTGGTTTAGGTTTTAGCTGCATTTTTAATTTTATTGCTTAAATCGCATTTTCTCGACGAGCTGAGCACGTTTTCTGAAATGTGCTCCTCCCGTCGCTCTGGTTGGGTGCGCACAGTAAAAAGAGCTCCTGGCAGCTAGGGAGTTCCGCGTTGACCACTGCGCACGAAGAAATAAGCACCTGCAACGTTTGGTTTAGGTTTTAGGTGCATTTTTAATTTTATTGCTTAAATCGCATTCTCTCGACGAGCTGAGCACGTTTTCTGAAATGTGCTCCTCCCGTCGCTCTGGTTGGGTGCGCACAGTAAAAAGTGCTCTTGGCAGCTCGGGAGTGCCGCGTTGACCACTGCACATGAAGAAATAAGCACCTGCAACGTTTGGTTTAGGTTTTAGGTGCATTTTTAATTTCATTGCTTAAATCGCATTTTCTCGACGAGCTGAGCACGTTTTCTGAAATGTGCTCCTCCCGTCGCTCTGGTTGGGCGCGCATAGTAAAAAGTGCTCCTGGCAGCTAGAGAGTACCGCGTTGACCACTGCGCATGAAAAAATAAGCACCTGCAACGTTTGGTTTAGGTTTTAGGTGCATTTTTTATGTTATTGCTTAAATCGCATTCTCTCGACGAGCTGAGCACGTTTTCTGAAATGTGCTCCTCCCGTCGCTCTGGTTGGGTGCGCATAGTAAAAAGTGCTCTTGGCAGCTAGGGAGTGCCGCGTTGACCACTGCACATGAAGAAATAAGCACCTGCAACGTTTGGTTTAGGTTTTAGGTGCATTTTTAATTTTATTGCTTAAATCGCATTTTCTCGACGAGCTGAGCACGTTTTCTGAAATGTGCTCCTCCCGTCACTCTGGTTGGGTGCGCACAGTAAAAAGTGCTCTTGGCAGCTAGAGAGTGCCGCGTTGACCACTGCGCATGAAGAAATAACCACCTGCAACGTTTGGTTTAGGTTTTAGGTGCATTTTTAATTTTATTGCTTAAATCGCATTTTCTCGACGAGCTGAGCACGTTTTCTGAAATGTGCTCCTCCCGTCACTCTGGTTGGGTGCGCATAGTAAAAAGTGCTCTTGGCAGCTAAAAAGTGCCGCGTTGACCACTGCGCACAAAGAAATAAGCACCTGCAACGTTTGGTTTAGGTTTTAGGTGCATCTTAAATTTTATTGCTTAAATCGCATTTTCTCGACGAGCTGAGCACGTTTTCTGAAATGTGCTCCTCCCGTCGCTCTGGTTGTGCGCGCATAGTAAAAACTGCTCCTGGCAGCTAGAGAGTGCCGCGTTGACCACTGCACATGAAGAAATAAGCACCTGCAACGTTTGGTTTAGGTTTTAGGTGCATTTTTAATTTTATTGCTTAAATCGCATTTTCTCGACGAGCTGAGCACGTTTTCTGAAATGTGCTCCTCCCGTCGCTCTGGTTGGGTGCGCACAGTAAAAAGTGCTCTTGGCAGCTAGAGAGTGCCGCGTTGACCACTGCGCATGAAGAAATAAGCACATGCAACGTTTGGTTTAGGTTTTAGGTGCATTTTTAATTTTATTGCTTAAATCGCATTTTCTCGACGAGCTGAGCACGTTTTCTGAAATGTGCTCCTCCCGTCACTCTGGTTGGGTGCGCACAGTAAAAAGTGCTCCTGGCAGCTAGGGAGTGCCGCGTTGACCACTGCGCACGAAGAAATAAGCACCTGCAACGTTTGGTTTAGGTTTTAGGTGCATTTTTAATTTTATTGTTTAAATCGCATTTTCTCGACGAGCTGAGCACGTTTTCTGAAATGTGCTCCTCCCGTCGCTCTGGTTGGGTGCGCACAGTAAAAAGAGCTCCTGGCAGCTAGGGAGTGCCGCGTTGACCACTGCGCACAAAGAAATAAGCACCTGCAACGTTTGGTTTAGGTTTTAGGTGCATTTTTTATTTTATTGCTTAAATCGCATTCTCTCGACGAGCTGAGCACGTTTTCTGAAATGTGCTCCTCCCGTCGCTCTGGTTGGGTGCACACAGTAAAAAGAGCTCCTGGCAGCTAGGGAGTGCCGCGTTGACCACTGCGCACGAAGAAATAAGCACCTGCAACGTTTGGTTTAGGTTTTAGGTGCATTTTTTATTTTATTGCTTAAATCGCATTCTCTCGACGAGCTGAGCACGTTTTCTGAAATGTGCTCCTCCCGTCGCTCTGGTTGGGTGCGCGTACCAAAAAGTGCTCCTGGCAGCTAGAGAGTGCCGCGTTGACCACTGCGCATGAAGAAATAAGCACCTGCAACGTTTGGTTTAGGTTTTAGGTGCATTTTTAATTTTATTGCTTAAATCGCATTTTCTCGACGAGCTGAGCACGTTTTCTGAAATGTGCTCCTCCCGTCGCTCTGGTTGGGTGCGCACAGTAAAAAGAGCTCCTGGCAGCTAGGGAGTGCCGCGTTGAGCACTGCGCACGAAGAAATAAGCACCTGCAACGTTTGGTTTAGGTTTTAGGTGCATTTTTAATTTTATTGCTTAAATCGCATTTTCTCGACGAGCTGAGCACGTTTTCTGAAATGTGCTCCTCCCGTCACTCTGGTTGGGTGCGCACAGTAAAAAGTGCTCTTTGCAGCTAGAGAGTGCCGCGTTGACCACTGCGCATAAAGAAATAAGCACCTGCAACGTTTGGTTTAGGTTTTAGGTGCATTTTTAATTTTATTGCTTAAATCGCATTTTCTCGACGAGCTGAGCATGTTTTCTGAAATGTGCTCCTCCCGTCGCTCTGGTTGGGTGCGCACAGTAAAAAGTGCTCTTGGCAGCTAGAGAGTGCCGCGTTGACCACTGCGCATGAAGAAATAAGCAACTGCAACGTTTGGTTTAGGTTTTAGGTGCATTTTTAATTTTATTGCTTAAATCGCAATTTCTCGACGAGCTGAGCACGTTTTCTGAAATGTGCTCCTCCCGTCACTCTGGTTGGGTGCGCACAGTAAAAAGTGCTCCTGGCAGCTAGGGAGTGCCGCGTTGAGCACTGCGCACGAAGAAATAAGCACCTGCAACGTTTGGTTTAGGTTTTAGGTGCATTTTTAATTTTATTGCTTAAATCGCATTTTCTCGACGAGCTGAGCACGTTTTCTGAAATGTGCTCCTCCCGTCACTCTGGTTGGGTGCGCACAGTAAAAAGTGCTCCTGGCAGCTAGGGATTGCCGCGTTGAGCACTGCGCACGAAGAAATAAGCACCTGCAACGTTTGGTTTAGGTTTTAGGTGCATTTTTAATTTTATTGCTTAAATCGCATTTTCTCGACGAGCTGAGCACGTTTTCTGAAATGGGCTCCTCCCGTCGCTCTGGTTGGGTGCGCACAGTAAAAAGAGCTCCTGGCAGCTAGGGAGTTCCGCGTTGACCACTGCGCACAAAGAAATAAGCACCTGCAACGTTTGGTTTAGGTTTTAGGTGCATTTTTTATTTTATTGCTTAAATCGCATTCTCTCGACGAGCTGAGCACGTTTTCTGAAATGTGCTCCTCCCGTCGCTCTGGTTGGGTGCACACAGTAAAAAGAGCTCCTGGCAGCTAGGGAGTGCCGCGTTGACCACTGCGCACGAAGAAATAAGCACCTGCAACGTTTGGTTTAGGTTTTAGGTGCATTTTTTATTTTATTGCTTAAATCGCATTCTCTCGACGAGCTGAGCACGTTTTCTGAAATGTGCTCCTCCCGTCGCTCTGGTTGGGTGCGCGTAGTAAAAAGTGCTCCTGGCAGCTAGAGAGTGCCGTGTTGACCACTGCGCATGAAGAAATAAGCACCTGCAACGTTTGGTTTAGGTTTTAGGTGCATTTTTAATTTTATTGCTTAAATCGCATTTTCTCGACGAGCTGAGCACGTTTTCTGAAATGTGCTCCTCCCGTCGCTCTGGTTGGGTGCGCACAGTAAAAAGAGCTCCTGGCAGCTAGGGAGTGCCGCGTTGACCACTGCGCACGAAGAAATAAGCACCTGCAACGTTTGGTTTAGGTTTTAGGTGCATTTTTTATTTTATTGCTTAAATCGCATTCTCTCGACGAGCTGAGCACGTTTTCTGAAATGTGCTCCTCCCGTCGCTCTGGTTGGGTGCGCGTAGTAAAAAGTGCTCCTGGCAGCTAGAGAGTGCCGCGTTGACCACTGCGCATGAAGAAATAAGCACCTGCAACGTTTGGTTTAGGTTTTAGGTGTATTTTTAATCTTATTGCTTAAATCGCAATTTCTCGACGAGCTGAGCACGTTGTCTGAAATGTGCTCCTCCCGTCACTCTGGTTAGGTGCGCACAGTAAAAAGTGCTCTTGGCAGCTAGAGAGTGCCGCGTTGACCACTGCGCATGAAGAAATAACCACCTGCAACATTTGGTTTAGGGTTTAGGTGCATTTTTAATTTTATTGCTTAAATCGCATTTTCTCGACGAGCTGAGTACGTTTTCTGAAATGTGCTCCTTCCGTCACTCTGGTTGGGTGTGCACAGTAAAAAGTGCTCCTGGCAGCTAGGGAGTGCCGCGTTGACCACTGCGCACGAAGAAATAAGCACCTGCAACGTTTGGTTTAGGTTTTAGGTGCATTTTTAATTTTATTGTTTAAATCGCATTTTCTCGACGAGCTGAGCACGTTTTCTGAAATGTGCTCCTCCCGTCGCTCTGGTTGGGTGCGCACAGTAAAAAGAGCTCCTGGCAGCTAGGGAGTGCCGCGTTGACCACTGCGCACAAAGAAATAAGCACCTGCAACGTTTGGTTTAGGTTTTAGGTGCATTTTTTATTTTATTGCTTAAATCGCATTCTCTCGACGAGCTGAGCACGTTTTCTGAAATGTGCTCCTCCCGTCGCTCTGGTTGGGTGCGCGTAGTAAAAAGTGCTCCTGGCAGCTAGAGAGTGCCGCGTTGACCACTGCGCAAAGGAAGAAATAAGCACCTGGAACGTTTGGTTTAGGTTTTAGGTGCATTTTTAATTTTATTGCTTAAATCGCATTTTCTCGACGAGCTGAGCACGTTTTCTGAAATGTGCTCCTCCCGTCGCTCTGGTTGGGTGCGCACAGTAAAAAGAGCTCCTGGCAGCTAGGGAGTGCCGCGTTGAGCACTGCGCACGAAGAAATAAGCACCTGCAACGTTTGGTTTAGGTTTTAGGTGCATTTTTAATTTTATTGCTTAAATCGAATTTTCTCGACGAGCTGAGCACGTTTTCTGAAATGTGCTCCTCCCGTCGCTCTGGTTGGGTGCGCACAGTAAAAAGAGCTCCTGGCAGCTAGGGAGTTCCGCGTTGACCACCGCGCACGAAGAAATAAGCACCTGCAACGTTTGGTTTAGGTTTTAGGTGCATTTTTTATTTTATTGCTTAAATCGCATTCTCTCGACGAGCTGAGCACGTTTTCTGAAATGTGCTCCTCCCATCGCTCTGGTTGGGTGCACACAGTAAAAAGAGCTCCCGGCAGCTAGGGAGTGCCGCGTTGACCACTGCGCACGAAGAAATAAGCACCTGCAACGTTTGGTTTAGGTTTTAGGTGCATTTTTAATTGTATTGCTTAAATCGCATTCTCTCGACGAGCTGAGCACGTTTTCTGAAATGTGCTCCTCCCGTCGCTCTGGTTGGGTGCGCACAGTAAAAAGTGCTCTTGGCAGCTCGGGAGTGCCGCGTTGACCACTGCACATGAAGAAATAAGCACCTGCAACGTTTGGTTTAGGTTTTAGGTGCATTTTTAATTTTATTGCTTAAATCGCATTTTCTCGACGAGCTGAGCACGTTTTCTGAAATGTGCTCCTCCCGTCACTCTGGTTGGGTGCGCACAGTAAAAAGTGCTCTTGGCAGCTAGGGAGTGCCGCGTTGACCACTGCGCACGAAGAAATAACCACCTGCAACGTTTGGTTTAGGTTTTAGGTGCATTTTTTATTTTATTGCTTAAATCGCATTCTCTCGACGAGCTGAGCACGTTTTCTGAAATGTGCTCCTCCCGTCGCTCTGGTTGGGTGCACACAGTAAAAAGAGCTCCTGGCAGCTAGGGAGTGCCGCGTTGACCACTGCGCACGAAGAAATAAGCACCTGCAACGTTTGGTTTAGGTTTTAGGTGCATTTTTTATTTTATTGCTTAAATCGCATTCTCTCGACGAGCTGAGCACGTTTTCTGAAATGTGCTCCTCCCGCCGCTCTGGTTGGGTGCGCGTAGTAAAAAGTGCTCCTGGCAGCTAGGGAGTGCCGCGTTGACCACTGCACATGAAGAAATAAGCACCTGCAACGTTTGGTTTAGGTTTTAGGTGCATTTTTAATTTTATTGCTTAAATCGCATTTTCTCGACGAGCTGAGCACGTTTTCTGAAATGTGCTCCATCCCGTCACTCTGGTTGGGTGCGCACAGTAAAAAGTGCTCTTGGCAGCTAGAGAGTGCCGCGTTGACCACTGCGCATGAAGAAATAACCACCTGCAACGTTTGGTTTAGGTTTTAGGTGCATTTTTAATTTTATTGCTTAAATCGCATTTTCTCGACGAGCTGAGCACGTTTTTTGAAATGTGCTCCTCCCGTCACTCTGGTTGGGTGCGCATAGTAAAAAGTGCTCTTGGCAGCTAAAAAGTGCCGCGTTGACCACTGCGCACAAAGAAATAAGCACCTGCAACGTTTGGTTTAGGTTTTAGGTGCATTTTAAATTTTATTGCTTAAATCGCATTTTCTCGACGAGCTGAGCACGTTTTCTGAAATGTGCTCCTCCCGTCGCTCTGGTTGTGCGCGCATAGTAAAAAGTGCTCCTGGCAGCTAGAGAGTGCCGCGTTGACCACTGCACATGAAGAAATAAGCACCTGCAACGTTTGGTTTAGGTTTTAGGTGCATTTTTAATTTTATTGCTTAAATCGCATTTTCTCGACGAGCTGAGCACGTTTTCTGAAATGTGCTCCTCCCGTCGCTCTGGTTGGGTGCGCACAGTAAAAAGTGCTCTTGGCAGCTAGAGAGTGCCGCGTTGACCACTGCGCATGAAGAAATAAGCACCTGCAACGTTTGGTTTAGGTTTTAGGTGCATTTTTAATTTTATTGCTTAAATCGCATTTTCTCGACGAGCTGAGCACGTTTTCTGAAATGTGCTCCTCCCGTCACTCTGGTTAGGTGCGCACAGTAAAAAGTGCTCCTGGCAGCTAGGGAGTGCCGCGTTGAGCACTGCGCACGAAGAAATAAGCACCTGCAACGTTTGGTTTAGGTTTTAGGTGCATTTTTAATTTTATTGCTTAAATCGCATTTTCTCGACGAGCTGAGCACGTTTTCTGAAATGTGCTCCTCCCGTCACTCTGGTTGGGTGCGCACAGTAAAAAGTGCTCCTGGCAGCTAGGGAGTGCTGCGTTGAGCACTGCGCACGAAGAAATAAGCACCTGCAACGTTTGGTTTATGTTTTAGGTGCATTTTTAATTTTATTGCTTAAATCGCATTTTCTCGACGAGCTGAGCACGTTTTCTGAAATGTGCTCCTCCCGTCACTCTGGTTGGGTGCGCACAGTAAAAAGTGCTCTTGGCAGCTAGAGAGTGCCGCGTTGACCACTGCGCATGAAGAAATAAGCACCTGCAACGTTTGGTTTAGGTTTTAGGTGCATTTTTAATCTTATTGCTTAAATCGCGTTTTCTCGACGAGCTGAGCACGTTTTCTGAAATGTGCTCCTCCCGTCACTCTAGTTGGGTGCGCATAGTAAAAAGTGCTCTTGGCAGCTAGGGAGTGCTGCGTTGACCACTGCACATGAAGAAATAAGCACCTGCAACGTTTGGTTTAGGTTTTAGGTGCATTTTTAATTTTATTGCTTAAATCGCATTTTCTCGACGAGCTGAGCACGTTTTCTGAAATGTGCTCCTCCCGTCACTCTGGTTGGGTGCGCACAGTAAAAAGTGCTCTTGGCAGCTAGAGAGTGCCGCGTTGACCACTGCGCATGAAGAAATAACCACCTGCAACGTTTGGTTTAGGTTTTAGGTGCATTTTTAATTTTATTGCTTAAATCGCATTTTCTGGACGAGCTGAGCACGTTTTCTGAAATGTGCTCCTCCCGTCACTCTGGTTGGGTGCGCATAGTAAAAAGTGCTCTTGGCAGCTAAAAAGTGCCGCGTTGACCACTGCGCACAAAGAAATAAGCACCTGCAACGTTTGGTTTAGGTTTTAGGTGCATCTTAAATTTTATTGCTTAAATCGCATTTTCTCGACGAGCTGAGCACGTTTTCTGAAATGTGCTCCTCCCGTCGCTCTGGTTGTGCGCGCATAGTAAAAACTGCTCCTGGCAGCTAGAGAGTGCCGCGTTGACCACTGCACATGAAGAAATAAGCACCTGCAACGTTTGGTTTAGGTTTTAGGTGCATTTTTAATTTTATTGTTTAAATCGCATTTTCTCGACGAGCTGAGCACGTTTTCTGAAATGTGCTCTTCCCGTCGCTCTGGTTGGGTGCGCACAGTAAAAAGAGCTCCTGGCAGCTAGGGAGTGCCGCGTTGACCACTGCGCACAAAGAAATAAGCACCTGCAACGTTTGGTTTAGGTTTTAGGTGCATTTTTTATTTTATTGCTTAAATCGCATTCTCTCGACGAGCTGAGCACGTTTTCTGAAATGTGCTCCTCCCGTCGCTCTGGTTGGGTGCACACAGTAAAAAGAGCTCCTGGCAGCTAGGGAGTGCCGCGTTGACCACTGCGCACGAAGAAATAAGCACCTGCAACGTTTGGTTTAGGTTTTAGGTGCATTTTTTATTTTATTGCTTAAATCGCATTCTCTCGACGAGCTGAGCACGTTTTCTGAAATGTGCTCCTCCCGTCGCTCTGGTTGGGTGCGCGTAGTAAAAAGTGCTCCTGGCAGCTAGAGAGTGCCGCGTTGACCACTGCGCAAAGGAAGAAATAAGCACCTGGAACGTTTGGTTTAGGTTTTAGGTGCATTTTTAATTTTATTGCTTAAATCGCATTTTCTCGACGAGCTGAGCACGTTTTCTGAAATGTGCTCCTCCCGTCGCTCTGGTTGGGTGCGCACAGTAAAAAGAGCTCCTGGCAGCTAGGGAGTGCCGCGTTGAGCACTGCGCACGAAGAAATAAGCACCTGCAACGTTTGGTTTAGGTTTTAGGTGCATTTTTAATTTTATTGCTTAAATCGAATTTTCTCGACGAGCTGAGCACGTTTTCTGAAATGTGCTCCTCCCGTCGATCTGGTTGGGTGCGCACAGTAAAAAGAGCTCCTGGCAGCTAGGGAGTTCCGCGTTGACCACCGCGCACGAAGAAATAAGCACCTGCAACGTTTGGTTTAGGTTTTAGGTGCATTTTTAATTTTATTGTTTAAATCGCATTTTCTCGACGAGCTGAGCACGTTTTCTGAAATGTGCTCCCCCCGTCGCTCTGGTTGGGTGCGCACAGTAAAAAGAGCTCCTGGCAGCTAGGGAGTGCCGCGTTGACCACTGCGCACGAAGAAATAAGCACCTGCAACGTTTGGTTTAGGTTTTAGGTGCATTTTTTATTTTATTGCTTAAATCGCATTCTCTCGACGAGCTGAGCACGTTTTCTGAAATGTGCTCCTCCCGTCGCTCTGGTTGGGTGCACACAGTAAAAAGAGCTCCTGGCAGCTAGGGAGTGCCGCGTTGACCACTGCGCACGAAGAAATAAGCACCTGCAACGTTTGGTTTAGGTTTTAGGTGCATTTTTTATTTTATTGCTCAAATCGCATTCTCTCGACGAGCTGAGCACGTTTTCTGAAATGTGCTCCTCCCGTCGCTCTGGTTGGGTGCGCGTAGTAAAAAGTGCTCCTGGCAGCTAGAGAGTGCCGCGTTGACCACTGCGCACGAAGAAATAAGCACCTGCAACGTTTGGTTTAGGTTTTAGGTGCATTTTTAATTTTATTGCTTAAATCGCACTCTCTCGACGAGCTGAGCACGTTTTCTGAAATGTGCTCCTCCCGTCGCTCTGGTTGGGTGCGCACAGTAAAAAGTGCTCTTGGCAGCTCGGGAGTGCCGCGTTGACCACTGCGCATGAAGAAATAAGCACCTGCAACGTTTGGTTTAGGTTTTAGGTGCATTTTTAATTTTATTGCTTAAATCGCATTTTCTCGACGAGCTGAGCACGTTTTCTGAAATGTGCTCCTCCCGTCGCTCTGGTTGGGCGCGCATAGTAAAAAGTGCTCCTGGCAGCTAGAGAGTGCCGCGTTGACCACTGCGCAAGAAGAAATAAGCACCTGCAACGTTTGGTTTAGGTTTTAGGTGTATTTTTAACTTAATTGCTTAAATCGCATTTTCTCGACAAGCTGAGCACGTTTTCTGAAATGTGCTCCTCCCGTCGCTCTGGTTGGGTGCGCACAGTAAAAAGAGCTCCTGGCAGCTAGGGAGTGCCGCGTTGACCACTGCGCATGAAGAAATAAGCACCTGCAACGTTTGGTTTAGGTTTTAGGTGCATTTTTTATTTTATTGCTTAAATCGCATTCTCTCGACGAGCTGAGCACGTTTTCTGAAATGTGCTCCTCCCGTCGCTCTGGTTGGGTGCGCGTAGTAAAAAGTGCTCCTGGCAGCTAGAGAGTGCCGCGTTGACCACTGCGCATGAAGAAATAAGCACCTGCAACGTTTGGTTTAGGTTTTAGGTGCATTTTTAATCTTATTGCTTAAATCGCATTTTCTCGACGAGCTGAGCACGTTTTCTGAAATGTGCTCCTCCCGTCACTCTGGTTAGGTGCGCACAGTAAAAAGTGCTCTTGGCAGCTAGAGAGTGCCGCGTTGACCACTGCGCATGAAGAAATAAGCACCTGCAACGTTTGGTTTAGGTTTTAGGTGTATTTTTAATTTTATTGCTTAAATCGCATTTTCTCGACGAGCTGAGCACGTTTTCTGAAATGTGCTCCTCCCGTCACTCTGGTTGGGTGCGCACAGTAAAAAGTGCTCCTGGCAGCTAGAGAGTGCCGCGTTGACCACTGCGCATGAAGAAATAAGCACCTGCAACGTTTGATTTAGGTTTTAGGTGCATTTTTAATCTTATTGCTTAAATCGCATTTTCTCGACGAGCTGAGCACGTTTTCTGAAATGTGCTCCTCCCGTCACTCTGGTTGGGTGCGCACAGTAAAAAGTGCTCTTGGCAGTAGAGAGTGCCGCGTTGACCACTGCGCATGAAGAAATAACCACCTGCAACGTTTGGTTTAGGTTTTAGGTGCATTTTTAATTTTATTGCTTAAATCGCATTTTCTCGACGAGCTGAGCACGTTTTTTGAAATGTGCTCCTCCCGTCACTCTGGTTGGGTGCGCATAGTAAAAAGTGCTCTTGGCAGCTAAAAAGTGCCGCGTTGACCACTGCGCACAAAGAAATAAGCACCTGCAACGTTTGGTTTAGGTTTTAGGTGCATTTTAAATTTTATTGCTTAAATCGCATTTTCTCGACGAGCTGAGCACGTTTTCTGAAATGTGCTCCTCCCGTCGCTCTGGTTGTGCGCGCATAGTAAAAAGTGCTCCTGGCAGCTAGAGAGTGCCGCGTTGACCACTGCACATGAAGAAATAAGCACCTGCAACGTTTGGTTTAGGTTTTAGGTGCATTTTTAATTTTATTGCTTAAATCGCATTTTCTCGACGAGCTGAGCACGTTTTCTGAAATGTGCTCCTCCCGTCGCTCTGGTTGGGTGCGCACAGTAAAAAGTTATCTTGGCAGCTAGAGAGTGCCGCGTTGACCACTGCGCATGAAGAAATAAGCACCTGCAACGTTTGGTTTAGGTTTTAGGTGCATTTTTAATTTTATTGCTTAAATCGCATTTTCTCGACGAGCTGAGCACGTTTTCTGAAATGTGCTCCTCCCGTCACTCTGGTTAGGTGCGCACAGTAAAAAGTGCTCCTGGCAGCTAGGGAGTGCCGCGTTGAGCACTGCGCACGAAGAAATAAGCACCTGCAACGTTTGGTTTAGGTTTTAGGTGCATTTTTAATTTTATTGCTTAAATCGCATTTTCTCGACGAGCTGAGCACGTTTTCTGAAATGTGCTCCTCCCGTCACTCTGGTTGGGTGCGCACAGTAAAAAGTGCTCCTGGCAGCTAGGGAGTGCCGCGTTGAGCACTGCGCACGAAGAAATAAGCACCTGCAACGTTTGGTTTAGGTTTTAGGTGCATTTTTAATTTTATTGCTTGAATCGCATTTTCTCGACGAGCTGAGCACGTTTTCTGAAATGTGCTCCTCCCGTCACTCTGGTTGGGTGCGCACAGTAAAAAGTGCTCTTGGCAGCTAGAGAGTGCCGCGTTGACCACTGCGCATGAAGAAATAAGCACCTGCAACGTTTGGTTTAGGTTTTAGGTGCATTTTTAATCTTATTGCTTAAATCGCGTTTTCTCGACGAGCTGAGCACGTTTTCTGAAATGTGCTCCTCCCGTCACTCTAGTTGGGTGCGCATAGTAAAAAGTGCTCTTGGCAGCTAGGGAGTGCTGCGTTGACCACTGCACATGAAGAAATAAGCACCTGCAACGTTTGGTTTAGGTTTTAGGTGCATTTTTAATTTTATTGCTTAAATCGCATTTTCTCGACGAGCTGAGCACGTTTTCTGAAATGTGCTCCTCCCGTCACTCTGGTTGGGTGCGCACAGTAAAAAGTGCTCTTGGCAGCTAGAGAGTGCCGCGTTGACCACTGCGCATGAAGAAATAACCACCTGCAACGTTTGGTTTAGGTTTTAGGTGCATTTTTAATTTTATTGCTTAAATCGCATTTTCTGGACGAGCTGAGCACGTTTTCTGAAATGTGCTCCTCCCGTCACTCTGGTTGGGTGCGCATAGTAAAAAGTGCTCTTGGCAGCTAAAAAGTGCCGCGTTGACCACTGCGCACAAAGAAATAAGCACCTGCAACGTTTGGTTTAGGTTTTAGGTGCATCTTAAATTTTATTGCTTAAATCGCATTTTCTCGACGAGCTGAGCACGTTTTCTGAAATGTGCTCCTCCCGTCGCTCTGGTTGTGCGCGCATAGTAAAAACTGCTCCTGGCAGCTAGAGAGTGCCGCGTTGACCACTGCACATGAAGAAATAAGCACCTGCAACGTTTGGTTTAGGTTTTAGGTGCATTTTTAATTTTATTGCTTAATTCGCATTTTCTCGACGAGCTGAGCACGTTTTCTAAAATGTGCTCCTCCCGTCGCTCTGGTTGGGTGCGCACAGTAAAAAGTGGTCTTGGCAGCTAGAGAGTGCCGCGTTGACCACTGCGCATGAAGAAATAAGCACATGCAACGTTTGGTTTAGGTTTTAGGTGCATTTTTAATTTTATTGCTTAAATCGCATTTTCTCGACGAGCTGAGCACGTTTTCTGAAATGTGCTCCTCCCGTCACTCTGGTTGGGTGCGCACAGTAAAAAGTGCTCCTGGCAGCTAGGGAGTGCCGCCTTGACCACTGCGCATGAAGAAATAAGCACCTGCAACGTTTGGTTTAGGTTTTAGGTGCATTTTTAATTTTATTGCTTAAATCGCATTTTCTCGACGAGCTGAGCACGTTTTCTGAAATGTGCTCCTCCCGTCACTCTGGTTGGGTGCGCACAGTAAAAAGTGCTCCTGGCAGCTAGGGAGTGCCGCGTTGAGCACTGCGCACGAAGAAATAAGCACCTGCAACGTTTGGTTTAGGTTTTAGGTGCATTTTTAATTTTATTGCTTAAATCGCATTTTCTCGACGAGCTGAGCACGTTTTCTGAAATGTGCTCCTCCCGTCACTCTGGTTGGGTGCGCACAGTAAAAAGTGCTCCTGGCAGCTAGGGAGTGCCGCGTTGAGCACTGCGCACGAAGAAATAAGCACCTGCAACGTTTGGTTTAGGTTTTAGGTGCATTTTTAATTTTATTGCTTAAATCGCATTTTCTCGACGAGCTGAGCACGTTTTCTGAAATGGGCTCCTCCCGTCGCTCTGGTTGGGTGCGCACAGTAAAAAGAGCTCCTGGCAGCTAGGGAGTTCCGCGTTGACCACTGCGCACAAAGAAATAAGCACCTGCAACGTTTGGTTTAGGTTTTAGGTGCATTTTTTATTTTATTGCTTAAATCGCATTCTCTCGACGAGCTGAGCACGTTTTCTGAAATGTGCTCCTCCCGTCGCTCTGGTTGGGTGCACACAGTAAAAAGAGCTCCTGGCAGCTAGGGAGTGCCGCGTTGACCACTGCGCACGAAGAAATAAGCACCTGCAACGTTTGGTTTAGGTTTTAGGTGCATTTTTTATTTTATTGCTTAAATCGCATTCTCTCGACGAGCTGAGCACGTTTTCTGAAATGTGCTCCTCCCGTCGCTCTGGTTGGGTGCGCGTAGTAAAAAGTGCTCCTGGCAGCTAGAGAGTGCCGTGTTGACCACTGCGCATGAAGAAATAAGCACCTGCAACGTTTGGTTTAGGTTTTAGGTGCATTTTTAATTTTATTGCTTAAATCGCATTTTCTCGACGAGCTGAGCACGTTTTCTGAAATGTGCTCCTCCCGTCGCTCTGGTTGGGTGTGCACAGTAAAAAGAGCTCCTGGCAGCTAGGGAGTGCCGCGTTGACCACTGCGCACGAAGAAATAAGCACCTGCAACGTTTGGTTTAGGTTTTAGGTGCATTTTTTATTTTATTCCTTAAATCGCATTCTCTCGACGAGCTGAGCACGTTTTCTGAAATGTGCTCCTCCCGTCGCTCTGGTTGGGTGCGCGTAGTAAAAAGTGCTCCTGGCAGCTAGAGAGTGCCGCGTTGACCACTGCGCACGAAGAAATAAGCACCTGCAACGTTTGGTTTAGGTTTTAGGTGCATTTTTTATTTTATTGCTTAAATCGCATTTTCTCGACGAGCTGAGCACGTTTTCTGAAATGTGCTCCTCCCGTCGCTCTGGTTGGGTGCGCACAGTAAAAAGTGCTCTTGGCAGCTAGAGAGTGCCGCGTTGACCACTGCGCATGAAGAAATAAGCACCTGCAACGTTTGGTTTAGGTTTTAGGTGCATTTTTAATTTCATTGCTTAAATCGCATTTTCTCGACGAGCTGAGCACGTTTTCTGAAATGTGCTCCTCCCGTCGCTCTGGTTGGGTGCGCACAGTAAAAAGTGCTCTTGGCAGCTCGGGAGTGCCGCGTTGACCACTGCGCATGAAGAAATAAGCACCTGCAACGTTTGGTTTAGGTTTTAGGTGCATTTTTAATTTTATTGCTTAAATCGCATTTTCTCGACGAGCTGAGCACGTTTTCTGAAATGTGCTCCTCCCGTCGCTCTGGTTGGGCGCGCATAGTAAAAAGTGCTCCTGGCAGCTAGAGAGTGCCGCGTTGACCACTGCGCAAGAAGAAATAAGCACCTGCAACGTTTGGTTTAGGTTTTAGGTGCATTTTTAATTTTATTGCTTAAATCGCATTTTCTCGACAAGCTGAGCACGTTTTCTGAAATGTGCTCCTCCCGTCGCTCTGGTTGGGTGCGCACAGTAAAAAGAGCTCCTGACAGCTAGGGAGTGCCGCATTGACCACTGCGCATGAAGAAATAAGCACCTGCAACGTTTGGTTTAGGTTTTAGGTGCATTTTTAATTTTATTGCTTAAATCGCATTTTCTTGACGAGCTGAGCACGTTTTCTGAAATGTGCTCCTCCCGTCACTCTGGTTGGGTGCGCACAGTAAAAAGTGCTCCTGGCAGCTAGAGAGTGCCGCGTTGACCACTGCGCATGAAGAAATAAGCACCTGCAACGTTTGGTTTAGGTTTTAGGTGCATTTTTAATCTTATTGCTTAAATCGCATTTTCTCGACGAGCTGAGCACGTTTTCTGAAATGTGCTCCTCCCGTCACTCTGGTTGGGTGCGCACAGTAAAAAGTGCTCTTGGCAGCTAGAGAGTGCCGCGTTGACCACTGCGCATGAAGAAATAAGCACCTGCAACGTTTGGTTTAGGTTTTAGGTGCATTTTTAATTTTATTGCTTAAATCGCATTTTCTCGACGAGCTGAGCACGTTTTCTAAAATGTGCTCCTCCCGTCACTCTGGTTGGGTGCGCACAGTAAAAAGTGCTCCTGGCAGCTCGGGAGTGCCGCGTTGAGCACTGCGCACGAAGAAATAAGCACCTCCAACGTTTGGTTTAGGTTTTAGGTGCATTTTTAATTTTATTGCTTAAATCGCATTTTCTCGACGAGCTGAGCACGTTTTCTGAAATGGGCTCCTCCCGTCGCTCTGGTTGGGTGTGCACAGTAAAAAGAGCTCCTGGCAGCTCGGGAGTTCCGCGTTGACCACTGCGCACGAATAAATAAGCACCTGCAACGTTTGGTTTAGGTTTTAGGTGCATTTTTTATTTTATTGCTTAAATCGCATTCTCTCGACGAGCTGAGCACGTTTTCTGAAATGTGCTCCTCCCGTCGCTCTGGTTGGGTGCGCGTAGTAAAAAGTGCTCCTGGCAGCTAGAGAGTGCCGCGTTGACCACTGCGCACGAAGAAATAAGCACCTGCAACGTTTGGTTTAGGTTTTAGGTGCATTTTTTATTTTATTGCTTAAATCGCATTCTCTCGACGAGCTGAGCACGTTTTCTGAAATGGGCTCCTCCCGCCGCTCTGGTTGGGTGCGCACGGTAAAAAGAGCTCCTGGCAGCTAGGGAGTTCCGCGTTGACCACTGCGCACGAATAAATAAGCACCTGCAACGTTTGGTTTAGGTTTTAGGTGCATTTTTTATTTTATTGCTTAAATCGCATTCTCTCGACGAGCTGAGCACGTTTTCTGAAATGTGCTCCTCCCGTCGCTCTGGTTGGGTGCACACAGTAAAAAGAGCTCCTGGCAGCTAGGGAGTGCCGCGTTGACCACTGCGCACGAAGAAATAAGCACCTGCAACGTTTGGTTTAGGTTTTAGGTGCATTTGTTATTTTATTGCTTAAATCGCATTCTCTCGACGAGCTGAGCACGTTTTCTGAAATGTGCTCCTCCCGTCGCTCTGGTTGGGTGCGCGTAGTAAAAAGTGCTCCTGGCAGCTAGAGAGTGCCGCGTTGACCACTGCATATGAAGAAATAAGCACCTGCAACGTTTGGTTTAGGTTTTAGGTGCATTTTTAATTTTATTGCTTAAATCGCATTTTCTCGACGAGCTGAGCACGTTTTCTGAAATGTGCTCCTCCCGTCGCTCTGGTTGGGTGCGCACAGTAAAAAGAGCTCCTGGCAGCTAGGGAGTGCCGCGTTGACCACTGCGCACGAAGAAATAAGCACCTGCAACGTTTGGTTTAGGTTTTAGGTGCATTTTTTATTTTATTGCTTAAATCGCATTTTCTCGACGAGCTGAGCACGTTTTCTGAAATGTGCTCCTCCCGTCACTCTGGTTGGGTGCGCACAGTAAAAAGTGCTCCTGGCAGCTAGAGAGTGCCGCGTTGACCACTGCGCATGAAGAAATAAGCACCTGCAACGTTTGGTTTAGGTTTTAGGTGCATTTTTAATCTTATTGCTTAAATCGCATTTTCTCGACGAGCTGAGCACGTTTTCTGAAAGGTGCTCCTCCCGTCACTCTGGTTGGGTGCGGACAGTAAAAAGTGCTCTTGGCAGCTAGAGAGTGCCGCGTTGACCACTGCGCATGAAGAAATAAGCACCTGCAACGTTTGGTTTAGGTTTTAGGTGCATTTTTAATCTTATTGCTTAAATCGCATTTTCTCGACGAGCTGAGCACGTTTTCTGAAATGTGCTCCTCCCGTCACTCTGGTTGGGTGCGCACAGTAAAAAGTGCTCTTGGCAGCTAGAGAGTGCCGCGTTGACCACTGCGCATGAAGAAATAAGCACCTGCAACGTTTGGTTTAGGTTTTAGGTGCATTTTTAATTTCATTGCTTAAATCGCATTTTCTCGACGAGCTGAGCACGTTTTCTGAAATGTGCTCCTCCCGTCGCTCTGGTTGTGCGCGCATAGTAAAAAGTGCTCCTGGCAGCTAGAGAGTGCCACGTTGACCACTGCACATGGAGAAATAAGCACCTGCAACGTTTGGTTTAGGTTTTAGGTGCATTTTTTATTTTATTGCTTAAATCGCATTCTCTCGACGAGCTGAGCACGTGTTCTGAAATGTGCTCCTCCCGTCGCTCTGGTTGGGTGCGCGTAGTAAAAAGTGCTCCTGGCAGCTAGAGAGTGCCGCGTTGACCACTGCGCATGAAGAAATAAGCACCTGCAACGTTTGGTTTAGGTTTTAGGTGCATTTTTAATCTTATTGCTTAAATCGCATTTTCTCGACGAGCTGAGCACGTTTTCTGAAATGTGCTCCTCCCGTCACTCTGGTTGGGTGCGCACAGTAAGAAGAGCTCCTGGCAGCTAGGGAGTGCCGCGTTGACCACTGCGCACGAAGAAATAAGAACCTGCAACGTTTGGTTTAGGTTTTAGGTGCATTTTTTATTTTATTGCTTAAATCGCATTTTCTCGACGAGCTGAGCACGTTTTCTGAAATGTGCTCCTCCCGTCACTCTGGTTGGGTGCGCACAGTAAAAAGTGCTCCTGGCAGCTAGAGAGTGCCGCGTTGACCACTGCGCATGAAGAAATAAGCACCTGCAACGTTTGGTTTAGGTTTTAGGTGCATTTTTAATCTTATTGCTTAAATCGCATTTTCTCGACGAGCTGAGCACGTTTTCTGAAATGTGCTCCTCCCGTCACTCTGGTTGGGTGCGCACAGTAAAAAGTGCTCTTGGCAGCTAGAGAGTGCCGCGTTGACCACTGCGCATGAAGAAATAAGCACCTGCAACGTTTGGTTTAGGTTTTAGGTGCATTTTTAATTTCATTGCTTAAATCGCATTTTCTCGACGAGCTGAGCACGTTTTCTGAAATGTGCTCCTCCCGTCGCTCTGGTTGTGCGCGCATAGTAAAAAGTGCTCCTGGCAGCTAGAGAGTGCCGCGTTGACCACTGCGCACGAAGAAATAAGCACCTGCAACGTTTGGTTTAGGTTTTAGGTGCATTTTTAATTTTATTGCTTAAATCGCATTTTCTCGACGAGCTGAGCACGTTTTCTGAAATGTGCTCCTCCCGTCGCTCTGGTTGGGTGCGCACAGTAAAAAGAGCTCCTGGCAGCTAGGGAGTTCCGCGTTGACCACTGCGCACGAAGAAATAAGCACCTGCAACGTTTGGTTTAGGTTTTAGGTGCATTTTTAATTTTATTGCTTAAATCGCATTCTCTCGACGAGCTGAGCACGTTTTCTGAAATGTGCTCCTCCCGTCGCTCTGGTTGGTTGCGCACAGTAAAAAGTGCTCTTGGCAGCTCGGGAGTGCCGCGTTGACCACTGCGCATGAAGAAATAAGCACCTGCAACGTTTGGTTTAGGTTGTAGGTGCATTTTTAATTTTATTGCTTAAATCGCATTTTCTCGACGAGCTGAGCACGTTTTCTGAAATGTGCTCCTCCCGTCACTCTGGTTGGGTGCGCACAGTAAAAAGTGCTCTTGGCAGCTAGAGAGTACCGCGTTGACCACTGCGCATGAAGAAATAAGCACCTGCAACGTTTGGTTTAGGTTTTAGGTGCATTTTTAATTTTATTGCTTAAATCGCATTTTCTCGACGAGCTGAGCACGTTTTCTGAAATGTGCTCCTCCCGTCACTCTGGTTGGGTGCGCACAGTAAAAAGTGCTCCTGGCAGCTAGGGAGTGCCGCGTTGAGCACTGCGCACGAAGAAATAAGCACCTGCAACGTTTGGTTTAGGTTTTAGGTGCATTCTTAATTTTATTGCTTAAATCGCATTTTCTCGACGAGCTGAGCCCGTTTTCTGAAATGTGCTCCTCCCGTCACTCTGGTTGGGTGCGCACAGTCAAAAGTGCTCTTGGCAGCTAGAGAGTGCCGCGTTGACCACTGCGCATGAAGAAATAAGCACCTGCAACGTTTGGTTTAGGTTTTAGGTGCATTTTTAATCTTATTGCTTAAATCGCATTTTCTCGACGAGCTGAGCACGTTTTCTGAAATGTGCTCCTCCCGTCACTCTGGTTGGGTGCACACAGTAAAAAGTGCTCTTGGCAGCTAGAGAGTGCCGCGTTGACCACTGCGCATGAAGAAATAGGCACCTGCAACGTTTGGTTTAGGTTTTAGGTGCATTTTTAATTTTATTGCTTAAATCGCATTTTCTCGACGAGCTGAGCACGTTTTCTGAAATGTGCTCCTCCCGTCACTCTGGTTGGGTGCGCACAGTAAAAAGTGCTCTTGGCAGCTAGAGAGTGCCGCGTTGAGCACTACGCACGAAGAAATAAGCACCTGCAACGTTTGGTTTAGGTTTTAGGTGCATTTTTAATTTTATTGCTTAAATCGCATTTTCTCGACGAGCTGAGCACGTTTTCTGAAATGTGCTCCTCCCGTCGCTCTGGTTGGGTGCGCACAGTAAAAAGAGCTCCTGGCAGCTAGGGAGTTCCGCGTTGACCACTGCGCACGAAGAAATAAGCACCTGCAACGTTTGGTTTAGGTTTTAGGTGCATTTTTAATTTTATTGCTTAAATCGCATTCTCTCGACGAGCTGAGCACGTTTTCTGAAATGTGCTCCTCCCGTCGCTCTGGTTGGTTGCGCACAGTAAAAAGTGCTCTTGGCAGCTCGGGAGTGCCGCGTTGACCACTAAGCATGAAGAAATAAGCACCTGCAACGTTTGGTTTAGGTTGTAGGTGCATTTTTAATTTTATTGCTTAAATCGCATTTTCTCGACGAGCTGAGCACGTTTTCTGCAATGTGCTCCTCCCGTCACTCTGGTTGGGTGCGCACAGTAAAAAGTGCTCTTGGCAGCTAGAGAGTACCGCGTTGACCACTGCGCATGAAGAAATAAGCACCTGCAACGTTTGGTTTAGGTTTTAGGTGCATTTTTAATTTTATTGCTTAAATCGCATTTTCTCGACGAGCTGAGCACGTTTTCTGAAATGTGCTCCTCCCGTCACTCTGGTTGGGTGCGCACAGTAAAAAGTGCTCCTGGCAGCTAGGGAGTGCCGCGTTGAGCACTGCGCACGAAGAAATAAGCACCTGCAACGTTTGGTTTAGGTTTTAGGTGCATTTTTAATTTTATTGCTTAAATCGCATTTTCTCGACGAGCTGAGCCCGTTTTCTGAAATGTGCTCCTCCCGTCACTCTGGTTGGGTGCGCACAGTCAAAAGTGCTCTTGGCAGCTAGAGAGTGCCGCGTTGACCACTGCGCATGAAGAAATAAGCACCTGCAACGTTTGGTTTAGGTTTTAGGTGCATTTTTAATCTTATTGCTTAAATCGCATTTTCTCGACGAGCTGAGCACGTTTTCTGAAATGTGCTCCTCCCGTCACTCTGGTTGGGTGCACACAGTAAAAAGTGCTCTTGGCAGCTAGAGAGTGCCGCGTTGACCACTGCGCATGAAGAAATAGGCACCTGCAACGTTTGGTTTAGGTTTTAGGTGCATTTTTAATTTTATTGCTTAAATCGCATTTTCTCGACGAGCTGAGCACGTTTTCTGAAATGTGCTCCTCCCGTCACTCTGGTTGGGTGCGCACAGTAAAAAGTGCTCTTGGCAGCTAGAGAGTGCCGCGTTGAGCACTACGCACGAAGAAATAAGCACCTGCAACGTTTGGTTTAGGTTTTAGGTGCATTTTTAATTTTATTGCTTAAATCGCATTTTCTCGACGAGCTGAGCACGTTTTCTGAAATGTGCTCCTCCCGTCGCTCTGGTTGGGTGCGCACAGTAAAAAGAGCTCCTGGCAGCTAGGGAGTTCCGCGTTGACCACTGCGCACGAAGAAATAAGCACCTGCAACGTTTGGTTTAGGTTTTAGGTGCATTTTTAATTTTATTGCTTAAATCGCATTCTCTCGACGAGCTGAGCACGTTTTCTGAAATGTGCTCCTCCCGTCGCTCTGGTTGGTTGCGCACAGTAAAAAGTGCTCTTGGCAGCTCGGGAGTGCCGCGTTGACCACTGCGCATGAAGAAATAAGCACCTGCAACGTTTGGTTTAGGTTGTAGGTGCATTTTTAATTTTATTGCTTAAATCGCATTTTCTCGACGAGCTGAGCACGTTTTCTGAAATGTGCTCCTCCCGTCACTCTGGTTGGGTGCGCACAGTAAAAAGTGCTCTTGGCAGCTAGAGAGTACCGCGTTGACCACTGCGCATGAAGAAATAAGCACCTGCAACGTTTGGTTTAGGTTTGAGGTGCATTTTTAATTTTATTGCTTAAATCGCATTTTCTCGACGAGCTGAGCACGTTTTCTGAAATGTGCTCCTCCCGTCACTCTGGTTGGGTGCGCACAGTAAAAAGTGCTCCTGGCAGCTAGGGAGTGCCGCGTTGAGCACTGCGCACGAAGAAATAAGCACCTGCAACGTTTGGTTTAGGTTTTAGGTGCATTTTTAATTTTATTGCTTAAATCGCATTTTCTCGACGAGCTGAGCCCGTTTTCTGAAATGTGCTCCTCCCGTCACTCTGGTTGGGTGCGCACAGTCAAAAGTGCTCTTGGCAGCTAGAGAGTGCCGCGTTGACCACTGCGCATGAAGAAATAAGCACCTGCAACGTTTGGTTTAGGTTTTAGGTGCATTTTTAATCTTATTGCTTAAATCGCATTTTCTCGACGAGCTGAGCACGTTTTCTGAAATGTGCTCCTCCCGTCACTCTGGTTGGGTGCACACAGTAAAAAGTGCTCTTGGCAGCTAGAGAGTGCCGCGTTGACCACTGCGCATGAAGAAATAGGCACCTGCAACGTTTGGTTTAGGTTTTAGGTGCATTTTTAATTTTATTGCTTAAATCGCATTTTCTCGACGAGCTGAGCACGTTTTCTGAAATGTGCTCCTCCCGTCACTCTGGTTGGGTGCGCACAGTAAAAAGTGCTCTTGGCAGCTAGAGAGTGCCGCGTTGAGCACTACGCACGAAGAAATAAGCACCTGCAACGTTTGGTTTAGGTTTTAGGTGCATTTTTAATTTTATTGCTTAAATCGCATTTTCTCGACGAGCTGAGCACGTTTTCTGAAATGTGCTCCTCCCGTCGCTCTGGTTGGGTGCGCACAGTAAAAAGAGCTCCTGGCAGCTAGGGAGTTCCGCGTTGACCACTGCGCACGAAGAAATAAGCACCTGCAACGTTTGGTTTAGGGTTTAGGTGCATTTTTAATTTTATTGCTTAAATCGCATTCTCTCGACGAGCTGAGCACGTTTTCTGAAATGTGCTCCTCCCGTCGCTCTGGTTGGTTGCGCACAGTAAAAAGTGCTCTTGGCAGCTCGGGAGTGCCGCGTTGACCACTGCGCATGAAGAAATAAGCACCTGCAACGTTTGGTTTAGGTTTTAGGTGCATTTTTAATTTTATTGCTTAAATCGCATTTTCTCGACGAGCTGAGCACGTTTTCTGAAATGTGCTCCTCCCGTCACTCTGGTTGGGTGCGCACAGTAAAAAGTGCTCTTGGCAGCTAGAGAGTACCGCGTTGACCACTGCGCATGAAGAAATAAGCACCTGCAACGTTTGGTTTAGGTTTTAGGTGCATTTTTAATTTTATTGCTTAAATCGCATTTTCTCGACGAGCTGAGCACGTTTTCTGAAATGTGCTCCTCCCGTCACTCTGGTTGGGTGCGCACAGTAAAAAGTGCTCCTGGCAGCTAGGGAGTGCCGCGTTGAGCACTGCGCACGAAGAAATAAGCACCTGCAACGTTTGGTTTAGGTTTTAGGTGCATTTTTAATTTTATTGCTTAAATCGCATTTTCTCGACGAGCTGAGCACGTTTTCTGAAATGTGCTCCTCCCGTCACTCTGGTTGGGTGCGCACAGTAAAAAGTGCTCTTGGCAGCTAGAGAGTGCCGCGTTGAGCACTACGCACGAAGAAATAAGCACCTGCAACGTTTGGTTTAGGTTTTAGCTGCATTTTTAATTTTATTGCTTAAATCGCATTTTCTCGACGAGCTGAGCACGTTTTCTGAAATGTGCTCCTCCCGTCACTCTGGTTGGGTGCGCACAGTAAAAAGAGCTCCTGGCAGCTAGGGAGTGCCGCGTTGAGCACTGCGCACGAAGAAATAAGCACCTCCAACGTTTGGTTTAGGTTTTAGGTGCATTTTTAATTTTATTGCTTAAATTGCATTTTCTCGACGAGCTGAGCACGTTTTCTGAAATGGGCTCCTCCCGTCGCTCTGGTTGGGTGCGCACAGTAAAAAGAGCTCCTGGCAGCTCGGGAGTTCCGCGTTGACCACTGCGCACGAATAAATAAGCACCTGCAACGTTTGGTTTAGGTTTTAGGTGCATTTTTAATTTTATTGCTTAAATCGCATTCTCTCGACGAGCTGAGCACGTTTTCTGAAATGTGCTCCTCCCGTCGCTCTGGTTGGGTGCATACAGTAAAAAGAGCTCCTGGCAGCTAGAGAGTGCCGCGTTGACCACTGCGCAAGAAGAAATAAGCACCTGCAACGTTTGGTTTAGGTTTTAGGTGCATTTTTAATTTTATTGCTTAAATCGCATTTTCTCGACGAGCTGAGCACGTTTTCTGAAATATGCTCCTCCCGTCACTCTGGTTGGGTGCGCACAGTAAAAAGTGCTCCTGGCAGCTAGAGAGTGCTGCGTTGACCACTGCGCATGAAGAAATAAGCACCTGCAACGTTTGATTTAGGTTTTAGGTGCATTTTTAAACTAATTGCTTAAATCGCATTTCTCGACGAGCTGAGCACGTTTTCTGAAATGTGCTCCTCCCGTCACTCTGGTTGGGTGCGCACAGTAAAAAGTGCTCTTGGCAGCTAGAGAGTGCCGCGTTGAGCACTACGCACGAAGAAATAAGCACCTGCAACGTTTGGTTTAGGTTTTAGCTGCATTTTTAATTTTATTGCTTAAATCGCATTTTCTCGACGAGCTGAGCACGTTTTCTGAAATGTGCTCCTCCCGTCGCTCTGGTTGGGTGCGCACAGTAAAAAGTGCTCCTGGCAGCTAGGGAGTGCCACGTTGAGCACTACGCACGAAGAAATAAGCACCTGCAACGTTTGGTTTAGGTTTTAGCTGCATTTTTAATTTTATTGCTTAAATTGCATTTTCTCGACGAGCTGAGCACGTTTTCTGAAATGTGCTCCTCCCGTCGCTCTGGTTGGGTGCGCACAGTAAAAAGAGCTCCTGGCAGCTAGGGAGTTCCGCGTTGACCACTGCGCACGAAGAAATAAGCACCTGCAACGTTTGGTTTAGGTTTTAGGTGCATTTTTAATTTTATTGCTTAAATCGCATTTTCTCGACGAGCTGAGCACGTTTTCTGAAATGTGCTCCTCCCGTCACTCTGGTTGGGTGCGCACAGTAAAAAGTGCTCCTGGCAGCTCGAGAGTGCCGCGTTGACCACTGCGCATGAAGAAATAAGCACCTGCAACGTTTGGTTTAGGTTTTAGGTGCATTTTTAATCTTATTGCTTAAATCGCATTTTCTCGACGAGCTGAGCACGTTTTCTGAAATGTGCTCCTCCCGTCACTCTGGTTGGGTGCGCACAGTAAAAAGTGCTCCTGGCAGCTAGAGAGTGCCGCGTTGACCACTGCACATGGAGAAATAAGCACCTGCAACGTTTGGTTTAGGTTTTAGGTGCATTTTTAATTTTATTGCTTAAATCGCATTTTCTCGACGAGCTGAGCAGGTTTTCTGAAATGTGCTCCTCCCGTCGCTCTGGTTGTGCGCGCATAGTAAAAAGTGCTCCTGGCAGCTAGAGAGTGCCGCGTTGACCACTGCACATGGAGAAATAAGCACCTGCAACGTTTGGTTTAGGTTTTAGGTGCATTTTTAATTTTATTGCTTAAATCGCATTTTCTCGACGAGCTGAGCACGTTTTCTGAAATGTGCTCCTCCCGTCGCTCTGGTTGGGTGCGCACAGTAAAAAGTGCTCTTGGCAGCTAGAGAGTGCCGTGTTGACCACTGCGCATGAAGAAATAAGCACCTGCAACGTTTGGTTTAGGTTTTAGGTGCATTTTTAATTTTATTGCTTAAATCGCATTTTCTCGACGAGCTGAGCACGTTTTCTGAAATGTGCTCCTCCCGTCACTCTGGTTGGGTGCGCACAGTAAAAAGAGCTCCTGGCAGCTAGGGAGTTCCGCGTTGACCACTGCGCACGAATAAATAAGCACCTGACACGTTTGGTTTAGGTTTTAGGTGCATTTTTTATTTTATTGCTTAAATCGCATTCTCTCGACGAGCTGAGCACGTTTTCTGAAATGTGCTCCTCCCGTCGCTCTGGTTGGGTGCACACAGTAAAAAGAGCTCCTGGAAGCTAGGGAGTGCCGCGTTGACCACTGCGCACGAAGAAATAAGCACCTGCAACGTTTGGTTTAGGTTTTAGGTGCATTTTTTATTTTATTGCTTAAATCGCATTCTCTCGACGAGCTGAGCACGTTTTCTGAAATGTGCTCCTCCCGTCGCTCTGGTTGGGTGCGCGTAGTAAAAAGTGCTCCTGGCAGCTAGAGAGTGCCGCGTTGACCACTGCGCATGAAGAAATAAGCACCTGCAACGTTTGGTTTAGGTTTTAGGTGCATTTTTAATTTTATTGCTTAAATCGCATTTTCTCGACGAGCTGAGCACGTTTTCTGAAATGTGCTCCTCCCGTCGCTCTGGTTGGGTGCGCACAGTAAAAAGAGCTCCTGGCAGCTAGGGAGTGCCGCGTTGACCACTGCGCACGAAGAAATAAGCACCTGCAACGTTTGGTTTAGGTTTTAGGTGCATTTTTAATTTTATTGCTTAAATCGCATTTTCTCGACGAGCTGAGCACGTTTTCTGAAATGTGCTCCTCCCGTCACTCTGGTTGGGTGCGCACAGTAAAAAGTGCTCTTGGCAGCTAGAGAGTGCCGCGTTGACCACTGCGCATGAAGAAATAAGCACCTGCAACGTTTGGTTTAGGTTTTAGGTGCATTTTTAATTTCATTGCTTAAATCGTATTTTCTCGACGAGCTGAGCACGTTTTCTGAAATGTGCTCCTCCCGTCACTCTGGTTGGGTGCGCACAGTAAAAAGTGCTCTTGGCAGCTAGAGAGTGCCGCGTTGACCACTGCGCATGAAGAAATAAGCACCTGCAACGTTTGGTTTAGGTTTTAGGTGCAATTTTAATTTCATTGCTTAAATCGCATTTTCTCGACGAGCTGAGCACGTTTTCTGAAATGTGCTCCTCCCGTCGCTCTGGTTGTGCGCGCATAGTAAAAAGTGCTCCTGGCAGCTAGAGAGTGCCACGTTGACCACTGCACATGGAGAAATAAGCACCTGCAACGTTTGGTTTAGGTTTTAGGTGCATTTTTTATTTTATTGCTTAAATCGCATTCTCTCGACGAGCTGAGCACGTTTTCTGAAATGTGCTCCTCCCGTCGCTCTGGTTGGGTGCGCGTAGTAAAAAGTGCTCCTGGCAGCTAGAGAGTGCCGCGTTGACCACTGCGCATGAAGAAATAAGCACCTGCAACGTTTGGTTTAGGTTTTAGGTGCATTTTTAATCTTATTGCTTAAATCGCATTTTCTCGACGAGCTGAGCACGTTTTCTGAAATGTGCTCCTCCCGTCACTCTGGTTGGGTGCGCACAGTAAAAAGAGCTCCTGGCAGCTAGGGAGTGCCGCGTTGACCACTGCGCACGAAGAAATAAGAACCTGCAACGTTTGGTTTAGGATTTAGGTGCATTTTTTATTTTATTGCTTAAATCGCATTTTCTCGACGAGCTGAGCACGTTTTCTGAAATGTGCTCCTCCCGTCACTCTGGTTGGGTGCGCACAGTAAAAAGTGCTCCTGGCAGCTAGAGAGTGCCGCGTTGACCACTGCGCATGAAGAAATAAGCACCTGCAACGTTTGGTTTAGGTTTTAGGTGCATTTTTAATCTTATTGCTTAAATCGCATTTTCTCGACGAGCTGAGCACGTTTTCTGAAATGTGCTCCTCCCGTCACTCTGGTTGGGTGCGCACAGTAAAAAGTGCTCCTGGCAGCTAGAGAGTGCCGCGTTGACCACTGCGCATGAAGAAATAAGCACCTGCAACGTTTGGTTTAGGTTTTAGGTGCATTTTTAATTTCATTGCTTAAATCGCATTTTCTCGACGAGCTGAGCACGTTTTCTGAAATGTGCTCCTCCCGTCGCTCTGGTTGTGCGCGCATAGTAAAAAGTGCTCCTGGCAGCTAGAGAGTGCCGCGTTGACCACTGCACATGGAGAAATAAGCACCTGCAACGTTTGGTTTAGGTTTTAGGTGCATTTTTTATTTTATTGCTTAAATCGCATTCTCTCGATGAGCTGAGCACGTTTTCTGAAATGTGCTCCTCCCGTCGCTCTGGTTGGGTGCGCGTAGTAAAAAGTGCTCCTGGCAGCTAGAGAGTGCCGCGTTGACCACTGCGCATGAAGAAATAAGCACCTGCAACGTTTGGTTTAGGTTTTAGGTGCATTTTTAATCTTATTGCTTAAATCGCATTTTCTCGACGAGCTGAGCACGTTTTCTGAAATGTGCTCCTCCCGTCACTCTGGTTGGGTGCGCACAGTAAAAAGTGCTCTTGGCAGCTAGAGAGTGCCGCGTTGACCACTGCGCATGAAGAAATAAGCACCTGCAACGTTTGGTTTAGGTTTTAGGTGCATTTTTAATTTTATTGCTTAAATCGCATTTTCTCGACGAGCTGAGCACGTTTTCTGAAATGTGCTCCTCCCGTCACTCTGGTTGGGTGCGCACAGTAAAAAGTGCTCCTGGCAGCTAGGGAGTGCCGCGTTGAGCACTGCGCACGAAGAAATAAGCACCTGCAACGTTTGGTTTAGGTTTTAGGTGCATTTTTAATTTTATTGCTTAAATCGCATTGTCTCGACGAGGTGAGCACGTTTTCTGAAATGTGCTCCTCCCGTCGCTCTGGTTGGGTGCGCACAGTAAAAAGAGCTCCTGGCAGCTAGGGAGTTCCGCGTTGACCACTGCGCACGAAGAAATAAGCACCTGCAACGTTTGGTTTAGGTTTTAGGTGCATATTTAATTTTATTGCTTAAATCGCATTCTCTCGACGAGCTGAGCACGTTTTCTGAAATGTGCTCCTCCCGTCGCTCTGGTTGGGTGCGCACAGTAAAAAGTGCTCTTGGCAGCTCGGGAGTGCCGCGTTGACCACTGCGCATGAAGAAATAAGCACCTGCAACGTTTGGTTTAGGTTTTAGGTGCATTTTTAATCTTATTGCTTAAATCGCATTTTCTCGACGAGCTGAGCACGTTTTCTGAAATGTGCTCCTCCCGTCACTCTGGTTGGGTGCGCACAGTAAAAAGTGCTCTTGGCAGCTAGAGAGTACCGCGTTGACCACTGCGCATGAAGAAATAAGCACCTGCAACGTTTGGTTTAGGTTTTAGGTGCATTTTTAATTTTATTGCTTAAATCGCATTTTCTCGACGAGCTGAGCACGTTTTCTGAAATGTGCTCCTCCCGTCACTCTGGTTGGGTGCGCACAGTAAAAAGTGCTCCTGGCAGCTAGGGAGTGCCGCGTTGAGCACTGCGCACGAAGAAATAAGCACCTGCAACGTTTGGTTTAGGTTTTAGGTGCATTTTTAATTTTATTGCTTAAATCGCATTTTCTCGACGAGCTGAGCCCGTTTTCTGAAATGTGCTCCTCCCGTCACTCTGGTTGGGTGCGCACAGTCAAAAGTGCTCTTGGCAGCTAGAGAGTGCCGCGTTGACCACTGCGCATGAAGAAATAAGCACCTGCAACGTTTGGTTTAGGTTTTAGGTGCATTTTTAATCTTATTGCTTAAATCGCATTTTCTCGACGAGCTGAGCACGTTTTCTGAAATGTGCTCCTCCCGTCACTCTGGTTGGGTGCACACAGTAAAAAGTGCTCTTGGCAGCTAGAGAGTGCCGCGTTGACCACTGCGCATGAAGAAATAAGCACCTGCAACGTTTGGTTTAGGTTTTAGGTGCATTTTTAATTTTATTGCTTAAATCGCATTTTCTCGACGAGCTGAGCACGTTTTCTGAAATGTGCTCCTCCCGTCACTCTGGTTGGGTGCGCACAGTAAAAAGTGCTCTTGGCAGCTAGAGAGTGCCGCGTTGAGCACTACGCACGAAGAAATAAGCACCTGCAACGTTTGGTTTAGGTTTTAGGTGCATTTTTAATTTTATTGCTTAAATCGCATTTTCTCGACGAGCTGAGCACGTTTTCTGAAATGTGCTCCTCCCGTCGCTCTGGTTGGGTGCGCACAGTAAAAAGAGCTCCTGGCAGCTAGGGAGTTCCGCGTTGACCACTGCGCACGAAGAAATAAGCACCTGCAACGTTTGGTTTAGGTTTTAGGTGCATTTTTCATTTTATTGCTTAAATCGCATTCTCTCGACGAGCTGAGCACGTTTTCTGAAATGTGCTCCTCCCGTCGCTCTGGTTGGGTGCGCACAGTAAAAAGTGCTCTTGGCAGCTCGGGAGTGCCGCGTTGACCACTGCGCATGAAGAAATAAGCACCTGCAACGTTTGGTTTAGGTTTTAGGTGCATTTTTAATTTTATTGCTTAAATCGCATTTTCTCGACGAGCTGAGCACGTTTTCTGAAATGTGCTCCTCCCGTCACTCTGGTTGGGTGCGCACAGTAAAAAGTGCTCTTGGCAGCTCGGGAGTGCCGCGTTGACCACTGCGCATGAAGAAATAAGCACCTGCAACGTTTGGTTTAGGTTTTAGGTGCATTTTTAATTTTATTGCTTAAATCGCATTTTCTCGACGAGCTGAGCACGTTTTCTGAAATGTGCTCCTCCCGTCACTCTGGTTGGGTGCGCACAGTAAAAAGTGCTCCTGGCAGCTAGGGAGTGCCGCGTTGAGCACTGCGCACGAAGAAATAAGCACCTGCAACGTTTGGTTTAGGTTTTAGGTGCATTTTTAATTTTATTGCTTAAATCGCATTTTCTCGACGAGCTGAGCCCGTTTTCTGAAATGTGCTCCTCCCGTCACTCTGGTTGGGTGCGCACAGTCAAAAGTGCTCTTGGCAGCTAGAGAGTGCCGCGTTGACCACTGCGCATGAAGAAGTAAGCACCTGCAACGTTTGGTTTAGGTTTTAGGTGCATTTTTAATCTTATTGCTTAAATCGCATTTTCTCGACGAGCTGAGCACGTTTTCTGAAATGTGCTCCTCCCGTCACTCTGGTTGGGTGCACACAGTAAAAAGTGCTCTTGGCAGCTAGAGAGTGCCGCGTTGACCACTGCGCATGAAGAAATAAGCACCTGCAACGTTTGGTTTAGGTTTTAGGTGCATTTTTAATTTTATTGCTTAAATCGCATTTTCTCGACGAGCTGAGCACGTTTTCTGAAATGTGCTCCTCCCGTCACTCTGGTTGGGTGCGCACAGTAAAAAGTGCTCTTGGCAGCTAGAGAGTGCCGCGTTGAGCACTACGCACGAAGAAATAAGCACCTGCAACGTTTGGTTTAGGTTTTAGGTGCATTTTTAATTTTATTGCTTAAATCGCATTTTCTCGACGAGCTGAGCACGTTTTCTGAAATGTGCTCCTCCCGTCGCTCTGGTTGGGTGCGCACAGTAAAAAGAGCTCCTGGCAGCTAGGGAGTTCCGCGTTGACCACTGCGCACGAAGAAATAAGCACCTGCAACGTTTGGTTTAGGTTTTAGGTGCATTTTTAATTTTATTGCTTAAATCGCATTCTCTCGACGAGCTGAGCACGTTTTCTGAAATGTGCTCCTCCCGTCGCTCTGGTTGGGTGCGCACAGTAAAAAGTGCTCTTGGCAGCTCGGGAGTGCCGCGTTGACCACTGCGCATGAAGAAATAAGCACCTGCAACGTTTGGTTTAGGTTTTAGGTGCATTTTTAATTTTATTGCTTAAATCGCATTTTCTCGACGAGCTGAGCACGTTTTCTGAAATGTGCTCCTCCCGTCACTCTGGTTGGGTGCGCACAGTAAAAAGTGCTCTTGGCAGCTAGAGAGTACCGCGTTGACCACTGCGCATGAAGAAATAAGCACCTGCAACGTTTGGTTTAGGTTTTAGGTGCATTTTTAATTTTATTGCTTAAATCGCATTTTCTCGACGAGCTGAGCACGTTTTCTGAAATGTGCTCCTCCCGTCACTCTGGTTGGGTGCGCACAGTAAAAAGTGCTCCTGGCAGCTAGGGAGTGCCGCGTTGAGCACTGCGCACGAAGAAATAAGCACCTGCAACGTTTGGTTTAGGTTTTAGGTGCATTTTTAATTTTATTGCTTAAATCGCATTTTCTCGACGAGCTGAGCCCGTTTTCTGAAATGTGCTCCTCCCGTCACTCTGGTTGGGTGCGCACAGTCAAAAGTGCTCTTGGCAGCTAGAGAGTGCCGCGTTGACAGCTGCGCATGAAGAAATAAGCACCTGCAACGTTTGGTTTAGGTTTTAGGTGCATTTTTAATCTTATTGCTTAAATCGCATTTTCTCGACGAGCTGAGCACGTTTTCTGAAATGTGCTCCTCCCGTCACTCTGGTTGGGTGCACACAGTAAAAAGTGCTCTTGGCAGCTAGAGAGTGCCGCGTTGACCACTGCGCATGAAGAAATAAGCACCTGCAACGTTTGGTTTAGGTTTTAGGTGCATTTTTAATTTTATTGCTTAAATCGCATTTTCTCGACGAGCTGAGCACGTTTTCTGAAATGTGCTCCTCCCGTCACTCTGGTTGGGTGCGCACAGTAAAAAGTGCTCTTGGCAGCTAGAGAGTGCCGCGTTGAGCACTACGCACGAAGAAATAAGCACCTGCAACGTTTGGTTTAGGTTTTAGGTGCATTTTTAATTTTATTGCTTAAATCGCATTTTCTCGACGAGCTGAGCACGTTTTCTGAAATGTGCTCCTCCCGTCGCTCTGGTTGGGTGCGCACAGTAAAAAGAGCTCCTGGCAGCTAGGGAGTTCCGCGTTGATCACTGCGCACGAAGAAATAAGCACCTGCAACGTTTGGTTTAGGTTTTAGGTGCATTTTTCATTTTATTGCTTAAATCGCATTCTCTCGACGAGCTGAGCACGTTTTCTGAAATGTGCTCCTCCCGTCGCTCTGGTTGGGTGCGCACAGTAAAAAGTGCTCTTGGCAGCTCGGGAGTGCCGCGTTGACCACTGCGCATGAAGAAATAAGCACCTGCAACGTTTGGTTTAGGTTTTAGCTGCATTTTTAATTTTATTGCTTAAATCGCATTTTCTCGACGAGCTGAGCACGTTTTCTGAAATGTGCTCCTCCCGTCACTCTGGTTGGGTGCGCACAGTAAAAAGAGCTCCTGGCAGCTAGGGAGTGCCGCGTTGAGCACTGCGCACGAAGAAATAAGCACCTCCAACGTTTGGTTTAGGTTTTAGGTGCATTTTTAATTTTATTGCTTAAATCGCATTTTCTCGACGAGCTGAGCACGTTTTCTGTAATGGGCTCCTCCCGTCGCTCTGGTTGGGTGCGCACAGTAAAAAGAGCTCCTGGCAGCTCGGGAGTTCCGCGTTGACCACTGCGCACGAATAAATAAGCACCTGCAACGTTTGGTTTAGGTTTTAGGTGCATTTTTAATTTTATTGCTTAAATCGCATTCTCTCGACGAGCTGAGCACGTTTTCTGAAATGTGCTCCTCCCGTCGCTCTGGTTGGGTGCACACAGTAAAAAGAGCTCCTGGCAGCTAGAGAGTGCCGCGTTGACCACTGCACATGGAGAAATAAGCACCTGCAACGTTTGGTTTAGGTTTTAGGTGCATTTTTTATTTTATTGCTTAAATCGCATTCTCTCGACGAGCTGAGCACGTTTTCTGAAATGTGCTCCTCCCGTCGCTCTGGTTGGGTGCGCACAGTAAAAAGAGCTCCTGGCAGCTAGGGAGTTCCGCGTTGACCACTGCGCACGAAGAAATAAGCACCTGCAACGTTTGGTTTAGGTTTTAGGTGCATTTTTAATTTTATTGCTTAAATCGCATTTTCTCGACGAGCTGAGCACGTTTTCTGAAATGTGCTCCTCCCGTCACTCTGGTTGGGTGCGCACAGTAAAAAGTGCTCCTGGCAGCTAGAGAGTGCCGCGTTGACCACTGCGCATGAAGAAATAAGCACCTGCAACGTTTGGTTTAGGTTTTAGGTGCATTTTTAATCTTATTGCTTAAATCGCATTTTCTCGACGAGCTGAGCACGTTTTCTGAAATGTGCTCCTCCCGTCACTCTGGTTGGGTGCGCACAGTAAAAAGTGCTCTAGGCAGCTATAGAGTGCCGCGTTGACCACTGCGCATGAAGAAATAAGCACCTGCAACGTTTGGTTTAGGTTTTAGGTGCATTTTTAATTTTATTGCTTAAATCGCATTTTCTCGACGAGCTGAGCACGTTTTCTGAAATGTGCTCCTCCCGTCGCTCTGGTTGTGCGCGCATAGTAAAAAGTGCTCCTGGCAGCTAGAGAGTGCCGCGTTGACCACTGCACATGGAGAAATAAGCACCTGCAACGTTTGGTTTAGGTTTTAGGTGCATTTTTAATTTGATTGCTTAAATCGCATTTTCTCGACGAGCTGAGCACGTTTTCTGAAATGTGCTCCTCCCGTCGCTCTGGTTGGGTGCGCACAGTAAAAAGTGCTCTTGGCAGCTAGAGAGTGCCGTGTTGACCACTGCGCATGAAGAAATAAGCACCTGCAACGTTTGGTTTAGGTTTTAGGTGCATTTTTAATTTTATTGCTTAAATCGCATTTTCTCGACGAGCTGAGCACGTTTTCTGAAATGTGCTCCTCCCGTCAGTCTGGTTGGGTGCGCACAGTAAAAAGTGCTCCTGGCAGCTAGGGAGTGCCGCGTTGAGCACTGCGCACGAAGAAATAAGCACCTGCAACGTTTGGTTTAGGTTTTAGGTGCATTTTTTATTTTATTGCTTAAATCGCATTTTCTCGACGAGCTGAGCACGTTTTCTGAAATGTGCTCCTCCCGTCACTCTGGTTGGGTGCGCACAGTAAAAAGTGCTCTTGGCAGCTAGAGAGTGCCGCGTTGACCACTGCGCATGAAGAAATAAGCACCTGCAACGTTTGGTTTAGGTTTTAGGTGCATTTTTAATTTTATTGCTTAAATCGCATTTTCTCGACGAGCTGAGCACGTTTTCTAAAATGTGCTCCTCCCGTCACTCTGGTTGGGTGCGCACAGTAAAAAGTGCTCCTGGCAGCTAGGGAGTGCCGCGTTGAGCACTGCGCACGAAGAAATAAGCACCTCCAACGTTTGGTTTAGGTTTTAGGTGCATTTTTAATTTTATTGCTTAAATCGCATTTTCTCGACGAGCTGAGCACGTTTTCTGAAATGGGCTCCTCCCGCCGCTCTGGTTGGGTGCGCACGGTAAAAAGAGCTCCTGGCAGCTAGGGAGTTCCGCGTTGACCACTGCGCACGAATAAATAAGCACCTGCAACGTTTGGTTTAGGTTTTAGGTGCATTTTTTATTTCATTGCTTAAATCGCATTCTCTCGACGAGCTGAGCACGTTTTCTGAAATGTGCTCCTCCCGTCGCTCTGGTTGGGTGCACACAGTAAAAAGAGCTCCTGGCAGCTAGGGAGTGCCGCGTTGAGCACTGCGCATGAAGAAATAAGCACCTGCAACGTTTGGTTTAGGTTTTAGGTGCATTTTTAATTTCATTGCTTAAATCGCATTTTCTCGACGAGCTGAGCACGTTTTCTGAAATGTGCTCCTCCCGTCGCTCTGGTTGTGCGCGCATAGTAAAAAGTGCTCCTGGCAGCTAGAGAGTGCCGCGTTGACCACTGCACATGGAGAAATAAGCACCTGCAACGTTTGGTTTAGGTTTTAGGTGCATTTTTTATTTTATTGCTTAAATCGCATTTTCTCGACGAGCTGAGCACGTTTTCTGAAATGTGCTCCTCCCGTCACTCTGGTTGGGTGCGCACAGTAAAAAGTGCTCCTGGCAGCTAGGGAGTGCCGCGTTGAGCACTGCGCACGAAGAAATAAGCACCTGCAACGTTTGGTTTAGGTTTTAGGTGCATTTTTAATTTTATTGCTTAAATCGCATTTTCTCGACGAGCTGAGCCCGTTTTCTGAAATGTGCTCCTCCCGTCACTCTGGTTGGGTGCGCACAGTCAAAAGTGCTCTTGGCAGCTAGAGAGTGCCGCGTTGACCACTGCGCATGAAGAAATAAGCACCTGCAACGTTTGGTTTAGGTTTTAGGTGCATTTTTAATCTTATTGCTTAAATCGCATTTTCTCGACGAGCTGAGCACGTTTTCTGAAATGTGCTCCTCCCGTCACTCTGGTTGGGTGCACACAGTAAAAAGTGCTCTTGGCAGCTAGAGAGTACCGCGTTGACCACTGCGCATGAAGAAATAGGCACCTGCAACGTTTGGTTTAGGTTTTAGGTGCATTTTTAATTTTATTGCTTAAATCGCATTTTCTCGACGAGCTGAGCACGTTTTCTGAAATGTGCTCCTCCCGTCACTCTGGTTGGGTGCGCACAGTAAAAAGTGCTCTTGGCAGCTAGAGAGTGCCGCGTTGAGCACTACGCACGAAGAAATAAGCACCTGCAACGTTTGGTTTAGGTTTTAGGTGCATTTTTAATTTTATTGCTTAAATCGCATTTTCTCGACGAGCTGAGCACGTTTTCTGAAATGTGCTCCTCCCGTCGCTCTGGTTGGGTGCGCACAGTAAAAAGAGCTCCTGGCAGCTAGGGAGTTCCGCGTTGACCACTGCGCACGAAGAAATAAGCACCTGCAACGTTTGGTTTAGGTTTTAGGTGCATTTTTAATTTTATTGCTTAAATCGCATTCTCTCGACGAGCTGAGCACGTTTTCTGAAATGTGCTCCTCCCGTCGCTCTGGTTGGGTGCGCACAGTAAAAAGTGCTCTTGGCAGCTCGGGAGTGCCGCGTTGACCACTGCGCATGAAGAAATAAGCACCTGCAACGTTTGGTTTAGGTTTTAGGTGCATTTTTAATTTTATTGCTTAAATCGCATTTTCTCGACGAGCTGAGCACGTTTTCTGAAATGTGCTCCTCCCGTCACTCTGGTTGGGTGCGCACAGTAAAAAGTGCTCTTGGCAGCTAGAGAGTACCGCGTTGACCACTGCGCATGAAGAAATAAGCACCTGCAACGTTTGGTTTAGGTTTTAGGTGCATTTTTAATTTTATTGCTTAAATCGCATTTTCTCGACGAGCTGAGCACGTTTTCTGAAATGTGCTCCTCCCGTCACTCTGGTTGGGTGCGCACAGTAAAAAGTGCTCCTGGCAGCTAGGGAGTGCCGCGTTGAGCACTGCGCACGAAGAAATAAGCACCTGCAACGTTTGGTTTAGGTTTTAGGTGCATTTTTAATTTTATTGCTTAAATCGCATTTTCTCGACGAGCTGAGCCCGTTTTCTGAAATGTGCTCCTCCCGTCACTCTGGTTGGGTGCGCACAGTCAAAAGTGCTCTTGGCAGCTAGAGAGTGCCGCGTTGACCACTGCGCATGAAGAAATAAGCACCTGCAACGTTTGGTTTAGGTTTTAGGTGCATTTTTAATCTTATTGCTTAAATCGCATTTTCTCGACGAGCTGAGCACGTTTTCTGAAATGTGCTCCTCCCGTCACTCTGGTTGGGTGCACACAGTAAAAAGTGCTCTTGGCAGCTAGAGAGTGCCGCGTTGACCACTGCGCATGAAGAAATAAGCACCTGCAACGTTTGGTTTAGGTTTTAGGTGCATTTTTAATTTTATTGCTTAAATCGCATTTTCTCGAAGAGCTGAGCACGTTTTCTGAAATGTGCTCCTCCCGTCACTCTGGTTGGGTGCGCACAGTAAAAAGTGCTCTTGGCAGCTAGAGAGTGCCGCGTTGAGCACTACGCACGAAGAAATAAGCACCTGCAACGTTTGGTTTAGGTTTTAGGTGCATTTTTAATTTTATTGCTTAAATCGCATTTTCTCGACGAGCTGAGCACGTTTTCTGAAATGTGCTCCTCCCGTCAGTCTGGTTGGGTGCGCACAGTAAAAAGTGCTCCTGGCAGCTAGGGAGTGCCGCGTTGAGCACTGCGCACGAAGAAATAAGCACCTGCAACGTTTGGTTTAGGTTTTAGGTGCATTTTTTATTTTATTGCTTAAATCGCATTTTCTCGACGAGCTGAGCACGTTTTCTGAAATGTGCTCCTCCCATCACTCTGGTTGGGTGCGCACAGTAAAAAGTGCTCTTGGCAGCTAGAGAGTGCCGCGTTGACCACTGCGCATGAAGAAATAAGCACCTGCAACGTTTGGTTTAGGTTTTAGGTGCATTTTTAATTTTATTGCTTAAATCGCATTTTCTCGACGAGCTGAGCACGTTTTCTAAAATGTGCTCCTCCCGTCACTCTGGTTGGGTGCGCACAGTAAAAAGTGCTCCTGGCAGCTAGGGAGTGCCGCGTTGAGCACTGCGCACGAAGAAATAAGCACCTCCAACGTTTGGTTTAGGTTTTAGGTGCATTTTTAATTTTATTGCTTAAATCGCATTTTCTCGACGAGCTGAGCACGTTTTCTGAAATGGGCTCCTCCCGCCGCTCTGGTTGGGTGCGCACGGTAAAAAGAGCTCCTGGCAGCTAGGGAGTTCCGCGTTGACCACTGCGCACGAATAAATAAGCACCTGCAACGTTTGGTTTAGGTTTTAGGTGCATTTTTTATTTTATTGCTTGAATCGCATTCTCTCGACGAGCTGAGCACGTTTTCTGAAATGTGCTCCTCCCGTCGCTCTGGTTGGGTGCACACAGTAAAAAGAGCTCCTGGCAGCTAGGGAGTGCCGCGTTGAGCACTGCGCATGAAGAAATAAGCACCTGCAACGTTTGGTTTAGGTTTTAGGTGCATTTTTAATTTCATTGCTTAAATCGCATTTTCTCGACGAGCTGAGCACGTTTTCTGAAATGTGCTCCTCCCGTCGCTCTGGTTGTGCGCGCATAGTAAAAAGTGCTCCTGGCAGCTAGAGAGTGCCGCGTTGACCACTGCACATGGAGAAATAAGCACCTGCAACGTTTGGTTTAGGTTTTAGGTGCATTTTTTATTTTATTGCTTAAATCGCATTCTCTCGACGAGCTGAGCACGTGTTCTGAAATGTGCTCCTCCCGTCGCTCTGGTTGGGTGCGCGTAGTAAAAAGTGCTCCTGGCAGCTAGAGAGTGCCGCGTTGACCACTGCGCATGAAGAAATAAGCACCTGCAACGTTTGGTTTAGGTTTTAGGTGCATTTTTAATCTTATTGCTTAAATCGCATTTTCTCGACGAGCTGAGCACGTTTTCTGAAATGTGCTCCTCCCGTCACTCTGGTTGGGTGCGCACAGTAAAAAGAGCTCCTGGCAGCTAGGGAGTGCCGCGTTGACCACTGCGCACGAAGAAATAAGAACCTGCAACGTTTGGTTTAGGTTTTAGGTGCATTTTTTATTTTATTGCTTAAATCGCATTTTCTCGACGAGCTGAGCACGTTTTCTGAAATGTGCTCCTCCCGTCACTCTGGTTGGGTGCGCACAGTAAAAAGTGCTCCTGGCAGCTAGAGAGTGCCGCGTTGACCACTGCGCATGAAGAAATAAGCACCTGCAACGTTTGGTTTAGGTTTTAGGTGCATTTTTAATTTTATTGCTTAAATCGCATTCTCTCGACGAGCTGAGCACGTTTTCTGAAATGTGCTCCTCCCGTCGCTCTGGTTGGTTGCGCACAGTAAAAAGTGCTCTTGGCAGCTCGGGAGTGCCGCGTTGACCACTGCGCATGAAGAAATAAGCACCTGCAACGTTTGGTTTAGGTTGTAGGTGCATTTTTAATTTTATTGCTTAAATCGCATTTTCTCGACGAGCTGAGCACGTTTTCTGAAATGTGCTCCTCCCGTCACTCTGGTTGGGTGCGCACAGTAAAAAGTGCTCTTGGCAGCTAGAGAGTACCGCGTTGACCACTGCGCATGAAGAAATAAGCACCTGCAACGTTTGGTTTAGGTTTTAGGTGCATTTTTAATTTTATTGCTTAAATCGCATTTTCTCGACGAGCTGAGCACGTTTTCTGAAATGTGCTCCTCCCGTCACTCTGGTTGGGTGCGCACAGTAAAAAGTGCTCCTGGCAGCTAGGGAGTGCCGCGTTGAGCACTGCGCACGAAGAAATAAGCACCTGCAACGTTTGGTTTAGGTTTTAGGTGCATTTTTAATTTTATTGCTTAAATCGCATTTTCTCGACGAGCTGAGCACGTTTTCTGAAATGTGCTCCTCCCGACGCTCTGGTTGGGTGCACACAGTAAAAAGAGCTCCTGGCAGCTAGGGAGTGCCGCGTTGACCACTGCGCACGAAGAAATAAGCACCTGCAACGTTTGGTTTAGGTTTTAGGTGCATTTTTAATTGTATTGCTTAAATCGCATTCTCTCGACGAGCTGAGCACGTTTTCTGAAATGTGCTCCTCCCGTCGCTCTGGTTGGTTGCGCACAGTAAAAAGTCCTCTTGGCAGCTCGGGAGTGCCGCGTTGACCACTGCGCATGAAGAAATAAGCACCTGCAACGTTTGGTTTAGGTTGTAGGTGCATTTTTAATTTTATTGCTTAAATCGCATTTTCTCGACGAGCTGAGCACGTTTTCTGAAATGTGCTCCTCCCGTCACTCTGGTTGGGTGCGCACAGTAAAAAGTGCTCTTGGCAGCTAGAGAGTACCGCGTTGACCACTGCGCATGAAGAAATAAGCACCTGCAACGTTTGGTTTAGGTTTTAGGTGCATTTTTAATTTTATTGCTTAAATCGCATTTTCTCGACGAGCTGAGCACGTTTTCTGAAATGTGCTCCTCCCGTCACTCTGGTTGGGTGCGCACAGTAAAAAGTGCTCCTGGCAGCTAGGGAGTGCCGCGTTGAGCACTGCGCACGAAGAAATAAGCACCTGCAACGTTTGGTTTAGGTTTTAGGTGCATTTTTAATTTTATTGCTTAAATCGCATTTTCTCGACGAGCTGAGCCCGTTTTCTGAAATGTGCTCCTCCCGTCACTCTGGTTGGGTGCGCACAGTCAAAAGTGCTCTTGGCAGCTAGAGAGTGCCGCGTTGACCACTGCGCATGAAGAAATAAGAACCTGCAACGTTTGGTTTAGGTTTTAGGTGCATTTTTAATCTTATTGCTTAAATCGCATTTTCTCGACGAGCTGAGCACGTTTTCTGAAATGTGCTCCTCCCGTCACTCTGGTTGGGTGCACACAGTAAAAAGTGCTCTTGGCAAATAGAGAGTGCCGCGTTGACCACTGCGCATGAAGAAATAGGCACCTGCAACGTTTGGTTTAGGTTTTAGGTGCATTTTTAATTTTATTGCTTAAATCGCATTTTCTCGACGAGCTGAGCACGTTTTCTGAAATGTGCTCCTCCCGTCACTCTGGTTGGGTGCGCACAGTAAAAAGTGCTCTTGGCAGCTAGAGAGTGCCGCGTTGAGCACTACGCACGAAGAAATAAGCACCTGCAACGTTTGGTTTAGGTTTTAGGTGCATTTTTAATTTTATTGCTTAAATCGCATTTTCTCGACGAGCTGAGCACGTTTTCTGAAATGTGCTCCTCCCGTCGCTCTGGTTGGGTGCGCACAGTAAAAAGAGCTCCTGGCAGCTAAGGAGTTCCGCGTTGACCACTGCGCACGAAGAAATAAGCACCTGCAACGTTTGGTTTAGGTTTTAGGTGCATTTTTAATTTTATTGCTTAAATCGCATTCTCTCGACGAGCTGAGCACGTTTTCTGAAATGTGCTCCTCCCGTCGCTCTGGTTGGGTGCGCACAGTAAAAAGTGCTCTTGGCAGCTCGGGAGTGCCGCGTTGACCACTGCGCATGAAGAAATAAGCACCTGCAACGTTTGGTTTAGGTTTTAGGTGCATTTTTAATTTTATTGTTTAAATCGCATTTTCTCGACGAGCTGAGCACGTTTTCTGAAATGTGCTCCTCCCGTCACTCTGGTTGGGTGCGCACAGTAAAAAGTGCTCTTGGCAGCTAGAGAGTACCGCGTTGACCACTGCGCATGAAGAAATAAGCACCTGCAACGTTTGGTTTAGGTTTTAGGTGCATTTTTAATTTTATTGCTTAAATCGCATTTTCTCGACGAGCTGAGCACGTTTTCTGAAATGTGCTCCTCCCGTCACTCTGGTTGGGTGCGCACAGTAAAAAGTGCTCCTGGCAGCTAGGGAGTGCCGCGTTGAGCACTGCGCACGAAGAAATAAGCACCTGCAACGTTTGGTTTAGGTTTTAGGTGCATTTTTAATTTTATTGCTTAAATCGCATTTTCTCGACGAGCTGAGCCCGTTTTCTGAAATGTGCTCCTCCCGTCACTCTGGTTGGGTGCGCACAGTCAAAAGTGCTCTTGGCAGCTAGAGAGTGCCGCGTTGACCACTGCGCATGAAGAAATAAGCACCGGCAACGTTTGGTTTAGGTTTTAGGTGCATTTTTAATCTTATTGCTTAAATCGCATTTTCTCGACGAGCTGAGCACGTTTTCTGAAATGTGCTCCTCCCGTCACTCTGGTTGGGTGCACACAGTAAAAAGTGCTCTTGGCAGCTAGAGAGTGCCGCGTTGACCACTGCGCATGAAGAAATAAGCACCTGCAACGTTTGGTTTAGGTTTTAGGTGCATTTTTAATTTTATTGCTTAAATCGCATTTTCTCGACGAGCTGAGCACGTTTTCTGAAATGTGCTCCTCCCGTCACTCTGGTTGGGTGCGCACAGTAAAAAGTGCTCTTGGCAGCTAGAGAGTGCCGCGTTGAGCACTACGCACGAAGAAATAAGCACCTGCAACGTTTGGTTTAGGTTTTAGGTGCATTTTTAATTTTATTGCTTAAATCGCATTTTCTCGACGAGCTGAGCACGTTTTCTGAAATGTGCTCCTCCCGTCGCTCTGGTTGGGTGCGCACAGTAAAAAGAGCTCCTGGCAGCTAGGGAGTTCCGCGTTGACCACTGCGCACGAAGAAATAAGCACCTGCAACGTTTGGTTTAGGTTTTAGGTGCATTTTTAATCTTATTGCTTAAATCGCATTTTCTCGACGAGCTGAGCACGTTTTCTGAAATGTGCTCCTCCCGTCACTCTGGTTGGGTGCACACAGTAAAAAGTGCTCTTGGCAGCTAGAGAGTGCCGCGTTGACCACTGCGCATGAAGAAATAAGCACCTGCAACGTTTGGTTTAGGTTTTAGGTGCATTTTTAATTTTATTGCTTAAATCGCATTTTCTCGACGAGCTGAGCACGTTTTCTGAAATGTGCTCCTCCCGTCACTCTGGTTGGGTGCGCACAGTAAAAAGTGCTCTTGGCAGCTAGCGAGTGCCGCGTTGAGCACTGCGCACGAATAAATAAGCACCTGCAACGTTTGGTTTAGGTTTTAGGTGCATTTTTAATTTTATTGCTTAAATCGCATTCTCTCGACGAGCTGAGCACGTTTTCTGAAATGTGCTCCTCCCGTCGCTCTGGTTGGGTGCACACAGTAAAAAGAGCTCCTGGCAGCTAGAGAGTGCCGCGTTGACCACTGCGCAAGAAGAAATAAGCACCTGCAACGTTTGGTTTAGGTTTTAGGTGCATTTTTAATTTTATTGCTTAAATCGCATTTTCTCGACGAGCTGAGCACGTTTTCTGAAATATGCTCCTCCCGTCACTCTGGTTGGGTGCGCACAGTAAAAAGTGCTCCTGGCAGCTAGAGAGTGCTGCGTTGACCACTGCGCATGAAGAAATAAGCACCTGCAACGTTTGATTTAGGTTTTAGGTGCATTTTTAAACTAATTGCTTAAATCGCATTTCTCGACGAGCTGAGCACGTTTTCTGAAATGTGCTCCTCCCGTCACTCTGGTTGGGTGCGCACAGTAAAAAGTGCTCTTGGCAGCTAGAGAGTGCCGCGTTGAGCACTACGCACGAAGAAATAAGCACCTGCAACGTTTGGTTTAGGTTTTAGCTGCATTTTTAATTTTATTGCTTAAATCGCATTTTCTCGACGAGCTGAGCACGTTTTCTGAAATGTGCTCCTCCCGTCGCTCTGGTTGGGTGCGCACAGTAAAATGTGCTCCTGGCAGCTAGGGAGTGCCACGTTGAGCACTACGCACGAAGAAATAAGCACCTGCAACGTTTGGTTTAGGTTTTAGCTGCATTTTTAATTTTATTGCTTAAATTGCATTTTCTCGACGAGCTGAGCACGTTTTCTGAAATGTGCTCCTTCCGTCGCTCTGGTTGGGTGCGCACAGTAAAAAGAGCTCCTGGCAGCTAGGGAGTTCCGCGTTGACCACTGCGCACGAAGAAATAAGCACCTGCAACGTTTGGTTTAGGTTTTAGGTGCATTTTTAATTTTATTGCTTAAATCGCATTTTCTCGACGAGCTGAGCACGTTTTCTGAAATGTGCTCCTCCCGTCACTCTGGTTGGGTGCGCACAGTAAAAAGTGCTCCTGGCAGCTCGAGAGTGCCGCGTTGACCACTGCGCATGAAGAAATAAGCACCTGCAACGTTTGGTTTAGGTTTTAGGTGCATTTTTAATCTTATTGCTTAAATCGCATTTTCTCGACGAGCTGAGCACGTTTTCTGAAATGTGCTCCTCCCGTCACTCTGGTTGGGTGCGCACAGTAAAAAGTGCTCCTGGCAGCTAGAGAGTGCCGCGTTGACCACTGCACATGGAGAAATAAGCACCTGCAACGTTTGGTTTAGGTTTTAGGTGCATTTTTAATTTTATTGCTTAAATCGCATTTTCTCGACGAGCTGAGCAGGTTTTCTGAAATGTGCTCCTCCCGTCGCTCTGGTTGTGCGCGCATAGTAAAAAGTGCTCCTGGCAGCTAGAGAGTGCCGCGTTGACCACTGCACATGGAGAAATAAGCACCTGCAACGTTTGGTTTAGGTTTTAGGTGCATTTTTAATTTTATTGCTTAAATCGCATTTTCTCGACGAGCTGAGCACGTTTTCTGAAATGTGCTCCTCCCGTCGCTCTGGTTGGGTGCGCACAGTAAAAAGTGCTCTTGGCAGCTAGAGAGTGCCGTGTTGACCACTGCGCATGAAGAAATAAGCACCTGCAACGTTTGGTTTAGGTTTTAGGTGCATTTTTAATTTTATTGCTTAAATCGCATTTTCTCGACGAGCTGAGCACGTTTTCTGAAATGTGCTCCTCCCGTCACTCTGGTTGGGTGCGCACAGTAAAAAGAGCTCCTGGCAGCTAGGGAGTTCCGCGTTGACCACTGCGCACGAATAAATAAGCACCTGACACGTTTGGTTTAGGTTTTAGGTGCATTTTTTATTTTATTGCTTAAATCGCATTCTCTCGACGAGCTGAGCACGTTTTCTGAAATGTGCTCCTCCCGTCGCTCTGGTTGGGTGCACACAGTAAAAAGAGCTCCTGGCAGCTAGGGAGTGCCGCGTTGACCACTGCGCACGAAGAAATAAGCACCTGCAACGTTTGGTTTAGGTTTTAGGTGCATTTTTTATTTTATTGCTTAAATCGCATTCTCTCGACGAGCTGAGCACGTTTTCTGAAATGTGCTCCTCCCGTCGCTCTGGTTGGGTGCGCGTAGTAAAAAGTGCTCCTGGCAGCTAGAGAGTGCCGCGTTGACCACTGCGCATGACGAAATAAGCACCTGCAACGTTTGGTTTAGGTTTTAGGTGCATTTTTAATTTTATTGCTTAAATCGCATTTTCTCGACGAGCTGAGCACGTTTTCTGAAATGTGCTCCTCCCGTCGCTCTGGTTGGGTGCGCACAGTAAAAAGAGCTCCTGGCAGCTAGGGAGTGCCGCGTTGACCACTGCGCACGAAGAAATAAGCACCTGCAACGTTTGGTTTAGGTTTTAGGTGCATTTTTTATTTTATTGCTTAAATCGCATTTTCTCGACGAGCTGAGCACGTTTTCTGAAATGTGCTCCTCCCGTCACTCTGGTTGGGTGCGCACAGTAAAAAGTGCTCTTGGCAGCTAGAGAGTGCCGCGTTGACCACTGCGCATGAAGAAATAAGCACCTGCAACGTTTGGTTTAGGTTTTAGGTGCATTTTTAATTTCATTGCTTAAATCGCATTTTCTCGACGAGCTGAGCACGTTTTCTGAAATGTGCTCCTCCCGTCACTCTGGTTGGGTGCGCACAGTAAAAAGTGCTCTTGGCAGCTAGAGAGTGCCGCGTTGACCACTGCGCATGAAGAAATAAGCACCTGCAACGTTTGGTTTAGGTTTTAGGTGCAATTTTAATTTCATTGCTTAAATCGCATTTTCTCGACGAGCTGAGCACGTTTTCTGAAATGTGCTCCTCCCGTCGCTCTGGTTGTGCGCGCATGGTAAAAAGTGCTCCTGGCAGCTAGAGAGTGCCGCGTTGACCACTGCACATGGAGAAATAAGCACCTGCAACGTTTGGTTTAGGTTTTAGGTGCATTTTTTATTTTATTGCTTAAATCGCATTCTCTCGACGAGCTGAGCACGTTTTCTGAAATGTGCTCCTCCCGTCGCTCTGGTTGGGTGCGCGTAGTAAAAAGTGCTCCTGGCAGCTAGAGAGTGCCGCGTTGACCACTGCGCATGAAGAAATAAGCACCTGCAACGTTTGGTTTAGGTTTTAGGTGCATTTTTAATCTTATTGCTTAAATCGCATTTTCTCGACGAGCTGAGCACGTTTTCTGAAATGTGCTCCTCCCGTCACTCTGGTTGGGTGCGCACAGTAAAAAGAGCTCCTGGCAGCTAGGGAGTGCCGCGTTGACCACTGCGCACGAAGAAATAAGAACCTGCAACGTTTGGTTTAGGATTTAGGTGCATTTTTTATTTTATTGCTTAAATCGCATTTTCTCGACGAGCTGAGCACGTTTTCTGAAATGTGCTCCTCCCGTCACTCTGGTTGGGTGCGCACAGTAAAAAGTGCTCCTGGCAGCTAGAGAGTGCCGCGTTGACCACTGCGCATGAAGAAATAAGCACCTGCAACGTTTGGTTTAGGTTTTAGGTGCATTTTTAATCTTATTGCTTAAATCGCATTTTCTCGACGAGCTGAGCACGTTTTCTGAAATGTGCTCCTCCCGTCACTCTGGTTGGGTGCGCACAGTAAAAAGTGCTCCTGGCAGCTAGAGAGTGCCGCGTTGACCACTGCGCATGAAGAAATAAGCACCTGCAACGTTTGGTTTAGGTTTTAGGTGCATTTTTAATTTCATTGCTTAAATCGCATTTTCTCGACGAGCTGAGCACGTTTTCTGAAATGTGCTCCTCCCGTCGCTCTGGTTGTGCGCGCATAGTAAAAAGTGCTCCTGGCAGCTAGAGAGTGCCGCGTTGACCACTGCACATGGAGAAATAAGCACCTGCAACGTTTGGTTTAGGTTTTAGGTGCATTTTTTATTTTATTGCTTAAATCGCATTCTCTCGATGAGCTGAGCACGTTTTCTGAAATGTGCTCCTCCCGTCGCTCTGGTTGGGTGCGCGTAGTAAAAAGTGCTCCTGGCAGCTAGAGAGTGCCGCGTTGACCACTGCGCATGAAGAAATAAGCACCTGCAACGTTTGGTTTAGGTTTTAGGTGCATTTTTAATCTTATTGCTTAAATCGCATTTTCTCGACGAGCTGAGCACGTTTTCTGAAATGTGCTCCTCCCGTCACTCTGGTTGGGTGCGCACAGTGAAAAGTGCTCTTGGCAGCTAGAGAGTGCCGCGTTGACCACTGCGCATGAAGAAATAAGCACCTGCAACGTTTGGTTTAGGTTTTAGGTGCATTTTTAATTTTATTGCTTAAATCGCATTTTCTCGACGAGCTGAGCACGTTTTCTGAAATGTGCTCCTCCCGTCACTCTGGTTGGGTGCGCACAGTAAAAAGTGCTCCTGGCAGCTAGGGAGTGCCGCGTTGAGCACTGCGCACGAAGAAATAAGCACCTGCAACGTTTGGTTTAGGTTTTAGGTGCATTTTTAATTTTATTGCTTAAATCGCATTGTCTCGACGAGGTGAGCACGTTTTCTGAAATGTGCTCCTCCCGTCGCTCTGGTTGGGTGCGCACAGTAAAAAGAGCTCCTGGCAGCTAGGGAGTTCCGCGTTGACCACTGCGCACGAAGAAATAAGCACCTGCAACGTTTGGTTTAGGTTTTAGGTGCATATTTAATTTTATTGCTTAAATCGCATTCTCTCGACGAGCTGAGCACGTTTTCTGAAATGTGCTCCTCCCGTCGCTCTGGTTGGGTGCGCACAGTAAAAAGTGGTCTTGGCAGCTCGGGAGTGCCGCGTTGACCACTGCGCATGAAGAAATAAGCACCTGCAACGTTTGGTTTAGGTTGTAGGTGCATTTTTAATTTTATTGCTTAAATCGCATTTTCTCGACGAGCTGAGCACGTTTTCTGAAATGTGCTCCTCCCGTCACTCTGGTTGGGTGCGCACAGTAAAAAGTGCTCTTGGCAGCTAGAGAGTACCGCGTTGACCACTGCGCATGAAGAAATAAGCACCTGCAACGTTTGGTTTAGGTTTTAGGTGCATTTTTAATTTTATTGCTTAAATCGCATTTTCTCGACGAGCTGAGCACGTTTTCTGAAATGTGCTCCTCCCGTCACTCTGGTTGGGTGCGCACAGTAAAAAGTGCTCCTGGCAGCTAGGGAGTGCCGCGTTGAGCACTGCGCACGAAGAAATAAGCACCTGCAACGTTTGGTTTAGGTTTTAGGTGCATTTTTAATTTTATTGCTTAAATCGCATTTTCTCGACGAGCTGAGCACGTTTTCTGAAATGTGCTCCTCCCGTCACTCTGGTTGGGTGCGCACAGTAAAAAGTGCTCTTGGCAGCTAGAGAGTACCGCGTTGACCACTGCGCATGAAGAAATAAGCACCTGCAACGTTTGGTTTAGGTTTTAGGTGCATTTTTAATTTTATTGCTTAAATCGCATTTTCTCGACGAGCTGAGCACGTTTTCTGAAATGTGCTCCTCCCGTCACTCTGGTTGGGTGCGCACAGTAAAAAGTGCTCCTGGCAGCTAGGGAGTGCCGCGTTGAGCACTGCGCACGAAGAAATAAGCACCTGCAACGTTTGGTTTAGGTTTTAGGTGCATTTTTAATTTTATTGCTTAAATCGCATTTTCTCGACGAGCTGAGCCCGTTTTCTGAAATGTGCTCCTCCCGTCACTCTGGTTGGGTGCGCACAGTCAAAAGTGCTCTTGGCAGCTAGAGAGTGCCGCGTTGACCACTGCGCATGAAGAAATAAGCACCTGCAACGTTTGGTTTAGGTTTTAGGTGCATTTTTAATCTTATTGCTTGAATCGCATTTTCTCGACGAGCTGAGCACGTTTTCTGAAATGTGCTCCTCCCGTCACTCTGGTTGGGTGCGCACAGTAAAAAGTGCTCTTGGCAGCTAGAGAGTGCCGCGTTGACCACTGCGCATGAAGAAATAAGCACCTGCAACGTTTGGTTTAGGTTTTAGGTGCATTTTTAATTTTATTGCTTAAATCGCATTTTCTCGACGAGCTGAGCACGTTTTCTGAAATGTGCTCCTCCCGTCACTCTGGTTGGGTGCGCACAGTAAAAAGTGCTCTTGGCAGCTAGAGAGTGCCGCGTTGAGCACTACGCACGAAGAAATAAGCACCTGCAACGTTTGGCTTAGGTTTTAGGTGCATTTTTAATTTTATTGCTTAAATCGCATTTTCTCGACGAGCTGAGCACGTTTTCTGAAATGTGCTCCTCCCGTCGCTCTGGTTGGGTGCGCACAGTAAAAAGAGCTCCTGGCAGCTAGGGAGTTCCGCGTTGACCACTGCGCACGAAGAAATAAGCACCTGCAACGTTTGGTTTAGGTTTTAGGTGCATTTTTAATTTTATTGCTTAAATCGCATTCTCTCGACGAGCTGAGCACGTTTTCTGAAATGTGCTCCTCCCGTCGCTCTGGTTGGGTGCGGACAGTAAAAAGTGCTCTTGGCAGCTCGGGAGTGCCGCGTTGACCACTGCGCATGAAGAAATAAGCACCTGCAACGTTTGGTTTAGGTTTTAGGTGCATTTTTAATTTTATTGCTTAAATCGCATTTTCTCGACGAGCTGAGCACGTTTTCTGAAATGTGCTCCTCCCGTCACTCTGGTTGGGTGCGCACAGTAAAAAGTGCTCTTGGCAGCTAGAGAGTACCGCGTTGACCACTGCGCATGAAGAAATAAGCACCTGCAACGTTTGGTTTAGGTTTTAGGTGCATTTTTAATTTTATTGCTTAAATCGCATTTTCTCGACGAGCTGAGCACGTTTTCTGAAATGTGCTCCTCCCGTCACTCTGGTTGGGTGCGCACAGTAAAAAGTGCTCCTGGCAGCTAGGGAGTGCCGCGTTGAGCACTGCGCACGAAGAAATAAGCACCTGCAACGTTTGGTTTAGGTTTTAGGTGCATTTTTAATTTTATTGCTTAAATCGCATTTTGTCGACGAGCTGAGCACGTTTTCTGAAATGTGCTCCTCCCGTCACTCTGGTTGGGTGCGCACAGTAAAAAGTGCTCTTGGCAGCTAGAGAGTGCCGCGTTGACCACTGCGCATGAAGAAATAAGCACCTGCAACGTTTGGTTTAGGTTTTAGGTGCATTTTTAATCTTATTGCTTAAATCGCATTTTCTCGACGAGCTGAGCACGTTTTCTGAAATGTGCTCCTCCCGTCACTCTGGTTGGGTGCGCACAGTAAAAAGTGCTCCTGGCAGCTAGGGAGTGCCGCGTTGAGCACTGCGCACGAAGAAATAAGCACCTGCAACGTTTGGTTTAGGTTTTAGGTGCATTTTTAATTTTATTGCTTAAATCGCATTGTCTCGACGAGGTGAGCACGTTTTCTGAAATGTGCTCCTCCCGTCGCTCTGGTTGGGTGCGCACAGTAAAAAGAGCTCCTGGCAGCTAGGGAGTTCCGCGTTGACCACTGCGCACGAAGAAATAAGCACCTGCAACGTTTGGTTTAGGTTTTAGGTGCATATTTAATTTTATTGCTTAAATCGCATTCTCTCGACGAGCTGAGCACGTTTTCTGAAATGTGCGCCTCCCGTCGCTCTGGTTGGGTGCGCACAGTAAAAAGTGCTCTTGGCAGCTCGGGAGTGCCGCGTTGACCACTGCGCATGAAGAAATAAGCACCTGCAACGTTTGGTTTAGGTTGTAGGTGCATTTTTAATTTTATTGCTTAAATCGCATTTTCTCGACGAGCTGAGCACGTTTTCTGAAATGTGCTCCTCCCGTCACTCTGGTTGGGTGCGCACAGTAAAAAGTGCTCTTGGCAGCTAGAGAGTACCGCGTTGACCACTGCGCATGAAGAAATAAGCACCTGCAACGTTTGGTTTAGGTTTTAGGTGCATTTTTAATTTTATTGCTTAAATCGCATTTTCTCGACGAGCTGAGCACGTTTTCTGAAATGTGCTCCTCCCGTCACTCTGGTTGGGTGCGCACAGTAAAAAGTGCTCCTGGCAGCTAGGGAGTGCCGCGTTGAGCACTGCGCACAAAGAAATAAGCACCTGCAACGTTTGGTTTAGGTTTTAGGTGCATTTTTAATTTTATTGCTTAAATCGCATTTTCTCGACGAGCTGAGCACGTTTTCTGAAATGTGCTCCTCCCGTCACTCTGGTTGGGTGCGCACAGTAAAAAGTGCTCCTGGCAGCTAGGGAGTGCCGCGTTGAGCACTGCGCACGAAGAAATAAGCACCTGCAACGTTTGGTTTAGGTTTTAGCTGCATTTTTAATTTTATTGCTTAAATTGCATTTTCTCGACGAGCTGAGCACGTTTTCTGAAATGTGCTCCTCCCGTCGCTCTGGTTGGGTGCGCACAGTAAAAAGAGCTCCTGGCAGCTAGGGAGTTCCGCGTTGACCACTGCGCACGAAGAAATAAGCACCTGCAACGTTTGGTTTAGGTTTTAGGTGCATTTTTAATTTTATTGCTTAAATCGCATTTTCTCGACGAGCTGAGCACTTTTTCTGAAATGTGCTCCTCCCGTCACTCTGGTTGGGTGCGCACAGTAAAAAGTGCTCCTGGCAGCTAGAGAGTGCCGCGTTGACCACTGCGCATGAAGAAATAAGCACCTGCAACGTTTGGTTTAGGTTTTAGGTGCATTTTTAATCTTATTGCTTAAATCGCATTTTCTCGACGAGCTGAGCACGTTTTCTGAAATGTGCTCCTCCCGTCACTCTGGTTGGGTGCGCACAGTAAAAAGTGCTCTTGGCAGCTATAGAGTGCCGCGTTGACCACTGCGCATGAAGAAATAAGCACCTGCAACGTTTGGTTTAGGTTTTAGGTGCATTTTTAATTTTATTGCTTAAATCGCATTTTCTCGACGAGCTGAGCACGTTTTCTGAAATGTGCTCCTCCCGTCGCTCTGGTTGTGCGCGCATAGTAAAAAGTGCTCCTGGCAGCTAGAGAGTGCCGCGTTGACCACTGCACATGGAGAAATAAGCACCTGCAACGTTTGGTTTAGGTTTTAGGTGCATTTTTAATTTTATTGCTTAAATCGCATTTTCTCGACGAGCTGAGCACGTTTTCTGAAATGTGCTCCTCCCGTCGCTCTGGTTGGGTGCGCACAGTAAAAAGTGCTCTTGGCAGCTAGAGAGTGCCGTGTTGACCACTGCGCATGAAGAAATAAGCACCTGCAACGTTTGGTTTAGGTTTTAGGTGCATTTTTAATTTTATTGCTTAAATCGCATTTTCTCGACGAGCTGAGCACGTTTTCTGAAATGTGCTCCTCCCGTCAGTCTGGTTGGGTGCGCACAGTAAAAAGTGCTCCTGGCAGCTAGGGAGTGCCGCGTTGAGCACTGCGCACGAAGAAATAAGCACCTGCAACGTTTGGTTTAGGTTTTAGGTGCATTTTTTATTTTATTGCTTAAATCGCATTTTCTCGACGAGCTGAGCACGTTTTCTGAAATGTGCTCCTCCCGTCACTCTGGTTGGGTGCGCACAGTAAAAAGTGCTCTTGGCAGCTAGAGAGTGCCGCGTTGACCACTGCGCATGAAGAAATAAGCACCTGCAACGTTTGGTTTAGGTTTTAGGTGCATTTTTAATTTTATTGCTTAAATCGCATTTTCTCGACGAGCTGAGCACGTTTTCTAAAATGTGCTCCTCCCGTCAGTCTGGTTGGGTGCGCACAGTAAAAAGTGCTCCTGGCAGCTAGGGAGTGCCGCGTTGAGCACTGCGCACGAAGAAATAAGCACCTCCAACGTTTGGTTTAGGTTTTAGGTGCATTTTTAATTTTATTGCTTAAATCGCATTTTCTCGACGAGCTGAGCACGTTTTCTGAAATGGGCTCCTCCCGCCGCTCTGGTTGGGTGCGCACGGTAAAAAGAGCTCCTGGCAGCTAGGGAGTTCCGCGTTGACCACTGCGCACGAATAAATAAGCACCTGCAACGTTTGGTTTAGGTTTTAGGTGCATTTTTTATTTTATTGCTTGAATCGCATTCTCTCGACGAGCTGAGCACGTTTTCTGAAATGTGCTCCTCCCGTCGCTCTGGTTGGGTGCACACAGTAAAAAGAGCTCCTGGCAGCTAGGGAGTGCCGCGTTGAGCACTGCGCATGAAGAAATAAGCACCTGCAACGTTTGGTTTAGGTTTTAGGTGCATTTTTAATTTCATTGCTTAAATCGCATTTTCTCGACGAGCTGAGCACGTTTTCTGAAATGTGCTCCTCCCGTCGCTCTGGTTGTGCGCGCATAGTAAAAAGTGCTCCTGGCAGCTAGAGAGTGCCGCGTTGACCACTGCACATGGAGAAATAAGCACCTGCAACGTTTGGTTTAGGTTTTAGGTGCATTTTTTATTTTATTGCTTAAATCGCATTCTCTCGACGAGCTGAGCACGTGTTCTGAAATGTGCTCCTCCCGTCGCTCTGGTTGGGTGCGCGTAATAAAAAGTGCTCCTGGCAGCTAGAGAGTGCCGCGTTGACCACTGCGCATGAAGAAATAAGCACCTGCAACGTTTGGTTTAGGTTTTAGGTGCATTTTTAATCTTATTGCTTAAATCGCATTTTCTCGACGAGCTGAGCACGTTTTCTGAAATGTGCTCCTCCCGTCACTCTGGTTGGGTGCGCACAGTAAAAAGAGCTCCTGGCAGCTAGGGAGTGCCGCGTTGACCACTGCGCACGAAGAAATAAGAACCTGCAACGTTTGGTTTAGGTTTTAGGTGCATTTTTTATTTTATTGCTTAAATCGCATTTTCTCGACGAGCTGAGCACGTTTTCTGAAATGTGCTCCTCCCGTCACTCTGGTTGGGTGCGCACAGTAAAAAGTGCTCCTGGCAGCTAGAGAGTGCCGCGTTGACCACTGCGCATGAAGAAATAAGCACCTGCAACGTTTGGTTTAGGTTTTAGGTGCATTTTTAATCTTATTGCTTATATCGCATTTTCTCGACGAGCTGAGCACGTTTTCTGAAATGGGCTCCTCCCGCCGCTCTGGTTGGGTGCGCACGGTAAAAAGAGCTCCTGGCAGCTAGGGAGTTCCGCGTTGACCACTGCGCACGAATAAATAAGCACCTGCAACGTTTGGTTTAGGTTTTAGGTGCATTTTTTATTTTATTGCTTGAATCGCATTCTCTCGACGAGCTGAGCACGTTTTCTGAAATGTGCTCCTCCCGTCGCTCTGGTTGGGTGCACACAGTAAAAAGAGCTCCTGGCAGCTAGGGAGTGCCGCGTTGAGCACTGCGCATGAAGAAATAAGCACCTGCAACGTTTGGTTTAGGTTTTAGGTGCATTTTTAATTTCATTGCTTAAATCGCATTTTCTCGACGAGCTGAGCACGTTTTCTGAAATGTGCTCCTCCCGTCGCTCTGGTTGTGCGCGCATAGTAAAAAGTGCTCCTGGCAGCTAGAGAGTGCCGCGTTGACCACTGCACATGGAGAAATAAGCACCTGCAACGTTTGGTTTAGGTTTTAGGTGCATTTTTTATTTTATTGCTTAAATCGCATTCTCTCGACGAGCTGAGCACGTGTTCTGAAATGTGCTCCTCCCGTCGCTCTGGTTGGGTGCGCGTAGTAAAAAGTGCTCCTGGCAGCTAGAGAGTGCCGCGTTGACCACTGCGCATGAAGAAATAAGCACCTGCAACGTTTGGTTTAGGTTTTAGGTGCATTTTTAATCTTATTGCTTAAATCGCATTTTCTCGACGAGCTGAGCACGTTTTCTGAAATGTGCTCCTCCCGTCACTCTGGTTGGGTGCGCACAGTAAAAAGAGCTCCTGGCAGCTAGGGAGTGCCGCGTTGACCACTGCGCACGAAGAAATAAGAACCTGCAACGTTTGGTTTAGGTTTTAGGTGCATTTTTTATTTTATTGCTTAAATCGCATTTTCTCGACGAGCTGAGCACGTTTTCTGAAATGTGCTCCTCCCGTCACTCTGGTTGGGTGCGCACAGTAAAAAGTGCTCCTGGCAGCTAGAGAGTGCCGCGTTGACCACTGCGCATGAAGAAATAAGCACCTGCAACGTTTGGTTTAGGTTTTAGGTGCATTTTTAATTTTATTGCTTAAATCGCATTCTCTCGACGAGCTGAGCACGTTTTCTGAAATGTGCTCCTCCCGTCGCTCTGGTTGGTTGCGCACAGTAAAAAGTGCTCTTGGCAGCTCGGGAGTGCCGCGTTGACCACTGCGCATGAAGAAATAAGCACCTGCAACGTTTGGTTTAGGTTGTAGGTGCATTTTTAATTTTATTGCTTAAATCGCATTTTCTCGACGAGCTGAGCACGTTTTCTGAAATGTGCTCCTCCCGTCACTCTGGTTGGGTGCGCACAGTAAAAAGTGCTCTTGGCAGCTAGAGAGTACCGCGTTGACCACTGCGCATGAAGAAATAAGCACCTGCAACGTTTGGTTTAGGTTTTAGGTGCATTTTTAATTTTATTGCTTAAATCGCATTTTCTCGACGAGCTGAGCACGTTTTCTGAAATGTGCTCCTCCCGTCACTCTGGTTGGGTGCGCACAGTAAAAAGTGCTCCTGGCAGCTAGGGAGTGCCGCGTTGAGCACTGCGCACGAAGAAATAAGCACCTGCAACGTTTGGTTTAGGTTTTAGGTGCATTTTTAATTTTATTGCTTAAATCGCATTTTCTCGACGAGCTGAGCACGTTTTCTGAAATGTGCTCCTCCCGACGCTCTGGTTGGGTGCACACAGTAAAAAGAGCTCCTGGCAGCTAGGGAGTGCCGCGTTGACCACTGCGCACGAAGAAATAAGCACCTGCAACGTTTGGTTTAGGTTTTAGGTGCATTTTTAATTGTATTGCTTAAATCGCATTCTCTCGACGAGCTGAGCACGTTTTCTGAAATGTGCTCCTCCCGTCGCTCTGGTTGGTTGCGCACAGTAAAAAGTCCTCTTGGCAGCTCGGGAGTGCCGCGTTGACCACTGCGCATGAAGAAATAAGCACCTGCAACGTTTGGTTTAGGTTGTAGGTGCATTTTTAATTTTATTGCTTAAATCGCATTTTCTCGACGAGCTGAGCACGTTTTCTGAAATGTGCTCCTCCCGTCACTCTGGTTGGGTGCGCACAGTAAAAAGTGCTCTTGGCAGCTAGAGAGTACCGCGTTGACCACTGCGCATGAAGAAATAAGCACCTGCAACGTTTGGTTTAGGTTTTAGGTGCATTTTTAATTTTATTGCTTAAATCGCATTTTCTCGACGAGCTGAGCACGTTTTCTGAAATGTGCTCCTCCCGTCACTCTGGTTGGGTGCGCACAGTAAAAAGTGCTCCTGGCAGCTAGGGAGTGCCGCGTTGAGCACTGCGCACGAAGAAATAAGCACCTGCAACGTTTGGTTTAGGTTTTAGGTGCATTTTTAATTTTATTGCTTAAATCGCATTTTCTCGACGAGCTGAGCCCGTTTTCTGAAATGTGCTCCTCCCGTCACTCTGGTTGGGTGCGCACAGTCAAAAGTGCTCTTGGCAGCTAGAGAGTGCCGCGTTGACCACTGCGCATGAAGAAATAAGAACCTGCAACGTTTGGTTTAGGTTTTAGGTGCATTTTTAATCTTATTGCTTAAATCGCATTTTCTCGACGAGCTGAGCACGTTTTCTGAAATGTGCTCCTCCCGTCACTCTGGTTGGGTGCACACAGTAAAAAGTGCTCTTGGCAAATAGAGAGTGCCGCGTTGACCACTGCGCATGAAGAAATAGGCACCTGCAACGTTTGGTTTAGGTTTTAGGTGCATTTTTAATTTTATTGCTTAAATCGCATTTTCTCGACGAGCTGAGCACGTTTTCTGAAATGTGCTCCTCCCGTCACTCTGGTTGGGTGCGCACAGTAAAAAGTGCTCTTGGCAGCTAGAGAGTGCCGCGTTGAGCACTACGCACGAAGAAATAAGCACCTGCAACGTTTGGTTTAGGTTTTAGGTGCATTTTTAATTTTATTGCTTAAATCGCATTTTCTCGACGAGCTGAGCACGTTTTCTGAAATGTGCTCCTCCCGTCGCTCTGGTTGGGTGCGCACAGTAAAAAGAGCTCCTGGCAGCTAAGGAGTTCCGCGTTGACCACTGCGCACGAAGAAATAAGCACCTGCAACGTTTGGTTTAGGTTTTAGGTGCATTTTTAATTTTATTGCTTAAATCGCATTCTCTCGACGAGCTGAGCACGTTTTCTGAAATGTGCTCCTCCCGTCGCTCTGGTTGGGTGCGCACAGTAAAAAGTGCTCTTGGCAGCTCGGGAGTGCCGCGTTGACCACTGCGCATGAAGAAATAAGCACCTGCAACGTTTGGTTTAGGTTTTAGGTGCATTTTTAATTTTATTGTTTAAATCGCATTTTCTCGACGAGCTGAGCACGTTTTCTGAAATGTGCTCCTCCCGTCACTCTGGTTGGGTGCGCACAGTAAAAAGTGCTCTTGGCAGCTAGAGAGTACCGCGTTGACCACTGCGCATGAAGAAATAAGCACCTGCAACGTTTGGTTTAGGTTTTAGGTGCATTTTTAATTTTATTGCTTAAATCGCATTTTCTCGACGAGCTGAGCACGTTTTCTGAAATGTGCTCCTCCCGTCACTCTGGTTGGGTGCGCACAGTAAAAAGTGCTCCTGGCAGCTAGGGAGTGCCGCGTTGAGCACTGCGCACGAAGAAATAAGCACCTGCAACGTTTGGTTTAGGTTTTAGGTGCATTTTTAATTTTATTGCTTAAATCGCATTTTCTCGACGAGCTGAGCCCGTTTTCTGAAATGTGCTCCTCCCGTCACTCTGGTTGGGTGCGCACAGTCAAAAGTGCTCTTGGCAGCTAGAGAGTGCCGCGTTGACCACTGCGCATGAAGAAATAAGCACCGGCAACGTTTGGTTTAGGTTTTAGGTGCATTTTTAATCTTATTGCTTAAATCGCATTTTCTCGACGAGCTGAGCACGTTTTCTGAAATGTGCTCCTCCCGTCACTCTGGTTGGGTGCACACAGTAAAAAGTGCTCTTGGCAGCTAGAGAGTGCCGCGTTGACCACTGCGCATGAAGAAATAAGCACCTGCAACGTTTGGTTTAGGTTTTAGGTGCATTTTTAATTTTATTGCTTAAATCGCATTTTCTCGACGAGCTGAGCACGTTTTCTGAAATGTGCTCCTCCCGTCACTCTGGTTGGGTGCGCACAGTAAAAAGTGCTCTTGGCAGCTAGAGAGTGCCGCGTTGAGCACTACGCACGAAGAAATAAGCACCTGCAACGTTTGGTTTAGGTTTTAGGTGCATTTTTAATTTTATTGCTTAAATCGCATTTTCTCGACGAGCTGAGCACGTTTTCTGAAATGTGCTCCTCCCGTCGCTCTGGTTGGGTGCGCACAGTAAAAAGAGCTCCTGGCAGCTAGGGAGTTCCGCGTTGACCACTGCGCACGAAGAAATAAGCACCTGCAACGTTTGGTTTAGGTTTTAGGTGCATTTTTAATCTTATTGCTTAAATCGCATTTTCTCGACGAGCTGAGCACGTTTTCTGAAATGTGCTCCTCCCGTCACTCTGGTTGGGTGCACACAGTAAAAAGTGCTCTTGGCAGCTAGAGAGTGCCGCGTTGACCACTGCGCATGAAGAAATAAGCACCTGCAACGTTTGGTTTAGGTTTTAGGTGCATTTTTAATTTTATTGCTTAAATCGCATTTTCTCGACGAGCTGAGCACGTTTTCTGAAATGTGCTCCTCCCGTCACTCTGGTTGGGTGCGCACAGTAAAAAGTGCTCTTGGCAGCTAGCGAGTGCCGCGTTGAGCACTGCGCACGAATAAATAAGCACCTGCAACGTTTGGTTTAGGTTTTAGGTGCATTTTTAATTTTATTGCTTAAATCGCATTCTCTCGACGAGCTGAGCACGTTTTCTGAAATGTGCTCCTCCCGTCGCTCCGGTTGGGTGCACACAGTAAAAAGAGCTCCTGGCAGCTAGAGAGTGCCGCGTTGACCACTGCGCAAGAAGAAATAAGCACCTGCAACGTTTGGTTTAGGTTTTAGGTGCATTTTTAATTTTATTGCTTAAATCGCATTTTCTCGACGAGCTGAGCACGTTTTCTGAAATATGCTCCTCCCGTCACTCTGGTTGGGTGCGCACAGTAAAAAGTGCTCCTGGCAGCTAGAGAGTGCTGCGTTGACCACTGCGCATGAAGAAATAAGCACCTGCAACGTTTGATTTAGGTTTTAGGTGCATTTTTAAACTAATTGCTTAAATCGCATTTCTCGACGAGCTGAGCACGTTTTCTGAAATGTGCTCCTCCCGTCACTCTGGTTGGGTGCGCACAGTAAAAAGTGCTCTTGGCAGCTAGAGAGTGCCGCGTTGAGCACTACGCACGAAGAAATAAGCACCTGCAACGTTTGGTTTAGGTTTTAGCTGCATTTTTAATTTTATTGCTTAAATCGCATTTTCTCGACGAGCTGAGCACGTTTTCTGAAATGTGCTCCTCCCGTCGCTCTGGTTGGGTGCGCACAGTAAAATGTGCTCCTGGCAGCTAGGGAGTGCCACGTTGAGCACTACGCACGAAGAAATAAGCACCTGCAACGTTTGGTTTAGGTTTTAGCTGCATTTTTAATTTTATTGCTTAAATTGCATTTTCTCGACGAGCTGAGCACGTTTTCTGAAATGTGCTCCTTCCGTCGCTCTGGTTGGGTGCGCACAGTAAAAAGAGCTCCTGGCAGCTAGGGAGTTCCGCGTTGACCACTGCGCACGAAGAAATAAGCACCTGCAACGTTTGGTTTAGGTTTTAGGTGCATTTTTAATTTTATTGCTTAAATCGCATTTTCTCGACGAGCTGAGCACGTTTTCTGAAATGTGCTCCTCCCGTCACTCTGGTTGGGTGCGCACAGTAAAAAGTGCTCCTGGCAGCTCGAGAGTGCCGCGTTGACCACTGCGCATGAAGAAATAAGCACCTGCAACGTTTGGTTTAGGTTTTAGGTGCATTTTTAATCTTATTGCTTAAATCGCATTTTCTCGACGAGCTGAGCACGTTTTCTGAAATGTGCTCCTCCCGTCACTCTGGTTGGGTGCGCACAGTAAAAAGTGCTCCTGGCAGCTAGAGAGTGCCGCGTTGACCACTGCACATGGAGAAATAAGCACCTGCAACGTTTGGTTTAGGTTTTAGGTGCATTTTTAATTTTATTGCTTAAATCGCATTTTCTCGACGAGCTGAGCAGGTTTTCTGAAATGTGCTCCTCCCGTCGCTCTGGTTGTGCGCGCATAGTAAAAAGTGCTCCTGGCAGCTAGAGAGTGCCGCGTTGACCACTGCACATGGAGAAATAAGCACCTGCAACGTTTGGTTTAGGTTTTAGGTGCATTTTTAATTTTATTGCTTAAATCGCATTTTCTCGACGAGCTGAGCACGTTTTCTGAAATGTGCTCCTCCCGTCGCTCTGGTTGGGTGCGCACAGTAAAAAGTGCTCTTGGCAGCTAGAGAGTGCCGTGTTGACCACTGCGCATGAAGAAATAAGCACCTGCAACGTTTGGTTTAGGTTTTAGGTGCATTTTTAATTTTATTGCTTAAATCGCATTTTCTCGACGAGCTGAGCACGTTTTCTGAAATGTGCTCCTCCCGTCACTCTGGTTGGGTGCGCACAGTAAAAAGAGCTCCTGGCAGCTAGGGAGTTCCGCGTTGACCACTGCGCACGAATAAATAAGCACCTGACACGTTTGGTTTAGGTTTTAGGTGCATTTTTTATTTTATTGCTTAAATCGCATTCTCTCGACGAGCTGAGCACGTTTTCTGAAATGTGCTCCTCCCGTCGCTCTGGTTGGGTGCACACAGTAAAAAGAGCTCCTGGCAGCTAGGGAGTGCCGCGTTGACCACTGCGCACGAAGAAATAAGCACCTGCAACGTTTGGTTTAGGTTTTAGGTGCATTTTTTATTTTATTGCTTAAATCGCATTCTCTCGACGAGCTGAGCACGTTTTCTGAAATGTGCTCCTCCCGTCGCTCTGGTTGGGTGCGCGTAGTAAAAAGTGCTCCTGGCAGCTAGAGAGTGCCGCGTTGACCACTGCGCATGACGAAATAAGCACCTGCAACGTTTGGTTTAGGTTTTAGGTGCATTTTTAATTTTATTGCTTAAATCGCATTTTCTCGACGAGCTGAGCACGTTTTCTGAAATGTGCTCCTCCCGTCGCTCTGGTTGGGTGCGCACAGTAAAAAGAGCTCCTGGCAGCTAGGGAGTGCCGCGTTGACCACTGCGCACGAAGAAATAAGCACCTGCAACGTTTGGTTTAGGTTTTAGGTGCATTTTTTATTTTATTGCTTAAATCGCATTTTCTCGACGAGCTGAGCACGTTTTCTGAAATGTGCTCCTCCCGTCACTCTGGTTGGGTGCGCACAGTAAAAAGTGCTCTTGGCAGCTAGAGAGTGCCGCGTTGACCACTGCGCATGAAGAAATAAGCACCTGCAACGTTTGGTTTAGGTTTTAGGTGCATTTTTAATTTCATTGCTTAAATCGCATTTTCTCGACGAGCTGAGCACGTTTTCTGAAATGTGCTCCTCCCGTCACTCTGGTTGGGTGCGCACAGTAAAAAGTGCTCTTGGCAGCTAGAGAGTGCCGCGTTGACCACTGCGCATGAAGAAATAAGCACCTGCAACGTTTGGTTTAGGTTTTAGGTGCAATTTTAATTTCATTGCTTAAATCGCATTTTCTCGACGAGCTGAGCACGTTTTCTGAAATGTGCTCCTCCCGTCGCTCTGGTTGTGCGCGCATGGTAAAAAGTGCTCCTGGCAGCTAGAGAGTGCCGCGTTGACCACTGCACATGGAGAAATAAGCACCTGCAACGTTTGGTTTAGGTTTTAGGTGCATTTTTTATTTTATTGCTTAAATCGCATTCTCTCGACGAGCTGAGCACGTTTTCTGAAATGTGCTCCTCCCGTCGCTCTGGTTGGGTGCGCGTAGTAAAAAGTGCTCCTGGCAGCTAGAGAGTGCCGCGTTGACCACTGCGCATGAAGAAATAAGCACCTGCAACGTTTGGTTTAGGTTTTAGGTGCATTTTTAATCTTATTGCTTAAATCGCATTTTCTCGACGAGCTGAGCACGTTTTCTGAAATGTGCTCCTCCCGTCACTCTGGTTGGGTGCGCACAGTAAAAAGAGCTCCTGGCAGCTAGGGAGTGCCGCGTTGACCACTGCGCACGAAGAAATAAGAACCTGCAACGTTTGGTTTAGGATTTAGGTGCATTTTTTATTTTATTGCTTAAATCGCATTTTCTCGACGAGCTGAGCACGTTTTCTGAAATGTGCTCCTCCCGTCACTCTGGTTGGGTGCGCACAGTAAAAAGTGCTCCTGGCAGCTAGAGAGTGCCGCGTTGACCACTGCGCATGAAGAAATAAGCACCTGCAACGTTTGGTTTAGGTTTTAGGTGCATTTTTAATCTTATTGCTTAAATCGCATTTTCTCGACGAGCTGAGCACGTTTTCTGAAATGTGCTCCTCCCGTCACTCTGGTTGGGTGCGCACAGTAAAAAGTGCTCCTGGCAGCTAGAGAGTGCCGCGTTGACCACTGCGCATGAAGAAATAAGCACCTGCAACGTTTGGTTTAGGTTTTAGGTGCATTTTTAATTTCATTGCTTAAATCGCATTTTCTCGACGAGCTGAGCACGTTTTCTGAAATGTGCTCCTCCCGTCGCTCTGGTTGTGCGCGCATAGTAAAAAGTGCTCCTGGCAGCTAGAGAGTGCCGCGTTGACCACTGCACATGGAGAAATAAGCACCTGCAACGTTTGGTTTAGGTTTTAGGTGCATTTTTTATTTTATTGCTTAAATCGCATTCTCTCGATGAGCTGAGCACGTTTTCTGAAATGTGCTCCTCCCGTCGCTCTGGTTGGGTGCGCGTAGTAAAAAGTGCTCCTGGCAGCTAGAGAGTGCCGCGTTGACCACTGCGCATGAAGAAATAAGCACCTGCAACGTTTGGTTTAGGTTTTAGGTGCATTTGTAATCTTATTGCTTAAATCGCATTTTCTCGACGAGCTGAGCACGTTTTCTGAAATGTGCTCCTCCCGTCACTCTGGTTGGGTGCGCACAGTGAAAAGTGCTCTTGGCAGCTAGAGAGTGCCGCGTTGACCACTGCGCATGAAGAAATAAGCACCTGCAACGTTTGGTTTAGGTTTTAGGTGCATTTTTAATTTTATTGCTTAAATCGCATTTTCTCGACGAGCTGAGCACGTTTTCTGAAATGTGCTCCTCCCGTCACTCTGGTTGGGTGCGCACAGTAAAAAGTGCTCCTGGCAGCTAGGGAGTGCCGCGTTGAGCACTGCGCACGAAGAAATAAGCACCTGCAACGTTTGGTTTAGGTTTTAGGTGCATTTTTAATTTTATTGCTTAAATCGCATTGTCTCGACGAGGTGAGCACGTTTTCTGAAATGTGCTCCTCCCGTCGCTCTGGTTGGGTGCGCACAGTAAAAAGAGCTCCTGGCAGCTAGGGAGTTCCGCGTTGACCACTGCGCACGAAGAAATAAGCACCTGCAACGTTTGGTTTAGGTTTTAGGTGCATATTTAATTTTATTGCTTAAATCGCATTCTCTCGACGAGCTGAGCACGTTTTCTGAAATGTGCTCCTCCCGTCGCTCTGGTTGGGTGCGCACAGTAAAAAGTGGTCTTGGCAGCTCGGGAGTGCCGCGTTGACCACTGCGCATGAAGAAATAAGCACCTGCAACGTTTGGTTTAGGTTGTAGGTGCATTTTTAATTTTATTGCTTAAATCGCATTTTCTCGACGAGCTGAGCACGTTTTCTGAAATGTGCTCCTCCCGTCACTCTGGTTGGGTGCGCACAGTAAAAAGTGCTCTTGGCAGCTAGAGAGTACCGCGTTGACCACTGCGCATGAAGAAATAAGCACCTGCAACGTTTGGTTTAGGTTTTAGGTGCATTTTTAATTTTATTGCTTAAATCGCATTTTCTCGACGAGCTGAGCACGTTTTCTGAAATGTGCTCCTCCCGTCACTCTGGTTGGGTGCGCACAGTAAAAAGTGCTCCTGGCAGCTAGGGAGTGCCGCGTTGAGCACTGCGCACGAAGAAATAAGCACCTGCAACGTTTGGTTTAGGTTTTAGGTGCATTTTTAATTTTATTGCTTAAATCGCATTTTCTCGACGAGCTGAGCACGTTTTCTGAAATGTGCTCCTCCCGTCACTCTGGTTGGGTGCGCACAGTAAAAAGTGCTCTTGGCAGCTAGAGAGTACCGCGTTGACCACTGCGCATGAAGAAATAAGCACCTGCAACGTTTGGTTTAGGTTTTAGGTGCATTTTTAATTTTATTGCTTAAATCGCATTTTCTCGACGAGCTGAGCACGTTTTCTGAAATGTGCTCCTCCCGTCACTCTGGTTGGGTGCGCACAGTAAAAAGTGCTCCTGGCAGCTAGGGAGTGCCGCGTTGAGCACTGCGCACGAAGAAATAAGCACCTGCAACGTTTGGTTTAGGTTTTAGGTGCATTTTTAATTTTATTGCTTAAATCGCATTTTCTCGACGAGCTGAGCCCGTTTTCTGAAATGTGCTCCTCCCGTCACTCTGGTTGGGTGCGCACAGTCAAAAGTGCTCTTGGCAGCTAGAGAGTGCCGCGTTGACCACTGCGCATGAAGAAATAAGCACCTGCAACGTTTGGTTTAGGTTTTAGGTGCATTTTTAATCTTATTGCTTGAATCGCATTTTCTCGACGAGCTGAGCACGTTTTCTGAAATGTGCTCCTCCCGTCACTCTGGTTGGGTGCGCACAGTAAAAAGTGCTCTTGGCAGCTAGAGAGTGCCGCGTTGACCACTGCGCATGAAGAAATAAGCACCTGCAACGTTTGGTTTAGGTTTTAGGTGCATTTTTAATTTTATTGCTTAAATCGCATTTTCTCGACGAGCTGAGCACGTTTTCTGAAATGTGCTCCTCCCGTCACTCTGGTTGGGTGCGCACAGTAAAAAGTGCTCTTGGCAGCTAGAGAGTGCCGCGTTGAGCACTACGCACGAAGAAATAAGCACCTGCAACGTTTGGTTTAGGTTTTAGGTGCATTTTTAATTTTATTGCTTAAATCGCATTTTCTCGACGAGCTGAGCACGTTTTCTGAAATGTGCTCCTCCCGTCGCTCTGGTTGGGTGCGCACAGTAAAAAGAGCTCCTGGCAGCTAGGGAGTTCCGCGTTGACCACTGCGCACGAAGAAATAAGCACCTGCAACGTTTGGTTTAGGTTTTAGGTGCATTTTTAATTTTATTGCTTAAATCGCATTCTCTCGACGAGCTGAGCACGTTTTCTGAAATGTGCTCCTCCCGTCGCTCTGGTTGGGTGCGGACAGTAAAAAGTGCTCTTGGCAGCTCGGGAGTGCCGCGTTGACCACTGCGCATGAAGAAATAAGCACCTGCAACGTTTGGTTTAGGTTTTAGGTGCATTTTTAATTTTATTGCTTAAATCGCATTTTCTCGACGAGCTGAGCACGTTTTCTGAAATGTGCTCCTCCCGTCACTCTGGTTGGGTGCGCACAGTAAAAAGTGCTCTTGGCAGCTAGAGAGTACCGCGTTGACCACTGCGCATGAAGAAATAAGCACCTGCAACGTTTGGTTTAGGTTTTAGGTGCATTTTTAATTTTATTGCTTAAATCGCATTTTCTCGACGAGCTGAGCACGTTTTCTGAAATGTGCTCCTCCCGTCACTCTGGTTGGGTGCGCACAGTAAAAAGTGCTCCTGGCAGCTAGGGAGTGCCGCGTTGAGCACTGCGCACGAAGAAATAAGCACCTGCAACGTTTGGTTTAGGTTTTAGGTGCATTTTTAATTTTATTGCTTAAATCGCATTTTGTCGACGAGCTGAGCACGTTTTCTGAAATGTGCTCCTCCCGTCACTCTGGTTGGGTGCGCACAGTAAAAAGTGCTCTTGGCAGCTAGAGAGTGCCGCGTTGACCACTGCGCATGAAGAAATAAGCACCTGCAACGTTTGGTTTAGGTTTTAGGTGCATTTTTAATCTTATTGCTTAAATCGCATTTTCTCGACGAGCTGAGCACGTTTTCTGAAATGTGCTCCTCCCGTCACTCTGGTTGGGTGCGCACAGTAAAAAGTGCTCCTGGCAGCTAGGGAGTGCCGCGTTGAGCACTGCGCACGAAGAAATAAGCACCTGCAACGTTTGGTTTAGGTTTTAGGTGCATTTTTAATTTTATTGCTTAAATCGCATTGTCTCGACGAGGTGAGCACGTTTTCTGAAATGTGCTCCTCCCGTCGCTCTGGTTGGGTGCGCACAGTAAAAAGAGCTCCTGGCAGCTAGGGAGTTCCGCGTTGACCACTGCGCACGAAGAAATAAGCACCTGCAACGTTTGGTTTAGGTTTTAGGTGCATATTTAATTTTATTGCTTAAATCGCATTCTCTCGACGAGCTGAGCACGTTTTCTGAAATGTGCGCCTCCCGTCGCTCTGGTTGGGTGCGCACAGTAAAAAGTGCTCTTGGCAGCTCGGGAGTGCCGCGTTGACCACTGCGCATGAAGAAATAAGCACCTGCAACGTTTGGTTTAGGTTGTAGGTGCATTTTTAATTTTATTGCTTAAATCGCATTTTCTCGACGAGCTGAGCACGTTTTCTGAAATGTGCTCCTCCCGTCACTCTGGTTGGGTGCGCACAGTAAAAAGTGCTCTTGGCAGCTAGAGAGTACCGCGTTGACCACTGCGCATGAAGAAATAAGCACCTGCAACGTTTGGTTTAGGTTTTAGGTGCATTTTTAATTTTATTGCTTAAATCGCATTTTCTCGACGAGCTGAGCACGTTTTCTGAAATGTGCTCCTCCCGTCACTCTGGTTGGGTGCGCACAGTAAAAAGTGCTCCTGGCAGCTAGGGAGTGCCGCGTTGAGCACTGCGCACAAAGAAATAAGCACCTGCAACGTTTGGTTTAGGTTTTAGGTGCATTTTTAATTTTATTGCTTAAATCGCATTTTCTCGACGAGCTGAGCACGTTTTCTGAAATGTGCTCCTCCCGTCACTCTGGTTGGGTGCGCACAGTAAAAAGTGCTCCTGGCAGCTAGGGAGTGCCGCGTTGAGCACTGCGCACGAAGAAATAAGCACCTGCAACGTTTGGTTTAGGTTTTAGCTGCATTTTTAATTTTATTGCTTAAATTGCATTTTCTCGACGAGCTGAGCACGTTTTCTGAAATGTGCTCCTCCCGTCGCTCTGGTTGGGTGCGCACAGTAAAAAGAGCTCCTGGCAGCTAGGGAGTTCCGCGTTGACCACTGCGCACGAAGAAATAAGCACCTGCAACGTTTGGTTTAGGTTTTAGGTGCATTTTTAATTTTATTGCTTAAATCGCATTTTCTCGACGAGCTGAGCACTTTTTCTGAAATGTGCTCCTCCCGTCACTCTGGTTGGGTGCGCACAGTAAAAAGTGCTCCTGGCAGCTAGAGAGTGCCGCGTTGACCACTGCGCATGAAGAAATAAGCACCTGCAACGTTTGGTTTAGGTTTTAGGTGCATTTTTAATCTTATTGCTTAAATCGCATTTTCTCGACGAGCTGAGCACGTTTTCTGAAATGTGCTCCTCCCGTCACTCTGGTTGGGTGCGCACAGTAAAAAGTGCTCTTGGCAGCTATAGAGTGCCGCGTTGACCACTGCGCATGAAGAAATAAGCACCTGCAACGTTTGGTTTAGGTTTTAGGTGCATTTTTAATTTTATTGCTTAAATCGCATTTTCTCGACGAGCTGAGCACGTTTTCTGAAATGTGCTCCTCCCGTCGCTCTGGTTGTGCGCGCATAGTAAAAAGTGCTCCTGGCAGCTAGAGAGTGCCGCGTTGACCACTGCACATGGAGAAATAAGCACCTGCAACGTTTGGTTTAGGTTTTAGGTGCATTTTTAATTTTATTGCTTAAATCGCATTTTCTCGACGAGCTGAGCACGTTTTCTGAAATGTGCTCCTCCCGTCGCTCTGGTTGGGTGCGCACAGTAAAAAGTGCTCTTGGCAGCTAGAGAGTGCCGTGTTGACCACTGCGCATGAAGAAATAAGCACCTGCAACGTTTGGTTTAGGTTTTAGGTGCATTTTTAATTTTATTGCTTAAATCGCATTTTCTCGACGAGCTGAGCACGTTTTCTGAAATGTGCTCCTCCCGTCAGTCTGGTTGGGTGCGCACAGTAAAAAGTGCTCCTGGCAGCTAGGGAGTGCCGCGTTGAGCACTGCGCACGAAGAAATAAGCACCTGCAACGTTTGGTTTAGGTTTTAGGTGCATTTTTTATTTTATTGCTTAAATCGCATTTTCTCGACGAGCTGAGCACGTTTTCTGAAATGTGCTCCTCCCGTCACTCTGGTTGGGTGCGCACAGTAAAAAGTGCTCTTGGCAGCTAGAGAGTGCCGCGTTGACCACTGCGCATGAAGAAATAAGCACCTGCAACGTTTGGTTTAGGTTTTAGGTGCATTTTTAATTTTATTGCTTAAATCGCATTTTCTCGACGAGCTGAGCACGTTTTCTAAAATGTGCTCCTCCCGTCAGTCTGGTTGGGTGCGCACAGTAAAAAGTGCTCCTGGCAGCTAGGGAGTGCCGCGTTGAGCACTGCGCACGAAGAAATAAGCACCTCCAACGTTTGGTTTAGGTTTTAGGTGCATTTTTAATTGTATTGCTTAAATCGCATTTTCTCGACGAGCTGAGCACGTTTTCTGAAATGGGCTCCTCCCGCCGCTCTGGTTGGGTGCGCACGGTAAAAAGAGCTCCTGGCAGCTAGGGAGTTCCGCGTTGACCACTGCGCACGAATAAATAAGCACCTGCAACGTTTGGTTTAGGTTTTAGGTGCATTTTTTATTTTATTGCTTGAATCGCATTCTCTCGACGAGCTGAGCACGTTTTCTGAAATGTGCTCCTCCCGTCGCTCTGGTTGGGTGCACACAGTAAAAAGAGCTCCTGGCAGCTAGGGAGTGCCGCGTTGAGCACTGCGCATGAAGAAATAAGCACCTGCAACGTTTGGTTTAGGTTTTAGGTGCATTTTTAATTTCATTGCTTAAATCGCATTTTCTCGACGAGCTGAGCACGTTTTCTGAAATGTGCTCCTCCCGTCGCTCTGGTTGTGCGCGCATAGTAAAAAGTGCTCCTGGCAGCTAGAGAGTGCCGCGTTGACCACTGCACATGGAGAAATAAGCACCTGCAACGTTTGGTTTAGGTTTTAGGTGCATTTTTTATTTTATTGCTTAAATCGCATTCTCTCGACGAGCTGAGCACGTGTTCTGAAATGTGCTCCTCCCGTCGCTCTGGTTGGGTGCGCGTAATAAAAAGTGCTCCTGGCAGCTAGAGAGTGCCGCGTTGACCACTGCGCATGAAGAAATAAGCACCTGCAACGTTTGGTTTAGGTTTTAGGTGCATTTTTAATCTTATTGCTTAAATCGCATTTTCTCGACGAGCTGAGCACGTTTTCTGAAATGTGCTCCTCCCGTCACTCTGGTTGGGTGCGCACAGTAAAAAGAGCTCCTGGCAGCTAGGGAGTGCCGCGTTGACCACTGCGCACGAAGAAATAAGAACCTGCAACGTTTGGTTTAGGTTTTAGGTGCATTTTTTATTTTATTGCTTAAATCGCATTTTCTCGACGAGCTGAGCACGTTTTCTGAAATGTGCTCCTCCCGTCACTCTGGTTGGGTGCGCACAGTAAAAAGTGCTCCTGGCAGCTAGAGAGTGCCGCGTTGACCACTGCGCATGAAGAAATAAGCACCTGCAACGTTTGGTTTAGGTTTTAGGTGCATTTTTAATCTTATTGCTTAAATCGCATTTTCTCGACGAGCTGAGCACGTTTTCTGAAATGTGCTCCTCCCGTCACTCTGGTTGGGTGCGCACAGTAAAGAGTGCTCTTGGCAGCTAGAGAGTGCCGCGTTGACCACTGCGCATGAAGAAATAAGCACCTGCAACGTTTGGTTTAGGTTTTAGGTGCATTTTTAATTTCATTGCTTAAATTGCATTTTCTCGACGAGCTGAGCACGTTTTCTGAAATGTGCTCCTCCCGTCGCTCTGGTTGTGCGCGCATAGTAAAAAGTGCTCCTGGCAGCTAGAGAGTGCCGCGTTGACCACTGCGCACGAAGAAATAAGCACCTGCAACGTTTGGTTTAGGTTTTAGGTGCATTTTTAATTTTATTGCTTAAATCGCATTTTCTCGACGAGCTGAGCACGTTTTCTGAAATGTGCTCCTCCCGTCGCTCTGGTTGGGTGCGCACAGTAAAAAGAGCTCCTGGCAGCTAGGGAGTTCCGCGTTGACCACTGCGCACGAAGAAATAAGCACCTGCAACGTTTGGTTTAGGTTTTAGGTGCATTTTTAATTTTATTGCTTAAATCGCATTCTCTCGACGAGCTGAGCACGTTTTCTGAAATGTGCTCCTCCCGTCGCTCTGGTTGGTTGCGCACAGTAAAAAGTGCTCTTGGCAGCTCGGGAGTGCCGCGTTGACCACTGCGCATGAAGAAATAAGCACCTGCAACGTTTGGTTTAGGTTGTAGGTGCATTTTTAATTTTATTGCTTAAATCGTATTTTCTCGACGAGCTGAGCACGTTTTCTGAAATGTGCTCCTCCCGTCACTCTGGTTGGGTGCGCACAGTAAAAAGTGCTCTTGGCAGCTAGAGAGTACCGCGTTGACCACTGCGCATGAAGAAATAAGCACCTGCAACGTTTGGTTTAGGTTTTAGGTGCATTTTTAATTTTATTGCTTAAATCGCATTTTCTCGACGAGCTGAGCACGTTTTCTGAAATGTGCTCCTCCCGTCACTCTGGTTGGGTGCGCACAGTAAAAAGTGCTCCTGGCAGCTAGGGAGTGCCGCGTTGAGCACTGCGCACGAAGAAATAAGCACCTGCAACGTTTGGTTTAGGTTTTAGGTGCATTTTTAATTTTATTGCTTAAATCGCATTTTCTCGACGAGCTGAGCACGTTTTCTGAAATGTGCTCCTCCCGACGCTCTGGTTGGGTGCACACAGTAAAAAGAGCTCCTGGCAGCTAGGGAGTGCCGCCATGACCACTGCGCACGAAGAAATAAGCACCTGCAACGTTTGGTTTAGGTTTTAGGTGCATTTTTAATTGTATTGCTTAAATCGCATTCTCTCGACGAGCTGAGCACGTTTTCTGAAATGTGCTCCTCCCGTCGCTCTGGTTGGTTGCGCACAGTAAAAAGTCCTCTTGGCAGCTCGGGAGTGCCGCGTTGACCACTGCGCATGAAGAAATAAGCACCTGCAACGTTTGGTTTAGGTTTTAGGTGCATTTTTAATTTTATTGCTTAAATCGCATTTTCTCGACGAGCTGAGCCCGTTTTCTGAAATGTGCTCCTCCCGTCACTCTGGTTGGGTGCGCACAGTCAAAAGTGCTCTTGGCAGCTAGAGAGTGCCGCGTTGACCACTGCGCATGAAGAAATAAGCACCTGCAACGTTTGGTTTAGGTTTTAGGTGCATTTTTAATCTTATTGCTTAAATCGCATTTTCTCGACGAGCTGAGCACGTTTTCTGAAATGTGCTCCTCCCGTCACTCTGGTTGGGTGCACACAGTAAAAAGTGCTCTTGGCAGCTAGAGAGTGCCGCGTTGACCACTGCGCATGAAGAAATAGGCACCTGCAACGTTTGGTTTAGGTTTTAGGTGCATTTTTAATTTTATTGCTTAAATCGCATTTTCTCGACGAGCTGAGCACGTTTTCTGAAATGTGCTCCTCCCGTCACTCTGGTTGGGTGCGCACAGTAAAAAGTGCTCTTGGCAGCTAGAGAGTGCCGCGTTGAGCACTACGCACGAAGAAATAAGCACCTGCAACGTTTGGTTTAGGTTTTAGGTGCATTTTTAATTTTATTGCTTAAATCGCATTTTCTCGACGAGCTGAGCACGTTTTCTGAAATGTGCTCCTCCCGTCGCTCTGGTTGGGTGCGCACAGTAAAAAGAGCTCCTGGCAGCTAGGGAGTTCCGCGTTGACCACTGCGCACGAAGAAATAAGCACCTGCAACGTTTGGTTTAGGTTTTAGGTGCATTTTTAATTTTATTGCTTAAATCGCATTCTCTCGACGAGCTGAGCACGTTTTCTGAAATGTGCTCCTCCCGTCGCTCTGGTTGGGTGCGCACAGTAAAAAGTGCTCTTGGCAGCTCGGGAGTGCCGCGTTGACCACTGCGCATGAAGAAATAAGCACCTGCAACGTTTGGTTTAGGTTTTAGGTGCATTTTTAATTTTATTGCTTAAATCGCATTTTGTCGACGAGCTGAGCACGTTTTCTGAAATGTGCTCCTCCCGTCACTCTGGTTGGGTGCGCACAGTAAAAAGTGCTCTTGGCAGCTAGAGAGTGCCGCGTTGACCACTGCGCATGAAGAAATAAGCACCTGCAACGTTTGGTTTAGGTTTTAGGTGCATTTTTAATTTTATTGCTTAAATCGCATTTTCTCGACGAGCTGAGCACGTTTTCTGAAATGTGCTCCTCCCGTCACTCTGGTTGGGTGCGCACAGTAAAAAGTGCTCCTGGCAGCTAGGGAGTGCCGCGTTGAGCACTGCGCACGAAGAAATAAGCACCTGCAACGTTTGGTTTAGGTTTTAGGTGCATTTTTAATTTTATTGCTTAAATCGCATTTTCTCGACGAGCTGAGCCCGTTTTCTGAAATGTGCTCCTCCCGTCACTCTGGTTGGGTGCGCACAGTCAAAAGTGCTCTTGGCAGCTAGAGAGTGCCGCGTTGACCACTGCGCATGAAGAAATAAGCACCTGCAACGTTTGGTTTAGGTTTTAGGTGCATTTTTAATCTTATTGCTTAAATCGCATTTTCTCGACGAGCTGAGCACGTTTTCTGAAATGTGCTCCTCCCGTCACTCTGGTTGGGTGCACACAGTAAAAAGTGCTCTTGGCAGCTAGAGAGTGCCGCGTTGACCACTGCGCATGAAGAAATAAGCACCTGCAACGTTTGGTTTAGGTTTTAGGTGCATTTTTAATTTTATTGCTTAAATCGCATTTTCTCGAAGAGCTGAGCACGTTTTCTGAAATGTGCTCCTCCCGTCACTCTGGTTGGGTGCGCACAGTAAAAAGTGCTCTTGGCAGCTAGAGAGTGCCGCGTTGAGCACTACGCACGAAGAAATAAGCACCTGCAACGTTTGGTTTAGGTTTTAGGTGCATTTTTAATTTTATTGCTTAAATCGCATTTTCTCGACGAGCTGAGCACGTTTTCTGAAATGTGCTCCTCCCGTCAGTCTGGTTGGGTGCGCACAGTAAAAAGTGCTCCTGGCAGCTAGGGAGTGCCGCGTTGAGCACTGCGCACGAAGAAATAAGCACCTGCAACGTTTGGTTTAGGTTTTAGGTGCATTTTTTATTTTATTGCTTAAATCGCATTTTCTCGACGAGCTGAGCACGTTTTCTGAAATGTGCTCCTCCCATCACTCTGGTTGGGTGCGCACAGTAAAAAGTGCTCTTGGCAGCTAGAGAGTGCCGCGTTGACCACTGCGCATGAAGAAATAAGCACCTGCAACGTTTGGTTTAGGTTTTAGGTGCATTTTTAATTTTATTGCTTAAATCGCATTTTCTCGACGAGCTGAGCACGTTTTCTAAAATGTGCTCCTCCCGTCACTCTGGTTGGGTGCGCACAGTAAAAAGTGCTCCTGGCAGCTAGGGAGTGCCGCGTTGAGCACTGCGCACGAAGAAATAAGCACCTCCAACGTTTGGTTTAGGTTTTAGGTGCATTTTTAATTTTATTGCTTAAATCGCATTTTCTCGACGAGCTGAGCACGTTTTCTGAAATGGGCTCCTCCCGCCGCTCTGGTTGGGTGCGCACGGTAAAAAGAGCTCCTGGCAGCTAGGGAGTTCCGCGTTGACCACTGCGCACGAATAAATAAGCACCTGCAACGTTTGGTTTAGGTTTTAGGTGCATTTTTTATTTTATTGCTTGAATCGCATTCTCTCGACGAGCTGAGCACGTTTTCTGAAATGTGCTCCTCCCGTCGCTCTGGTTGGGTGCACACAGTAAAAAGAGCTCCTGGCAGCTAGGGAGTGCCGCGTTGAGCACTGCGCATGAAGAAATAAGCACCTGCAACGTTTGGTTTAGGTTTTAGGTGCATTTTTAATTTCATTGCTTAAATCGCATTTTCTCGACGAGCTGAGCACGTTTTCTGAAATGTGCTCCTCCCGTCGCTCTGGTTGTGCGCGCATAGTAAAAAGTGCTCCTGGCAGCTAGAGAGTGCCGCGTTGACCACTGCACATGGAGAAATAAGCACCTGCAACGTTTGGTTTAGGTTTTAGGTGCATTTTTTATTTTATTGCTTAAATCGCATTCTCTCGACGAGCTGAGCACGTGTTCTGAAATGTGCTCCTCCCGTCGCTCTGGTTGGGTGCGCGTAGTAAAAAGTGCTCCTGGCAGCTAGAGAGTGCCGCGTTGACCACTGCGCATGAAGAAATAAGCACCTGCAACGTTTGGTTTAGGTTTTAGGTGCATTTTTAATCTTATTGCTTAAATCGCATTTTCTCGACGAGCTGAGCACGTTTTCTGAAATGTGCTCCTCCCGTCACTCTGGTTGGGTGCGCACAGTAAAAAGAGCTCCTGGCAGCTAGGGAGTGCCGCGTTGACCACTGCGCACGAAGAAATAAGAACCTGCAACGTTTGGTTTAGGATTTAGGTGCATTTTTTATTTTATTGCTTAAATCGCATTTTCTCGACGAGCTGAGCACGTTTTCTGAAATGTGCTCCTCCCGTCACTCTGGTTGGGTGCGCACAGTAAAAAGTGCTCCTGGCAGCTAGAGAGTGCCGCGTTGACCACTGCGCATGAAGAAATAAGCACCTGCAACGTTTGGTTTAGGTTTTAGGTGCATTTTTAATCTTATTGCTTAAATCGCATTTTCTCGACGAGCTGAGCACGTTTTCTGAAATGTGCTCCTCCCGTCACTCTGGTTGGGTGCGCACAGTAAAAAGTGCTCCTGGCAGCTAGAGAGTGCCGCGTTGACCACTGCGCATGAAGAAATAAGCACCTGCAACGTTTGGTTTAGGTTTTAGGTGCATTTTTAATTTCATTGCTTAAATCGCATTTTCTCGACGAGCTGAGCACGTTTTCTGAAATGTGCTCCTCCCGTCGCTCTGGTTGTGCGCGCATAGTAAAAAGTGCTCCTGGCAGCTAGAGAGTGCCGCGTTGACCACTGCACATGGAGAAATAAGCACCTGCAACGTTTGGTTTAGGTTTTAGGTGCATTTTTTATTTTATTGCTTAAATCGCATTCTCTCGATGAGCTGAGCACGTTTTCTGAAATGTGCTCCTCCCGTCGCTCTGGTTGGGTGCGCGTAGTAAAAAGTGCTCCTGGCAGCTAGAGAGTGCCGCGTTGACCACTGCGCATGAAGAAATAAGCACCTGCAACGTTTGGTTTAGGTTTTAGGTGCATTTTTAATCTTATTGCTTAAATCGCATTTTCTCGACGAGCTGAGCACGTTTTCTGAAATGTGCTCCTCCCGTCACTCTGGTTGGGTGCGCACAGTAAAAAGTGCTCTTGGCAGCTAGAGAGTGCCGCGTTGACCACTGCGCATGAAGAAATAAGCACCTGCAACGTTTGGTTTAGGTTTTAGGTGCATTTTTAATTTTATTGCTTAAATCGCATTTTCTCGACGAGCTGAGCACGTTTTCTGAAATGTGCTCCTCCCGTCACTCTGGTTGGGTGCGCACAGTAAAAAGTGCTCCTGGCAGCTAGGGAGTGCCGCGTTGAGCACTGCGCACGAAGAAATAAGCACCTGCAACGTTTGGTTTAGGTTTTAGGTGCATTTTTAATTTTATTGCTTAAATCGCATTGTCTCGACGAGGTGAGCACGTTTTCTGAAATGTGCTCCTCCCGTCGCTCTGGTTGGGTGCGCACAGTAAAAAGAGCTCCTGGCAGCTAGGGAGTTCCGCGTTGACCACTGCGCACGAAGAAATAAGCACCTGCAACGTTTGGTTTAGGTTTTAGGTGCATATTTAATTTTATTGCTTAAATCGCATTCTCTCGACGAGCTGAGCACGTTTTCTGAAATGTGCTCCTCCCGTCGCTCTGGTTGGGTGCGCACAGTAAAAAGTGGTCTTGGCAGCTCGGGAGTGCCGCGTTGACCACTGCGCATGAAGAAATAAGCACCTGCAACGTTTGGTTTAGGTTGTAGGTGCATTTTTAATTTTATTGCTTAAATCGCATTTTCTCGACGAGCTGAGCACGTTTTCTGAAATGTGCTCCTCCCGTCACTCTGGTTGGGTGCGCACAGTAAAAAGTGCTCTTGGCAGCTAGAGAGTACCGCGTTGACCACTGCGCATGAAGAAATAAGCACCTGCAACGTTTGGTTTAGGTTTTAGGTGCATTTTTAATTTTATTGCTTAAATCGCATTTTCTCGACGAGCTGAGCACGTTTTCTGAAATGTGCTCCTCCCGTCACTCTGGTTGGGTGCGCACAGTAAAAAGTGCTCCTGGCAGCTAGGGAGTGCCGCGTTGAGCACTGCGCACGAAGAAATAAGCACCTGCAACGTTTGGTTTAGGTTTTAGGTGCATTTTTAATTTTATTGCTTAAATCGCATTTTCTCGACGAGCTGAGCACGTTTTCTGAAATGTGCTCCTCCCGTCACTCTGGTTGGGTGCGCACAGTAAAAAGTGCTCTTGGCAGCTAGAGAGTACCGCGTTGACCACTGCGCATGAAGAAATAAGCACCTGCAACGTTTGGTTTAGGTTTTAGGTGCATTTTTAATTTTATTGCTTAAATCGCATTTTCTCGACGAGCTGAGCACGTTTTCTGAAATGTGCTCCTCCCGTCACTCTGGTTGGGTGCGCACAGTAAAAAGTGCTCCTGGCAGCTAGGGAGTGCCGCGTTGAGCACTGCGCACGAAGAAATAAGCACCTGCAACGTTTGGTTTAGGTTTTAGGTGCATTTTTAATTTTATTGCTTAAATCGCATTTTCTCGACGAGCTGAGCCCGTTTTCTGAAATGTGCTCCTCCCGTCACTCTGGTTGGGTGCGCACAGTCAAAAGTGCTCTTGGCAGCTAGAGAGTGCCGCGTTGACCACTGCGCATGAAGAAATAAGCACCTGCAACGTTTGGTTTAGGTTTTAGGTGCATTTTTAATCTTATTGCTTAAATCGCATTTTCTCGACGAGCTGAGCACGTTTTCTGAAATGTGCTCCTCCCGTCACTCTGGTTGGGTGCGCACAGTAAAAAGTGCTCTTGGCAGCTAGAGAGTGCCGCGTTGACCACTGCGCATGAAGAAATAAGCACCTGCAACGTTTGGTTTAGGTTTTAGGTGCATTTTTAATTTTATTGCTTAAATCGCATTTTCTCGACGAGCTGAGCACGTTTTCTGAAATGTGCTCCTCCCGTCACTCTGGTTGGGTGCGCACAGTAAAAAGTGCTCTTGGCAGCTAGAGAGTGCCGCGTTGAGCACTACGCACGAAGAAATAAGCACCTGCAACGTTTGGTTTAGGTTTTAGGTGCATTTTTAATTTTATTGCTTAAATCGCATTTTCTCGACGAGCTGAGCACGTTTTCTGAAATGTGCTCCTCCCGTCGCTCTGGTTGGGTGCGCACAGTAAAAAGAGCTCCTGGCAGCTAGGGAGTTCCGCGTTGACCACTGCGCACGAAGAAATAAGCACCTGCAACGTTTGGTTTAGGTTTTAGGTGCATTTTTAATTTTATTGCTTAAATCGCATTCTCTCGACGAGCTGAGCACGTTTTCTGAAATGTGCTCCTCCCGTCGCTCTGGTTGGGTGCGCACAGTAAAAAGTGCTCTTGGCAGCTCGGGAGTGCCGCGTTGACCACTGCGCATGAAGAAATAAGCACCTGCAACGTTTGGTTTAGGTTTTAGGTGCATTTTTAATTTTATTGCTTAAATCGCATTTTCTCGACGAGCTGAGCACGTTTTCTGAAATGTGCTCCTCCCGTCACTCTGGTTGGGTGCGCACAGTAAAAAGTGCTCTTGGCAGCTAGAGAGTACCGCGTTGACCACTGCGCATGAAGAAATAAGCACCTGCAACGTTTGGTTTAGGTTTTAGGTGCATTTTTAATTTTATTGCTTAAATCGCATTTTCTCGACGAGCTGAGCACGTTTTCTGAAATGTGCTCCTCCCGTCACTCTGGTTGGGTGCGCACAGTAAAAAGTGCTCCTGGCAGCTAGGGAGTGCCGCGTTGAGCACTGCGCACGAAGAAATAAGCACCTGCAACGTTTGGTTTAGGTTTTAGGTGCATTTTTAATTTTATTGCTTAAATCGCATTTTGTCGACGAGCTGAGCACGTTTTCTGAAATGTGCTCCTCCCGTCACTCTGGTTGGGTGCGCACAGTAAAAAGTGCTCTTGGCAGCTAGAGAGTGCCGCGTTGACCACTGCGCATGAAGAAATAAGCACCTGCAACGTTTGGTTTAGGTTTTAGGTGCATTTTTAATCTTATTGCTTAAATCGCATTTTCTCGACGAGCTGAGCACGTTTTCTGAAATGTGCTCCTCCCGTCGCTCTGGTTGGGTGCACACAGTAAAAAGAGCTCCTGGCAGCTAGAGAGTGCCGCGTTGACCACTGCGCAAGAAGAAATAAGCACCTGCAACGTTTGGTTTAGGTTTTAGGTGCATTTTTAATTTTATTGCTTAAATCGCATTTTCTCGACGAGCTGAGCACGTTTTCTGAAATATGCTCCTCCCGTCACTCTGGTTGGGTGCGCACAGTAAAAAGTGCTCCTGGCAGCTAGAGAGTGCTGCGTTGACCACTGCGCATGAAGAAATAAGCACCTGCAACGTTTGATTTAGGTTTTAGGTGCATTTTTAAACTAATTGCTTAAATCGCATTTCTCGACGAGCTGAGCACGTTTTCTGAAATGTGCTCCTCCCGTCACTCTGGTTGGGTGCGCACAGTAAAAAGTGCTCTTGGCAGCTAGAGAGTGCCGCGTTGAGCACTACGCACGAAGAAATAAGCACCTGCAACGTTTGGTTTAGGTTTTAGCTGCATTTTTAATTTTATTGCTTAAATCGCATTTTCTCGACGAGCTGAGCACGTTTTCTGAAATGTGCTCCTCCCGTCGCTCTGGTTGGGTGCGCACAGTAAAAAGTGCTCCTGGCAGCTAGGGAGTGCCACGTTGAGCACTACGCACGAAGAAATAAGCACCTGCAACGTTTGGTTTAGGTTTTAGCTGCATTTTTAATTTTATTGCTTAAATTGCATTTTCTCGACGAGCTGAGCACGTTTTCTGAAATGTGCTCCTCCCGTCGCTCTGGTTGGGTGCACACAGTAAAAAGAGCTCCTGGCAGCTAGGGAGTTCCGCGTTGACCACTGCGCACGAAGAAATAAGCACCTGCAACGTTTGGTTTAGGTTTTAGGTGCATTTTTAATTTTATTGCTTAAATCGCAATTTCTCGACGAGCTGAGCACGTTTTCTGAAATGTGCTCCTCCCGTCACTCTGGTTGGGTGCGCACAGTAAAAAGTGCTCCTGGCAGCTCGAGAGTGCCGCGTTGACCACTGCGCATGAAGAAATAAGCACCTGCAACGTTTGGTTTAGGTTTTAGGTGCATTTTTAATCTTATTGCTTAAATCGCATTTTCTCGACGAGCTGAGCACGTTTTCTGAAATGTGCTCCTCCCGTCACTCTGGTTGGGTGCGCACAGTAAAAAGTGCTCCTGGCAGCTAGAGAGTGCCGCGTTGACCACTGCACATGGAGAAATAAGCACCTGCAACGTTTGGTTTAGGTTTTAGGTGCATTTTTAATTTTATTGCTTAAATCGCATTTTCTCGACGAGCTGAGCAGGTTTTCTGAAATGTGCTCCTCCCGTCGCTCTGGTTGTGCGCGCATAGTAAAAAGTGCTCCTGGCAGCTAGAGAGTGCCGCGTTGACCACTGCACATGGAGAAATAAGCACCTGCAACGTTTGGTTTAGGTTTTAGGTGCATTTTTAATTTTATTGCTTAAATCGCATTTTCTCGACGAGCTGAGCACGTTTTCTGAAATGTGCTCCTCCCGTCGCTCTGGTTGGGTGCGCACAGTAAAAAGTGCTCTTGGCAGCTAGAGAGTGCCGTGTTGACCACTGCGCATGAAGAAATAAGCACCTGCAACGTTTGGTTTAGGTTTTAGGTGCATTTTTAATTTTATTGCTTAAATCGCATTTTCTCGACGAGCTGAGCACGTTTTCTGAAATGTGCTACTCCCGTCACTCTGGTTGGGTGCGCACAGTAAAAAGTGCTCTTGGCAGCTAGAGAGTGCCGCGTTGACCACTGCGCATGAAGAAATAAGCACCTGCAACGTTTGGTTTAGGTTTTAGGTGCAATTTTAATTTCATTGCTTAAATCGCATTTTCTCGACGAGCTGAGCACGTTTTCTGAAATGTGCTCCTCCCGTCGCTCTGGTTGTGCGCGCATGGTAAAAAGTGCTCCTGGCAGCTAGAGAGTGCCGCGTTGACCACTGCACATGGAGAAATAAGCACCTGCAACGTTTGGTTTAGGTTTTAGGTGCATATTTAATTTTATTGCTTAAATCGCATTCTCTCGACGAGCTGAGCACGTTTTCTGAAATGTGCTCCTCCCGTCGCTCTGGTTGGGTGCGCACAGTAAAAAGTGGTCTTGGCAGCTCGGGAGTGCCGCGTTGACCACTGCGCATGAAGAAATAAGCACCTGCAACGTTTGGTTTAGGTTGTAGGTGCATTTTTAATTTTATTGCTTAAATCGCATTTTCTCGACGAGCTGAGCACGTTTTCTGAAATGTGCTCCTCCCGTCACTCTGGTTGGGTGCGCACAGTAAAAAGTGCTCTTGGCAGCTAGAGAGTACCGCGTTGACCACTGCGCATGAAGAAATAAGCACCTGCAACTTTTGGTTTAGGTTTTAGGTGCATTTTTAATTTTATTGCTTAAATCGCATTTTCTCGACGAGCTGAGCACGTTTTCTGAAATGTGCTCCTCCCGTCACTCTGGTTGGGTGCGCACAGTAAAAAGTGCTCCTGGCAGCTAGGGAGTGCCGCGTTGAGCACTGCGCACGAAGAAATAAGCACCTGCAACGTTTGGTTTAGGTTTTAGGTGCATTTTTAATTTTATTGCTTAAATCGCATTTTCTCGACGAGCTGAGCACGTTTTCTGAAATGTGCTCCTCCCGTCACTCTGGTTGGGTGCGCACAGTAAAAAGTGCTCCTGGCAGCTAGGGAGTGCCGCGTTGAGCACTGCGCACGAAGAAATAAGCACCTGCAACGTTTGGTTTAGGTTTTAGGTGCATTTTTAATTTTATTGCTTAAATCGCATTTTCTCGACGAGCTGAGCCCGTTTTCTGAAATGTGCTCCTCCCGTCACTCTGGTTGGGTGCGCACAGTAAAAAGTGCTCTTGGCAGCTAGAGAGTGCCGTGTTGACCACTGCGCATGAAGAAATAAGCACCTGCAACGTTTGGTTTAGGTTTTAGGTGCATTTTTAATCTTATTGCTTAAATCGCATTTTCTCGACGAGCTGAGCACGTTTTCTGAAATGTGCTCCTCCCGTCACTCTGGTTGGGTGCGCACAGTAAAAAGTGCTCTTGGCAGCTAGAGAGTGCCGCGTTGACCACTGCGCATGAAGAAATAAGCACCTGCAACGTTTGGTTTAGGTTTTAGGTGCATTTTTAATTTTATTGCTTAAATCGCATTTTCTCGACGAGCTGAGCACGTTTTCTAAAATGTGCTCCTCCCGTCACTCTGGTTGGGTGCGCACAGTAAAAAGTGCTCCTGGCAGCTAGGGAGTGCCGCGTTGAGCACTGCGCACGAAGAAATAAGCACCTCCAACGTTTGGTTTAGGTTTTAGGTGCATTTTTAATTTTATTGCTTAAATCGCATTTTCTCGACGAGCTGAGCACGTTTTCTGAAATGGGCTCCTCCCGCCGCTCTGGTTGGGTGCGCACGGTAAAAAGAGCTCCTGGCAGCTAGGGAGTTCCGCGTTGACCACTGCGCACGAATAAATAAGCACCTGCAACGTTTGGTTTAGGTTTTAGGTGCATTTTTTATTTTATTGCTTAAATCGCATTCTCTCGACGAGCTGAGCACGTTTTCTGAAATGTGCTCCTCCCGTCACTCTGGTTGGGTGCGCACAGTAAAAAGTGCTCCTGGCATCTAGGGAGTTCCGCGTTGAGCACTGCGCACGAAGAAATAAGCACCTGCAACGTTTGGTTTAGGTTTTAGGTGCATTTTTAATTTTATTGCTTAAATCGCATTTTCTCGACGAGCTGAGCACGTTTTCTGAAATGTGCTCCTCCCGTCGCTCTGGTTGGGTGCGCACAGTAAAAATAGCTCCTGGCAGCTAGGGAGTTCCGCGTTGACCACTGCGCACGAAGAAATAAGCACCTGCAACGTTTGGTTTAGGTTTTACGTGCATTTTTAATTTTATTGCTTAAATCGCATTCTCTCGACGAGCTGAGCACGTTTACTGAAATGTGCTCCTCCCGTCGCTCTGGTTGGTTGCGCACAGTAAAAAGTGCTCTTGGCAGCTCGGGAGTGCCGCGTTGACCACTGCGCATGAAGAAATAAGCACCTGCAACGTTTGGTTTAGGTTGTAGGTGCATTTTTAATTTTATTGCTTAAATCGCATTTTCTCGACGAGCTGAGCACGTTTTCTGAAATGTGCTCCTCCCGTCACTCTGGTTGGGTGCGCACAGTAAAAAGTGCTCTTGGCAGCTAGAGAGTGCCGCGTTGACCACTGCGCATGAAGAAATAAGCACCTGCAACGTTTGGTTTAGGTTTTAGCTGCATTTTTAATTTTATTGCTTAAATCGCATTTTCTCGACGAGCTGAGCACGTTTTCTGAAATGTGCTCCTCCCGTCACTCTGGTTGGGTGCGCACAGTAAAAAGTGCTCTTGGCAGCTAGAGAGTGCCGCGTTGAGCACTACGCACGAAGAAATAAGCACCTGCAACGTTTGGTTTAGGTTTTAGGTGCATTTTTAATTTTATTGCTTAAATCGCATTTTCTCGACGAGCTGAGCACGTTTTCTGAAATGTGCTCCTCCCGTCGCTCTGGTTGGGTGCGCACAGTAAAAATAGCTCCTGGCAGCTAGGGAGTTCCGCGTTGACCACTGCGCACGAAGAAATAAGCACCTGCAACGTTTGGTTTAGGTTTAAGGTGCATTTTTAATTTTATTGCTTAAATCGCATTCTCTCGACGAGCTGAGCACGTTTTCTGAAATGTGCTCCTCCCGTCGCTCTGGTTGGGTGCGCGTAGTAAAAAGTGCTCCTGGCAGCTAGAGAGTGCCGCGTTGACCACTGCGCATGAAGAAATAAGCACCTGCAACGTTTGGTTTAGGTTTTAGGTGCATTTTTAATCTTATTGCTTAAATCGCAATTTCTCGACGAGCTGAGCACGTTTTCTGAAATGTGCTCCTCCCGTCACTCTGGTTGGGTGCGCACAGTAAAAAGAGCTCCTGGCAGCTAGGGAGTGCCGCGTTGACCACTGCGCACGAAGAAATAAGAACCTGCAACGTTTGGTTTAGGATTTAGGTGCATTTTTTATTTTATTGCTTAAATCGCATTTTCTCGACGAGCTGAGCACGTTTTCTGAAATGTGCTCCTCCCGTCACTCTGGTTGGGTGCGCACAGTAAAAAGTGCTCCTGGCAGCTAGAGAGTGCCGCGTTGACCACTGCGCATGAAGAAATAAGCACCTGCAACGTTTGGTTTAGGTTTTAGGTGCATTTTTAATCTTATTGCTTAAATCGCATTTTCTCGACGAGCTGAGCACGTTTTCTGAAATGTGCTCCTCCCGTCACTCTGGTTGGGTGCGCACAGTAAAAAGTGCTCCTGGCAGCTAGAGAGTGCCGCGTTGACCACTGCGCATGAAGAAATAAGCACCTGCAACGTTTGGTTTAGGTTTTAGGTGCATTTTTAATTTCATTGCTTAAATCGCATTTTCTCGACGAGCTGAGCACGTTTTCTGAAATGTGCTCCTCCCGTCGCTCTGGTTGTGCGCGCATAGTAAAAAGTGCTCCTGGCAGCTAGAGAGTGCCGCGTTGACCACTGCACATGGAGAAATAAGCACCTGCAACGTTTGGTTTAGGTTTTAGGTGCATTTTTTATTTTATTGCTTAAATCGCATTCTCTCGATGAGCTGAGCACGTTTTCTGAAATGTGCTCCTCCCGTCGCTCTGGTTGGGTGCGCGTAGTAAAAAGTGCTCCTGGCAGCTAGAGAGTGCCGCGTTGACCACTGCGCATGAAGAAATAAGCACCTGCAACGTTTGGTTTAGGTTTTAGGTGCATTTTTAATCTTATTGCTTAAATCGCATTTTCTCGACGAGCTGAGCACGTTTTCTGAAATGTGCTCCTCCCGTCACTCTGGTTGGGTGCGCACAGTAAAAAGTGCTCTTGGCAGCTAGAGAGTGCCGCGTTGACCACTGCGCATGAAGAAATAAGCACCTGCAACGTTTGGTTTAGGTTTTAGGTGCATTTTTAATTTTATTGCTTAAATCGCATTTTCTCGACGAGCTGAGCACGTTTTCTGAAATGTGCTCCTCCCGTCACTCTGGTTGGGTGCGCACAGTAAAAAGTGCTCCTGGCAGCTAGGGAGTGCCGCGTTGAGCACTGCGCACGAAGAAATAAGCACCTGCAACGTTTGGTTTAGGTTTTAGGTGCATTTTTAATTTTATTGCTTAAATCGCATTGTCTCGACGAGGTGAGCACGTTTTCTGAAATGTGCTCCTCCCGTCGCTCTGGTTGGGTGCGCACAGTAAAAAGAGCTCCTGGCAGCTATAGAGTGCCGCGTTGACCACTGCGCATGAAGAAATAAGCACCTGCAACGTTTGGTTTAGGTTTTAGGTGCATTTTTAATTTTATTGCTTAAATCGCATTTTCTCGACGAGCTGAGCACGTTTTCTGAAATGTGCTCCTCCCGTCGCTCTGGTTGTGCGCGCATAGTAAAAAGTGCTCCTGGCAGCTAGAGAGTGCCGCGTTGACCACTGCACATGGAGAAATAAGCACCTGCAACGTTTGGTTTAGGTTTTAGGTGCATTTTTAATTTTATTGCTTAAATCGCATTTTCTCGACGAGCTGAGCACGTTTTCTGAAATGTGCTCCTCCCGTCACTCTGGTTGGGTGCGCACAGTAAAAAGTGCTCCTGGCAGCTAGGGAGTTCCGCGTTGACCACTGCGCATGAAGAAATAAGCACCTGCAACGTTTGGTTTAGGTTTTAGGTGCATTTTTAATCTTATTGCTTAAATCGCATTTTCTCGACGAGCTGAGCACGTTTTCTGAAATGTGCTCCTCCCGTCACTCTGGTTGGGTGCGCACAGTAGAAAGTGCTCTTGGCAGCTATAGAGTGCCGCGTTGACCACTGCGCATGAAGAAATAAGCACCTCCAACGTTTGGTTTAGGTTTTAGGTGCATTTTTAATTTTATTGCTTAAATCGCATTTTCTCGACGAGCTGAGCACGTTTTCTGAAATGGGCTCCTCCCGCCGCTCTGGTTGGGTGCGCACGGTAAAAAGAGCTCCTGGCAGCTAGGGAGTGCCGCGTTGAGCACTGCGCACGAAGAAATAAGCACCTGCAACGTTTGGTTTAGGTTTTAGGTGCATTTTTTATTTTATTGCTTAAATCGCATTTTCTCGACGAGCTGAGCACGTTTTCTGAAATGTGCTCCTCCCGTCACTCTGGTTGGGTGCGCACAGTAAAAAGTGCTCTTGGCAGCTAGAGAGTGCCGCGTTGACCACTGCGCATGAAGAAATAAGCACCTGCAACGTTTGGTTTAGGTTTTAGGTGCATTTTTAATTTTATTGCTTAAATCGCATTTTCTCGACGAGCTGAGCACGTTTTCTAAAATGTGCTCCTCCCGTCACTCTGGTTGGGTGCGCACAGTAAAAAGTGCTCCTGGCAGCTAGGGAGTGCCGCGTTGAGCACTGCGCACGAAGAAATAAGCACCTCCAACGTTTGGTTTAGGTTTTAGGTGCATTTTTAATTTTATTGCTTAAATCGCATTTTCTCGACGAGCTGAGCACGTTTTCTGAAATGGGCTCCTCCCGCCGCTCTGGTTGGGTGCGCACGGTAAAAAGAGCTCCTGGCAGCTAGGGAGTTCCGCGTTGACCACTGCGCACGAATAAATAAGCACCTGCAACGTTTGGTTTAGGTTTTAGGTGCATTTTTTATTTTATTGCTTAAATCGCATTCTCTCGACGAGCTGAGCACGTTTTCTGAAATGTGCTCCTCCCGTCGCTCTGGTTGGGTGCACACAGTAAAAAGAGCTCCTGGCAGCTAGGGAGTGCCGCGTTGACCACTGCGCACGAAGAAATAAGCACCTGCAACGTTTGGTTTAGGTTTTAGGTGCATTTTTTATTTTATTGCTTAAATCGCATTCTCTCGACGAGCTGAGCACGTTTTCTGAAATGTGCTCCTCCCGTCGCTCTGGTTGGGTGCGCGTAGTAAAAAGTGCTCCTGGCAGCTAGAGAGTGCCGCGTTGACCACTGGATATGAAGAAATAAGCACCTGCAACGTTTGGTTTAGGTTTTAGGTGCATTTTTAATTTTATTGCTTAAATCGCATTTTCTCGACGAGCTGAGCACGTTTTCTGAAATGTGCTCCTCCCGTCGCTCTGGTTGGGTGCGCACAGTAAAAAGAGCTCCTGGCAGCTAGGGAGTGCCGCGTTGACCACTGCGCACGAAGAAATAAGCACCTGCAACGTTTGGTTTAGGTTTTAGGTGCATTTTTAATTTCATTGCTTAAATCGCATTTTCTCGACGAGCTGAGCACGTTTTCTGAAATGTGCTCCTCCCGTCGCTCTGGTTGTGCGAGCATAGTAAAAAGTGCTCCTGGCAGCTAGAGAGTGCCGCGTTGACCACTGCGCATGAAGAAATACGCACCTGCAACGTTTGGTTTAGGTTTTAGGTGCATTTTTAATCTTATTGCTTAAATCGCATTTTCTCGACGAGCTGAGCACGTTTTCTGAAATGTGCTCCTCCCGTCGCTCTGGTTGGGCGCACATAGTAAAAAGTGCTCCTGGCAGCTAGAGAGTGCCGCGTTGACCACTGCGCATGAAGAAATAAGCACCTGCAACGTTTGGTTTAGGTTTTAGGTGCATTTTTAATTTTATTGCTTAAATCGCATTTTCTCGACGAGCTGAGCACGTTTTCTGAAATGTGCTCCTCCCGTCACTCTGGTTGGGTGCGCACAGTAAAAAGTGCTCCTGGCAGCTAGAGAGTGCCGCGTTGACCACTGCGCATGAAGAAATAAGCACCTGCAACGTTTGATTTAGGTTTTAGGTGCATTTTTAAACTAATTGCTTAAATCGCATTTTCTCGACGAGCTGAGCACGTTTTCTGAAATGTGCTCCTCCCGTCACTCTGGTTGGGTGCGCACAGTAAAAAGAGCTCCTGGCAGCTAGGGAGTTCCGCGTTGACCACTGCGCACGAAGTAATGAGCACCTGCAACGTTTGGTTTAGGTTTTAGGTGCATTTTTAATTTTATTGCTTAAATCGCATTTTCTCGACGAGCTGAGCACGTTTTCTGAAATGTGCTCCTCCCGTCGCTCTGGTTGGGTGCGCACAGTAAAAATAGCTCCTGGCAGCTAGGGAGTTCCGCGTTGACCACTGCGCACGAAGAAATAAGCACCTGCAACGTTTGGTTTAGGTTTTACGTGCATTTTTAATTTTATTGCTTAAATCGCATTCTCTCGACGAGCTGAGCACGTTTACTGAAATGTGCTCCTCCCGTCGCTCTGGTTGGTTGCGCACAGTAAAAAGTGCTCTTGGCAGCTCGGGAGTGCCGCGTTGACCACTGCGCATGAAGAAATAAGCACCTGCAACGTTTGGTTTAGGTTGTAGGTGCATTTTTAATTTTATTGCTTAAATCGCATTTTCTCGACGAGCTGAGCACGTTTTCTGAAATGTGCTCCTCCCGTCACTCTGGTTGGGTGCGCACAGTAAAAAGTGCTCTTGGCAGCTAGAGAGTGCCGCGTTGACCACTGCGCATGAAGAAATAAGCACCTGCAACGTTTGGTTTAGGTTTTAGCTGCATTTTTAATTTTATTGCTTAAATCGCATTTTCTCGACGAGCTGAGCACGTTTTCTGAAATGTGCTCCTCCCGTCACTCTGGTTGGGTGCGCACAGTAAAAAGTGCTCTTGGCAGCTAGAGAGTGCCGCGTTGAGCACTACGCACGAAGAAATAAGCACCTGCAACGTTTGGTTTAGGTTTTAGGTGCATTTTTAATTTTATTGCTTAAATCGCATTTTCTCGACGAGCTGAGCACGTTTTCTGAAATGTGCTCCTCCCGTCGCTCTGGTTGGGTGCGCACAGTAAAAATAGCTCCTGGCAGCTAGGGAGTTCCGCGTTGACCACTGCGCACGAAGAAATAAGCACCTGCAACGTTTGGTTTAGGTTTAAGGTGCATTTTTAATTTTATTGCTTAAATCGCATTCTCTCGACGAGCTGAGCACGTTTTCTGAAATGTGCTCCTCCCGTCGCTCTGGTTGGGTGCGCACAGTAAAAAGTGCTCTTGGCAGCTCGGGAGTGCCGCGTTGACCACTGCGAATGAAGAAATAAGCACCTGCAACGTTTGATTTAGGTTTTAGGTGCATTTTTAAACTAATTGCTTAAATCGCATTTTCTCGACGAGCTGAGCACGTTTTCTGAAATGTGCTCCTCCCGTCACTCTGGTTGGGTGCGCACAGTAAAAAGTGCTCCTGGCATCTAGGGAGTTCCGCGTTGAGCACTGCGCACGAAGAAATAAGCACCTGCAACGTTTGGTTCAGGTTTTAGGTGCATTTTTAATTTTATTGCTTAAATCGCATTTTCTCGACGAGCTGAGCACGTTTTCTGAAATGTGCTCCTCCCGTCGCTCTGGTTGGGTGCGCACAGTAAAAATAGCTCCTGGCAGCTAGGGAGTTCCGCGTTGACCACTGCGCACGAAGAAATAAGCACCTGCAACGTTTGGTTTAGGTTTTACGTGCATTTTTAATTTTATTGCTTAAATCGCATTCTCTCGACGAGCTGAGCACGTTTACTGAAATGTGCTCCTCCCGTCGCTCTGGTTGGTTGCGCACAGTAAAAAGTGCTCTTGGCAGCTCGGGAGTGCCGCGTTGACCACTGCGCATGAAGAAATAAGCACCTGCAACGTTTGGTTTAGGTTGTAGGTGCATTTTTAATTTTATTGCTTAAATCGCATTTTCTCGACGAGCTGAGCACGTTTTCTGAAATGTGCTCCTCCCGTCACTCTGGTTGGGTGCGCACAGTAAAAAGTGCTCTTGGCAGCTAGAGAGTACCGCGTTGACCACTGCGCATGAAGAAATAAGCACCTGCAACGTTTGGTTTAGGTTTTAGGTGCATTTTTAATTTTATTGCTTAAATCGCATTTTCTCGACGAGCTGAGCACGTTTTCTGAAATGTGCTCCTCCCGTCACTCTGGTTGGGTGCGCACAGTATAAAGTGCTCCTGGCAGCTAGGGAGTGCCGCGTTGAGCACTGCGCACGAAGAAATAAGCACCTGCAACGTTTGGTTTAGGTTTTAGGTGCATTTTCAATTTTATTGCTTAAATCGCATTTTCTCGACGAGCTGAGCACGTTTTCTGAAATGTGCTCCTCCCGTCACTCTGGTTGGGTGCGCACAGTAAAAAGTGCTCTTGGCAGCTAGAGAGTGCCGCGTTGACCACTGCGCATGAAGAAATAAGCACCTGCAACGTTTGGTTTAGGTTTTAGGTGCATTTTTAATCTTATTGCTTAAATCGCATTTTCTCGACGAGCTGAGCACGTTTTCTGAAATGTGCTCCTCCCGTCACTCTGGTTGGGTGCGCACAGTAAAAAGTGCTCTTGGCAGCTAGAGAGTGCCGCGTTGACCACTGCGCATGAAGAAATAAGCACCTGCAACGTTTGGTTTAGGTTTTAGCTGCATTTTTAATTTTATTGCTTAAATCGCATTTTCTCGACGAGCTGAGCACGTTTTCTGAAATGTGCTCCTCCCGTCACTCTGGTTGGGTGCGCACAGTAAAAAGTGCTCTTGGCAGCTAGAGAGTGCCGCGTTGAGCACTACGCACGAAGAAATAAGCACCTGCAACGTTTGGTTTAGGTTTTAGGTGCATTTTTAATTTTATTGCTTAAATCGCATTTTCTCGACGAGCTGAGCACGTTTTCTGAAATGTGCTCCTCCCGTCGCTCTGGTTGGGTGCGCACAGTAAAAATAGCTCCTGGCAGCTAGGGAGTTCCGCGTTGACCACTGCGCACGAAGAAATAAGCACCTGCAACGTTTGGTTTAGGTTTAAGGTGCATTTTTAATTTTATTGCTTAAATCGCATTCTCTCGACGAGCTGAGCACGTTTTCTGAAATGTGCTCCTCCCGTCGCTCTGGTTGGGTGCGCACAGTAAAAAGTGCTCTTGGCAGCTCGGGAGTGCCGCGTTGACCACTGCGAATGAAGAAATAAGCACCTGCAACGTTTGGTTTAGGTTTTAGGTGCATTTTTAATTTTATTGCTTAAATCGCATTTTCTCGACGAGCTGAGCACGTTTTCTGAAATGTGCTCCTCCCGTCGCTCTGGTTGGGCGCGCATAGTAAAAAGTGCTCCTGGCAGCTAGAGAGTGCCGCGTTGAGCACTACGCACGAAGAAATAAGCACCTGCAACGTTTGGTTTAGGTTTTAGGTGCATTTTTTATTTTATTGCTTAAATCGCATTCTCTCGACGAGCTGAGCACGTTTTCTGAAATGTGCTCCTCCCGTCGCTCTGGTTGGGTGCGCGTAGTAAAAAGTGCTCCTGGCAGCTAGAGAGTGCCGCGTTGACCACTGCGCATGAAGAAATAAGCACCTGCAACGTTTGGTTTAGGTTTTAGGTGCATTTTTAATTTTATTGCTTAAATCGCATTTTCTCGACGAGCTGAGCACGTTTTCTGAAATGTGCTCCTCCCGTCGCTCTGGTTGGGTGCGCACAGTAAAAAGAGCTCCTGGCAGCTAGGGAGTGCCGCGTTGACCACTGCGCACGAAGAAATAAGCACCTGCAACGTTTGGTTTAGGTTTTAGGTGCATTTTTTATTTTATTGCTTAAATCGCATTTTCTCGACGAGCTGAGCACGTTTTCTGAAATGTGCTCCTCCCGTCACTCTGGTTGGGTGCGCACAGTAAAAAGTGCTCTTGGCAGCTAGAGAGTGCCGCGTTGACCACTGCGCATGAAGAAATAAGCACCTGCAACGTTTGGTTTAGGTTTTAGGTGCATTTTTAATTTCATTGCTTAAATCGCATTTTCTCGACGAGCTGAGCACGTTTTCTGAAATGTGCTCCTCCCGTCACTCTGGTTGGGTGCGCACAGTAAAAAGTGCTCTTGGCAGCTACAGAGTGCCGCGTTGACCACTGCGCATGAAGAAATAAGCACCTGCAACGTTTGGTTTAGGTTTTAGGTGCAATTTTAATTTCATTGCTTAAATCGCATTTTCTCGACGAGCTGAGCACGTTTTCTGAAATGTGCTCCTCCCGTCGCTCTGGTTGTGCGCGCATGGTAAAAAGTGCTCCTGGCAGCTAGAGAGTGCCGCGTTGACCACTGCACATGGAGAAATAAGCACCTGCAACGTTTGGTTTAGGTTTTAGGTGCATTTTTTATTTTATTGCTTAAATCGCATTCTCTCGACGAGCTGAGCACGTTTTCTGAAATGTGCTCCTCCCGTCGCTCTGGTTGGGTGCGCGTAGTAAAAAGTGCTCCTGGCAGCTAGAGAGTGCCGCGTTGACCACTGCGCATGAAGAAATAAGCACCTGCAACGTTTGGTTTAGGTTTTAGGTGCATTTTTAATCTTATTGCTTAAATCGCAAATTCTCGACGAGCTGAGCACGTTTTCTGAAATGTGCTCCTCCCGTCACTCTGGTTGGGTGCGCACAGTAAAAAGAGCTCCTGGCAGCTAGGGAGTGCCGCGTTGACCACTGCGCACGAAGAAATAAGAACCTGCAACGTTTGGTTTAGGATTTAGGTGCATTTTTTATTTTATTGCTTAAATCGCATTTTCTCGACGAGCTGAGCACGTTTTCTGAAATGTGCTCCTCCCGTCACTCTGGTTGGGTGCGCACAGTAAAAAGTGCTCCTGGCAGCTAGAGAGTGCCGCGTTGACCACTGCGCATGAAGAAATAAGCACCTGCAACGTTTGGTTTAGGTTTTAGGTGCATTTTTAATCTTATTGCTTAAATCGCATTTTCTCGACGAGCTGAGCACGTTTTCTGAAATGTGCTCCTCCCGTCACTCTGGTTGGGTGCGCACAGTAAAAAGTGCTCCTGGCAGCTAGAGAGTGCCGCGTTGACCACTGCGCATGAAGAAATAAGCACCTGCAACGTTTGGTTTAGGTTTTAGGTGCATTTTTAATTTCATTGCTTAAATCGCATTTTCTCGACGAGCTGAGCACGTTTTCTGAAATGTGCTCCTCCCGTCGCTCTGGTTGTGCGCGCATAGTAAAAAGTGCTCCTGGCAGCTAGAGAGTGCCGCGTTGACCACTGCACATGGAGAAATAAGCACCTGCAACGTTTGGTTTAGGTTTTAGGTGCATTTTTTATTTTATTGCTTAAATCGCATTCTCTCGATGAGCTGAGCACGTTTTCTGAAATGTGCTCCTCCCGTCGCTCTGGTTGGGTGCGCGTAGTAAAAAGTGCTCCTGGCAGCTAGAGAGTGCCGCGTTGACCACTGCGCATGAAGAAATAAGCACCTGCAACGTTTGGTTTAGGTTTTAGGTGCATTTTTAATCTTATTGCTTAAATCGCATTTTCTCGACGAGCTGAGCACGTTTTCTGAAATGTGCTCCTCCCGTCACTCTGGTTGGGTGCGCACAGTAAAAAGTGCTCTTGGCAGCTAGAGAGTGCCGCGTTGACCACTGCGCATGAAGAAATAAGCACCTGCAACGTTTGGTTTAGGTTTTAGGTGCATTTTTAATTTTATTGCTTAAATCGCATTTTCTCGACGAGCTGAGCACGTTTTCTGAAATGTGCTCCTCCCGTCACTCTGGTTGGGTGCGCACAGTAAAAAGTGCTCCTGGCAGCTAGGGAGTGCCGCGTTGAGCACTGCGCACGGAGAAATAAGCACCTGCAACGTTTGGTTTAGGTTTTAGGTGCATTTTTAATTTTATTGCTTAAATCGCATTGTCTCGACGAGGTGAGCACGTTTTCTGAAATGTGCTCCTCCCGTCGCTCTGGTTGGGTGCGCACAGTAAAAAGAGCTCCTGGCAGCTATAGAGTGCCGCGTTGACCACTGCGCATGAAGAAATAAGCACCTGCAACGTTTGGTTTAGGTTTTAGGTGCATTTTTAATTTTATTGCTTAAATCGCATTTTCTCGACGAGCTGAGCACGTTTTCTGAAATGTGCTCCTCCCGTCGCTCTGGTTGTGCGCGCATAGTAAAAAGTGCTCCTGGCAGCTAGAGAGTGCCGCGTTGACCACTGCACATGGAGAAATAAGCACCTGCAACGTTTGGTTTAGGTTTTAGGTGCATTTTTAATTTTATTGCTTAAATCGAATTTCTCGACGAGCTGAGCACGTTTTCTGAAATGTGCTCCTCCCGTCGCTCTGGTTGGGTGCGCACAGTAAAAAGTGCTCTTGGCAGCTAGAGAGTGCCGTGTTGACCACTGCGCATGAAGAAATAAGCACCTGCAACGTTTGGTTTAGGTTTTAGGTGCATTTTTAATTTTATTGCTTAAATCGCATTTTCTCGACGAGCTGAGCACGTTTTCTGAAATGTGCTCCTCCCGTCAGTCTGGTTGGGTGCGCACAGTAAAAAGTGCTCCTGGCAGCTAGGGAGTGCCGCGTTGAGCACTGCGCACGAAGAAATAAGCACCTGCAACGTTTGGTTTAGGTTTTAGGTGCATTTTTTATTTTATTGCTTAAATCGCATTTTCTCGACGAGCTGAGCACGTTTTCTGAAATGTGCTCCTCCCGTCACTCTGGTTGGGTGCGCACAGTAAAAAGTGCTCTTGGCAGCTAGGGAGTGCCGCGTTGAGCACTGCGCACGAAGAAATAAGCACCTCCAACGTTTGGTTTAGGTTTTAGGTGCATTTTTAATTTTATTGCTTAAATCGCATTTTCTCGACGAGCTGAGCACGTTTTCTGAAATGGGCTCCTCCCGCCGCTCTGGTTGGGTGCGCACGGTAAAAAGAGCTCCTGGCAGCGAGGGAGTTCCGCGTTGACCACTGCGCACGAATAAATAAGCACCTGCAACGTTTGGTTTAGGTTTTAGGTGCATTTTTTATTTTATTGCTTAAATCGCATTCTCTCGACGAGCTGAGCACGTTTTCTGAAATGTGCTCCTCCCGTCGCTCTGGTTGGGTGCACACAGTAAAAAGAGCTCCTGGCAGCTAGGGAGTGCCGCGTTGACCACTGCGCACGAAGAAATAAGCACCTGCAACGTTTGGTTTAGGTTTTAGGTGCATTTTTTATTTTATTGCTTAAATCGCATTCTCTCGACGAGCTGAGCACGTTTTCTGAAATGTGCTCCTCCCGTCGCTCTGGTTGGGTGCGCGTAGTAAAAAGTGCTCCTGGCAGCTAGAGAGTGCCGCGTTGACCACTGCATATGAAGAAATAAGCACCTGCAACGTTTGGTTTAGGTTTTAGGTGCATTTTTAATTTTATTGCTTAAATCGCATTTTCTCGACGAGCTGAGCACGTTTTCTGAAATGTGCTCCTCCCGTCGCTCTGGTTGGGTGCGCACAGTAAAAAGAGCTCCTGGCAGCTAGGGAGTGCCGCGTTGACCACTGCGCACGAAGAAATAAGCACCTGCAACGTTTGGTTTAGGTTTTAGGTGCATTTTTTATTTTATTGCTTAAATCGCATTTTCTCGACGAGCTGAGCACGTTTTCTGAAATGTGCTCCTCCCGTCACTCTGGTTGGGTGCGCACAGTAAAAAGTGCTCCTGGCAGCTAGAGAGTGCCGCGTTGACCACTGCGCATGAAGAAATAAGCACCTGCAACGTTTGGTTTAGGTTTTAGGTGCATTTTTAATCTTATTGCTTAAATCGCATTTTCTCGACGAGCTGAGCACGTTTTCTGAAATGTGCTCCTCCCGTCACTCTGGTTGGGTGCGCACAGTAAAAAGTGCTCTTGGCAGCTAGAGAGTGCCGCGTTGACCACTGCGCATGAAGAAATAAGCACCTGCAACGTTTGGTTTAGGTTTTAGGTGCATTTTTAATTTCATTGCTTAAATCGCATTTTCTCGACGAGCTGAGCACGTTTTCTGAAATGTGCTCCTCCCGTCGCTCTGGTTGTGCGAGCATAGTAAAAAGTGCTCCTGGCAGCTAGAGAGTGCCGCGTTGACCACTGCGCATGAAGAAATACGCACCTGCAACGTTTGGTTTAGGTTTTAGGTGCATTTTTAATCTTATTGCTTAAATCGCATTTTCTCGACGAGCTGAGCAGGTTTTCTGAAATGTGCTCCTCCCGTCGCTCTGGTTGGGCGCACATAGTAAAAAGTGCTCCTGGCAGCTAGAGAGTGCCGCGTTGACCACTGCGCATGAAGAAATAAGCACCTGCAACGTTTGGTTTAGGTTTTAGGTGCATTTTTAATTTTATTGCTTAAATCGCATTTTCTCGACGAGCTGAGCACGTTTTCTGAAATGTGCTCCTCCCGTCACTCTGGTTGGGTGCGCACAGTAAAAAGTGCTCCTGGCAGCTAGAGAGTGCCGCGTTGACCACTGCGCATGAAGAAATAAGCACCTGCAACGTTTGATTTAGGTTTTAGGTGCATTTTTAAACTAATTGCTTAAATCGCATTTTCTCGACGAGCTGAGCACGTTTTCTGAAATGTGCTCCTCCCGTCACTCTGGTTGGGTGCGCACAGTAAAAAGTGCTCCTGGCATCTAGGGAGTGCCGCGTTGAGCACTGCGCACGAAGAAATAAGCACCTGCAACGTTTGGTTTAGGTTTTAGGTGCATTTTTAATTTTATTGCTTAAATCGCATTTTCTCGACGAGCTGAGCACGTTTTCTGAAATGTGCTCCTCCCGTCGCTCTGGTTGGGTGCGCACAGTAAAAATAGCTCCTGGCAGCTAGGGAGTTCCGCGTTGACCACTGCGCACGAAGAAATAAGCACCTGCAACGTTTGGTTTAGGTTTTACGTGCATTTTTAATTTTATTGCTTAAATCGCATTCTCTCGACGAGCTGAGCACGTTTTCTGAAATGTGCTCCTCCCGTCGCTCTGGTTGGTTGCGCACAGTAAAAAGTGCTCTTGGCAGCTCGGGAGTGCCGCGTTGACCACTGCGCATGAAGAAATAAGCACCTGCAACGTTTGGTTTAGGTTGTAGGTGCATTTTTAATTTTATTGCTTAAATCGCATTTTCTCGACGAGCTGAGCACGTTTTCTGAAATGTGCTCCTCCCGTCACTCTGGTTGGGTGCGCACAGTAAAAAGTGCTCTTGGCAGCTAGAGAGTACCGCGTTGACCACTGCGCATGAAGAAGTAAGCACCTGCAACGTTTGGTTTAGGTTTTAGGTGCATTTTTAATTTTATTGCTTAAATCGCATTTTCTCGACGAGCTGAGCACGTTTTCTGAAATGTGCTCCTCCCGTCACTCTGGTTGGGTGCGCACAGTAAAAAGTGCTCCTGGCAGCTAGGGAGTGCCGCGTTGAGCACTGCGCACGAAGAAATAAGCACCTGCAACGTTTGGTTTAGGTTTTAGGTGCATTTTCAATTTTATTGCTTAAATCGCATTTTCTCGACGAGCTGAGCACGTTTTCTGAAATGTGCTCCTCCCGTCACTCTGGTTGGGTGCGCACAGTAAAAAGTGCTCTTGGCAGCTAGAGAGTGCCGCGTTGACCACTGCGCATGAAGAAATAAGCACCTGCAACGTTTGGTTTAGGTTTTAGGTGCATTTTTAATCTTATTGCTTAAATCGCATTTTCTCGACGAGCTGAGCACGTTTTCTGAAATGTGCTCCTCCCGTCACTCTGGTTGGGTGCGCACAGTAAAAAGTGCTCTTGGCAGCTAGAGAGTGCCGCGTTGACCACTGCGCATGAAGAAATAAGCACCTGCAACGTTTGGTTTAGGTTTTAGCTGCATTTTTAATTTTATTGCTTAAATCGCATTCTCTCGACGAGCTGAGCACGTTTTCTGAAATGTGCTCCTCCCGTCACTCTGGTTGGGTGCGCACAGTAAAAAGTGCTCTTGGCAGCTAGAGAGTGCCGCGTTGAGCACTACGCACGAAGAAATAAGCACCTGCAACGTTTGGTTTAGGTTTTAGGTGCATTTTTAATTTTATTGCTTAAATCGCATTTTCTCGACGAGCTGAGCACGTTTTCTGAAATGTGCTCCTCCCGTCGCTCTGGTTGGGTGCGCACAGTAAAAATAGCTCCTGGCAGCTAGGGAGTTCCGCGTTGACCACTGCGCACGAAGAAATAAGCACCTGCAACGTTTGGTTTAGGTTTAAGGTGCATTTTTAATTTTATTGCTTAAATCGCATTCTCTCGACGAGCTGAGCACGTTTTCTGAAATGTGCTCCTCCCGTCGCTCTGGTTGGGTGCGCACAGTAAAAAGTGCTCTTGGCAGCTCGGGAGTGCCGCGTTGACCACTGCGAATGAAGAAATAAGCACCTGCAACGTTTGGTTTAGGTTTTAGGTGCATTTTTAATTTTATTGCTTAAATCGCATTTTCTCGACGAGCTGAGCACGTTTTCTGAAATGTGCTCCTCCCGTCGCTCTGGTTGGGCGCGCATAGTAAAAAGTGCTCCTGGCAGCTAGAGAGTGCCGCGTTGAGCACTACGCACGAAGAAATAAGCACCTGCAACGTTTGGTTTAGGTTTTAGGTGCATTTTTTATTTTATTGCTTAAATCGCATTCTCTCGACGAGCTGAGCACGTTTTCTGAAATGTGCTCCTCCCGTCGCTCTGGTTGGGTGCGCGTAGTAAAAAGTGCTCCTGGCAGCTAGAGAGTGCCGCGTTGACCACTGCGCATGAAGAAATAAGCACCTGCAACGTTTGGTTTAGGTTTTAGGTGCATTTTTAATCTTATTGCTTAAATCGCAATTTCTCGACGAGCTGAGCACGTTTTCTGAAATGTGCTCCTCCCGTCACTCTGGTTGGGTGCGCACAGTAAAAAGAGCTCCTGGCAGCTAGGGAGTGCCGCGTTGACCACTGCGCACGAAGAAATAAGAACCTGCAACGTTTGGTTTAGGATTTAGGTGCATTTTTTATTTTATTGCTTAAATCGCATTTTCTCGACGAGCTGAGCACGTTTTCTGAAATGTGCTCCTCCCGTCACTCTGGTTGGGTGCGCACAGTAAAAAGTGCTCCTGGCAGCTAGAGAGTGCCGCGTTGACCACTGCGCATGAAGAAATAAGCACCTGCAACGTTTGGTTTAGGTTTTAGGTGCATTTTTAATCTTATTGCTTAAATCGCATTTTCTCGACGAGCTGAGCACGTTTTCTGAAATGTGCTCCTCCCGTCACTCTGGTTGGGTGCGCACAGTAAAAAGTGCTCTTGGCAGCTAGAGAGTGCCGCGTTGACCACTGCGCATGAAGAAATAACCACCTGCAACGTTTGGTTTAGGGTTTAGGTGCATTTTTAATTTTATTGCTTAAATCGCATTTTCTCGACGAGCTGAGTACGTTTTCTGAAATGTGCTCCTTCCGTCACTCTGGTTGGGTGCGCACAGTAAAAAGTGCTCCTGGCAGCTAGGGAGTGCCGCGTTGACCACTGCGCACGAAGAAATAAGCACCTGCAACGTTTGGTTTAGGTTTTAGATGCATTTTTAATTTTATTGTTTAAATCGCATTTTCTCGACGAGCTGAGCACGTTTTCTGAAATGTGCTCCTCCCGTCGCTCTGGTTGGGTGCGCACAGTAAAAAGAGCTCCTGGCAGCTAGGGAGTGCCGCGTTGACCACTGCGCACAAAGAAATAAGCACCTGCAACGTTTGGTTTAGGTTTTAGGTGCATTTTTTATTTTATTGCTTAAATCGCATTCTCTCGACGAGCTGAGCACGTTTTCTGAAATGTGCTCCTCCCGTCGCTCTGGTTGGGTGCACACAGTAAAAAGAGCTCCTGGCAGCTAGGGAGTGCCGCGTTGACCACTGCGCACGAAGAAATAAGCACCTGCAACGTTTGGTTTAGGTTTTAGGTGCATTTTTTATTTTATTGCTTAAATCGCATTCTCTCGACGAGCTGAGCATGTTTTCTGAAATGTGCTCCTCCCGTCGCTCTGGTTGGGTGCGCGTAGTAAAAAGTGCTCCTGGCAGCTAGAGAGTGCCGCGTTGACCACTGCGCATGAAGAAATAAGCACCTGCAACGTTTGGTTTAGGTTTTAGGTGCATTTTTAATCTTATTGCTTAAATCGCAATTTCTCGACGAGCTGAGCACGTTTTCTGAAATGTGCTCCTCCCGTCACTCTGGTTGGGTGCGCACAGTAAAAAGTGCTCCTGGCAGCTAGAGAGTGCCGCGTTGACCACTGCGCATGAAGAAATAAGCACCTGCAACGTTTGGTTTAGGTTTTAGGTGCATTTTTAATCTTATTGCTTAAATCGCATTTTCTCGACGAGCTGAGCACGTTTTCTGAAATGTGCTCCTCCCGTCACTCTGGTTGGGTGCGCACAGTAAAAAGTGCTCCTGGCAGCTAGAGAGTGCCGCGTTGACCACTGCGCATGAAGAAATAAGCACCTGCAACGTTTGGTTTAGGTTTTAGGTGCATTTTTAATTTCATTGCTTAAATCGCATTTTCTCGACGAGCTGAGCACGTTTTCTGAAATGTGCTCCTCCCGTCGCTCTGGTTGTGCGCGCATAGTAAAAAGTGCTCCTGGCAGCTAGAGAGTGCCGCGTTGACCACTGCACATGGAGAAATAAGCACCTGCAACGTTTGGTTTAGGTTTTAGGTGCATTTTTTATTTTATTGCTTAAATCGCATTCTCTCGATGAGCTGAGCACGTTTTCTGAAATGTGCTCCTCCCGTCGCTCTGGTTGGGTGCGCGTAGTAAAAAGTGCTCCTGGCAGCTAGAGAGTGCCGCGTTGACCACTGCGCATGAAGAAATAAGCACCTGCAACGTTTGGTTTAGGTTTTAGGTGCATTTTTAATCTTATTGCTTAAATCGCATTTTCTCGACGAGCTGAGCACGTTTTCTGAAATGTGCTCCTCCCGTCACTCTGGTTGGGTGCGCACAGTAAAAAGTGCTCTTGGCAGCTAGAGAGTGCCGCGTTGACCACTGCGCATGAAGAAATAAGCACCTGCAACGTTTGGTTTAGGTTTTAGGTGCATTTTTAATTTTATTGCTTAAATCGCATTTTCTCGACGAGCTGAGCACGTTTTCTGAAATGTGCTCCTCCCGTCACTCTGGTTGGGTGCGCACAGTAAAAAGTGCTCCTGGCAGCTAGGGAGTGCCGCGTTGAGCACTGCGCACGAAGAAATAAGCACCTGCAACGTTTGGTTTAGGTTTTAGGTGCATTTTTAATTTTATTGCTTAAATCGCATTTTCTCGACGAGCTGAGCACGTTTTCTGAAATGTGCTCCTCCCGTCGCTCTGGTTGTGCGAGCATAGTAAAAAGTGCTCCTGGCAGCTAGAGAGTGCCGCGTTGACCACTGCGCATGAAGAAATACGCACCTGCAACGTTTGGTTTAGGTTTTAGGTGCATTTTTAATCTTATTGCTTAAATCGCATTTTCTCGACGAGCTGAGCAGGTTTTCTGAAATGTGCTCCTCCCGTCGCTCTGGTTGGGCGCACATAGTAAAAAGTGCTCCTGGCAGCTAGAGAGTGCCGCGTTGACCACTGCGCATGAAGAAATAAGCACCTGCAACGTTTGGTTTAGGTTTTAGGTGCATTTTTAATTTTATTGCTTAAATCGCATTTTCTCGACGAGCTGAGCACGTTTTCTGAAATGTGCTCCTCCCGTCACTCTGGTTGGGTGCGCACAGTAAAAAGTGCTCTTGGCAGCTAGAGAGTGCCGCGTTGACCACTGCGCATGAAGAAATAAGCACCTGCAACGTTTGGTTTAGGTTTTAGGTGCATTTTTAATTTCATTGCTTAAATCGCATTTTCTCGACGAGCTGAGCACGTTTTCTGAAATGTGCTCCTCCCGTCGCTCTGGTTGTGCGCGCATAGTAAAAAGTGCTCCTGGCAGCTAGAGAGTGCCGCGTTGACCACTGCACATGGAGAAATAAGCACCTGCAACGTTTGGTTTAGGTTTTAGGTGCATTTTTTATTTTATTGCTTAAATCGCATTCTCTCGATGAGCTGAGCACGTTTTCTGAAATGTGCTCCTCCCGTCGCTCTGGTTGGGTGCGCGTAGTAAAAAGTGCTCCTGGCAGCTAGAGAGTGCCGCGTTGACCACTGCGCATGAAGAAATAAGCACCTGCAACGTTTGGTTTAGGTTTTAGGTGCATTTTTAATCTTATTGCTTAAATCGCATTTTCTCGACGAGCTGAGCACGTTTTCTGAAATGTGCTCCTCCCGTCACTCTGGTTGGGTGCGCACAGTAAAAAGTGCTCTTGGCAGCTAGAGAGTGCCGCGTTGACCACTGCGCATGAAGAAATAAGCACCTGCAACGTTTGGTTTAGGTTTTAGGTGCATTTTTAATTTTATTGCTTAAATCGCATTTTCTCGACGAGCTGAGCACGTTTTCTGAAATGTGCTCCTCCCGTCACTCTGGTTGGGTGCGCACAGTAAAAAGTGCTCCTGGCAGCTAGGGAGTGCCGCGTTGAGCACTGCGCACGAAGAAATAAGCACCTGCAACGTTTGGTTTAGGTTTTAGGTGCATTTTTAATTTTATTGCTTAAATCGCATTTTCTCGACGAGCTGAGCACGTTTTCTGAAATGTGCTCCTCCCGTCGCTCTGGTTGTGCGAGCATAGTAAAAAGTGCTCCTGGCAGCTAGAGAGTGCCGCGTTGACCACTGCGCATGAAGAAATACGCACCTGCAACGTTTGGTTTAGGTTTTAGGTGCATTTTTAATCTTATTGCTTAAATCGCATTTTCTCGACGAGCTGAGCAGGTTTTCTGAAATGTGCTCCTCCCGTCGCTCTGGTTGGGCGCACATAGTAAAAAGTGCTCCTGGCAGCTAGAGAGTGCCGCGTTGACCACTGCGCATGAAGAAATAAGCACCTGCAACGTTTGGTTTAGGTTTTAGGTGCATTTTTAATTTTATTGCTTAAATCGCATTTTCTCGACGAGCTGAGCACGTTTTCTGAAATGTGCTCCTCCCGTCACTCTGGTTGGGTGCGCACAGTAAAAAGTGCTCCTGGCAGCTAGAGAGTGCCGCGTTGACCACTGCGCATGAAGAAATAAGCACCTGCAACGTTTGATTTAGGTTTTAGGTGCATTTTTAAACTAATTGCTTAAATCGCATTTTCTCGACGAGCTGAGCACGTTTTCTGAAATGTGCTCCTCCCGTCACTCTGGTTGGGTGCGCACAGTAAAAAGTGCTCCTGGCATCTAGGGAGTGCCGCGTTGAGCACTGCGCACGAAGAAATAAGCACCTGCAACGTTTGGTTTAGGTTTTAGGTGCATTTTTAATTTTATTGCTTAAATCGCATTTTCTCGACGAGCTGAGCACGTTTTCTGAAATGTGCTCCTCCCGTCGCTCTGGTTGGGTGCGCACAGTAAAAATAGCTCCTGGCAGCTAGGGAGTTCCGCGTTGACCACTGCGCACGAAGAAATAAGCACCTGCAACGTTTGGTTTAGGTTTTACGTGCATTTTTAATTTTATTGCTTAAATCGCATTCTCTCGACGAGCTGAGCAAGTTTTCTGAAATGTGCTCCTCCCGTCGCTCTGGTTGGTTGCGCACAGTAAAAAGTGCTCTTGGCAGCTCGGGAGTGCCGCGTTGACCACTGCGCATGAAGAAATAAGCACCTGCAACGTTTGGTTTAGGTTGTAGGTGCATTTTTAATTTTATTGCTTAAATCGCATTTTCTCGACGAGCTGAGCACGTTTTCTGAAATGTGCTCCTCCCGTCACTCTGGTTGGGTGCGCACAGTAAAAAGTGCTCTTGGCAGCTAGAGAGTACCGCGTTGACCACTGCGCATGAAGAAATAAGCACCTGCAACGTTTGGTTTAGGTTTTAGGTGCATTTTTAATTTTATTGCTTAAATCGCATTTTCTCGACGAGCTGAGCACGTTTTCTGAAATGTGCTCCTCCCGTCACTCTGGTTGGGTGCGCACAGTAAAAAGTGCTCCTGGCAGCTAGGGAGTTCCGCGTTGACCACTGCGCACGAAGAAATAAGCACCTGCAACGTTTGGTTTAGGTTTTACGTGCATTTTTAATTTTATTGCTTAAATCGCATTCTCTCGACGAGCTGAGCACGTTTTCTGAAATGTGCTCCTCCCGTCGCTCTGGTTGGTTGCGCACAGTAAAAAGTGCTCTTGGCAGCTCGGGAGTGCCGCGTTGACCACTGCGCATGAAGAAATAAGCACCTGCAACGTTTGGTTTAGGTTTTAGGTGCATTTTTAATTTTATTGCTTAAATCGCATTTTCTCGACGAGCTGAGCACGTTTTCTGAAATGTGCTCCTCCCGTCGCTCTGGTTGGGTGCGCACAGTAAAAATAGCTCCTGGCAGCTAGGGAGTTCCGCGTTGACCACTGCGCACGAAGAAATAAGCACCTGCAACGTTTGGTTTAGGTTTAAGGTGCATTTTTAATTTTATTGCTTAAATCGCATTCTCTCGACGAGCTGAGCACGTTTTCTGAAATGTGCTCCTCCCGTCGCTCTGGTTGGGTGCGCACAGTAAAAAGTGCTCTTGGCAGCTCGGGAGTGCCGCGTTGACCACTGCGAATGAAGAAATAAGCACCTGCAACGTTTGGTTTAGGTTTTAGGTGCATTTTTTATTTTATTGCTTAAATCGCATTCTCTCGACGAGCTGAGCACGTTTTCTGAAATGTGCTCCTCCCGTCGCTCTGGTTGGGTGCGCGTAGTAAAAAGTGCTCCTGGCAGCTAGAGAGTGCCGCGTTGACCACTGCGCATGAAGAAATAAGCACCTGCAACGTTTGGTTTAGGTTTTAGGTGCATTTTTAATCTTATTGCTTAAATCGCAATTTCTCGACGAGCTGAGCACGTTTTCTGAAATGTGCTCCTCCCGTCACTCTGGTTGGGTGCGCACAGTAAAAAGAGCTCCTGGCAGCTAGGGAGTGCCGCGTTGACCACTGCGCACGAAGAAATAAGAACCTGCAACGTTTGGTTTAGGATTTAGGTGCATTTTTTATTTTATTGCTTAAATCGCATTTTCTCGACGAGCTGAGCACGTTTTCTGAAATGTGCTCCTCCCGTCACTCTGGTTGGGTGCGCACAGTAAAAAGTGCTCCTGGCAGCTAGAGAGTGCCGCGTTGACCACTGCGCATGAAGAAATAAGCACCTGCAACGTTTGGTTTAGGTTTTAGGTGCATTTTTAATCTTATTGCTTAAATCGCATTTTCTCGACGAGCTGAGCACGTTTTCTGAAATGTGCTCCTCCCGTCACTCTGGTTGGGTGCGCACAGTAAAAAGTGCTCCTGGCAGCTAGAGAGTGCCGCGTTGACCACTGCGCATGAAGAAATAAGCACCTGCAACGTTTGGTTTAGGTTTTAGGTGCATTTTTAATTTCATTGCTTAAATCGCATTTTCTCGACGAGCTGAGCACGTTTTCTGAAATGTGCTCCTCCCGTCGCTCTGGTTGTGCGCGCATAGTAAAAAGTGCTCCTGGCAGCTAGAGAGTGCCGCGTTGACCACTGCACATGGAGAAATAAGCACCTGCAACGTTTGGTTTAGGTTTTAGGTGCATTTTTTATTTTATTGCTTAAATCGCATTCTCTCGATGAGCTGAGCACGTTTTCTGAAATGTGCTCCTCCCGTCGCTCTGGTTGGGTGCGCGTAGTAAAAAGTGCTCCTGGCAGCTAGAGAGTGCCGCGTTGACCACTGCGCATGAAGAAATAAGCACCTGCAACGTTTGGTTTAGGTTTTAGGTGCATTTTTAATCTTATTGCTTAATTAGCATTTTCTCGACGAGCTGAGCACGTTTTCTGAAATGTGCTCCTCCCGTCACTCTGGTTGGGTGCGCACAGTAAAAAGTGCTCTTGGCAGCTAGAGAGTGCCGCGTTGACCACTGCGCATGAAGAAATAAGCACCTGCAACGTTTGGTTTAGGTTTCAGGTGCATTTTTAATTTTATTGCTTAAATCGCATTTTCTCGACGAGCTGAGCACGTTTTCTGAAATGTGCTCCTCCCGTCACTCTGGTTGGGTGCGCACAGTAAAAAGTGCTCCTGGCAGCTAGGGAGTGCCGCGTTGAGCACTGCGCACGAAGAAATAAGCACCTGCAACGTTTGGTTTAGGTTTTAGGTGCATTTTTAATTTTATTGCTTAAATCGCATTGTCTCGACGAGGTGAGCACGTTTTCTGAAATGTGCTCCTCCCGTCGCTCTGGTTGGGTGCGCACAGTAAAAAGAGCTCCTGGCAGCTATAGAGTGCCGCGTTGACCACTGCGCATGAAGAAATAAGCACCTGCAACGTTTGGTTTAGGTTTGAGGTGCATTTTTAATTTTATTGCTTAAATCGCATTTTCTCGACGAGCTGAGCACGTTTTCTGAAATGTGCTCCTCCCGTCGCTCGGGTTGGGTGCGCACAGTAAAAAGTGCTCTTGGCAGCTAGAGAGTGCCGTGTTGACCACTGCGCATGAAGAAATAAGCACCTGCAACGTTTGGTTTAGGTTTTAGGTGCATTTTTAATTTTATTGCTTAAATCGCATTTTCTCGACGAGCTGAGCACGTTTTCTGAAATGTGCTCCTCCCGTCAGTCTGGTTGGGTGCGCACAGTAAAAAGTGCTCCTGGCAGCTAGGGAGTGCCGCGTTGAGCACTGCGCACGAAGAAATAAGCACCTGCAACGTTTGGTTTAGGTTTTAGGTGCATTTTTTATTTTATTGCTTAAATCGCATTTTCTCGACGAGCTGAGCACGTTTTCTGAAATGTGCTCCTCCCGTCACTCTGGTTGGGTGCGCACAGTAAAAAGTGCTCTTGGCAGCTAGAGAGTGCCGCGTTGACCACTGCGCATGAAGAAATAAGCACCTGCAACGTTTGGTTTAGGTTTTAGGTGCATTTTTAATTTTATTGCTTAAATCGCATTTTCTCGACGAGCTGAGCACGTTTTCTAAAATGTGCTCCTCCCGTCACTCTGGTTGGGTGCGCACAGTAAAAAGTGCTCCTGGCAGCTAGGGAGTGCCGCGTTGAGCACTGCGCACGAAGAAATAAGCACCTCCAACGTTTGGTTTAGGTTTTAGGTGCATTTTTAATTTTATTGCTTAAATCGCATTTTCTCGACGAGCTGAGCACGTTTTCTGAAATGGGCTCCTCCCGCCGCTCTGGTTGGGTGCGCACGGTAAAAAGAGCTCCTGGCAGCTAGGGAGTTCCGCGTTGACCACTGCGCACGAATAAATAAGCACCTGCAACGTTTGGTTTAGGTTTTAGGTGCATTTTTTTATTTTATTGCTTAAATCGCATTCTCTCGACGAGCTGAGCACGTTTTCTGAAATGTGCTCCTCCCGTCGCTCTGGTTGGGTGCACACAGTAAAAAGAGCTCCTGGCAGCTAGGGAGTGCCGCGTTGACCACTGCGCACGAAGAAATAAGCACCTGCAACGTTTGGTTTAGGTTTTAGGTGCATTTTTTATTTTATTGCTTAAATCGCATTCTCTCGACGAGCTGAGCACGTTTTCTGAAATGTGCTCCTCCCGTCGCTCTGGTTGGGTGCGCGTAGTAAAAAGTGCTCCTGGCAGCTAGAGAGTGCCGCGTTGACCACTGCATATGAAGAAATAAGCACCTGCAACGTTTGGTTTAGGTTTTAGGTGCATTTTTAATTTTATTGCTTAAATCGCATTTTCTCGACGAGCTGAGCACGTTTTCTGAAATGTGCTCCTCCCGTCGCTCTGGTTGGGTGCGCACAGTAAAAAGAGCTCCTGGCAGCTAGGGAGTGCCGCGTTGACCACTGCGCATGAAGAAATAAGCACCTGCAACGTTTGGTTTAGGTTTTAGGTGCATTTTTTATTTTATTGCTTAAATCGCATTTTCTCGACGAGCTGAGCACGTTTTCTGAAATGTGCTCCTCCCGTCACTCTGGTTGGGTGCGCACAGTAAAAAGTGCTCCTGGCAGCTAGAGAGTGCCGCGTTGACCACTGCGCATGAAGAAATAAGCACCTGCAACGTTTGGTTTAGGTTTTAGGTGCATTTTTAATCTTATTGCTTAAATCGCATTTTCTCGACGAGCTGAGCACGTTTTCTGAAATGTGCTCCTCCCGTCACTCTGGTTGGGTGCGCACAGTAAAAAGTGCTCTTGGCAGCTAGAGAGTGCCGCGTTGACCACTGCGCATGAAGAAATAAGCACCTGCAACGTTTGGTTTAGGTTTTAGGTGCATTTTTAATTTCATTGCTTAAATCGCATTTTCTCGACGAGCTGAGCACGTTTTCTGAAATGTGCTCCTCCCGTCGTTTTGGTTGTGCGAGCATAGTAAAAAGTGCTCCTGGCAGCTAGAGAGTGCCGCGTTGACCACTGCGCATGAAGAAATACGCACCTGCAACGTTTGGTTTAGGTTTTAGGTGCATTTTTAATCTTATTGCTTAAATCGCATTTTCTCGACGAGCTGAGCAGGTTTTCTGAAATGTGCTCCTCCCGTCACTCTGGTTGGGCGCACATAGTAAAAAGTGCTCCTGGCAGCTAGAGAGTGCCGCGTTGACCACTGCGCATGAAGAAATAAGCACCTGCAACGTTTGGTTTAGGTTTTAGGTGCATTTTTAATTTTATTGCTTAAATCGCATTTTCTCGACGAGCTGAGCACGTTTTCTGAAATGTGCTCCTCCCGTCACTCTGGTTGGGTGCGCACAGTAAAAAGTGCTCCTGGCAGCTAGAGAGTGCCGCGTTGACCACTGCGCATGAAGAAATAAGCACCTGCAACGTTTGATTTAGGTTTTAGGTGCATTTTTAAACTAATTGCTTAAATCGCATTTTCTCGACGAGCTGAGCACGTTTTCTGAAATGTGCTCCTCCCGTCACTCTGGTTGGGTGCGCACAGTAAAAAGTGCTCCTGGCATCTAGGGAGTGCCGCGTTGAGCACTGCGCACGAAGAAATAAGCACCTGCAACGTTTGGTTTAGGTTTTAGGTGCATTTTTAATTTTATTGCTTAAATCGCATTTTCTCGACGAGCTGAGCACGTTTTCTGAAATGTGCTCCTCCCGTCGCTCTGGTTGGGTGCGCACAGTAAAAAGAGCTCCTGGCAGCTAGGGAGTGCCGCGTTGACCACTGCGCAAGAAGAAATAAGCACCTGCAACGTTTGGTTTAGGTTTTAGGTGCATTTTTAATTTTATTGCTTAAATCGCATTTTCTCGACAAGCTGAGCACGTTTTCTGAAATGTGCTCCTCCCGTCGCTCTGGTTGGGTGCGCACAGTAAAAAGAGCTCCTGGCAGCTAGGGAGTGCCGCGTTGACCACTGCGCACGAAGAAATAAGCACCTGCAACGTTTGGTTTAGGTTTTAGGTGCATTTTTAATTCTATTGCTTAAATCGCGTTCTCTCGACGAGCTGAGCACGTTTTCTGAAATGTGCTCCTCCCGTTGCTCTGGTTGGGCGTGCATAGTAAAAAGTGCTCCTGGCAGCTAGAGAGTGCCGCGTTGACCACTGCGCATGAAGAAATAAGCACCTGCAACGTTTGGTTTAGGTTTTAGGTGCATTTTTAATTTTATTGCTTAAATCGCATTTTCTCGAAGAGCTGAGCACGTTTTCTGAAATGTGCTCCTCCCGTCGCTCTGGTTGGTCGCGCATAGTAAAAAGTGCTCCTGGCAGCTAAAGAGTGCCGCGTTGACCACTGCGCATGAAGAAATAAGCACCTGCAACGTTTGGTTTAGGTTTTAGGTGCATTTTTTATTTTATTGCTTAAATCGCATTTTCTCGACGACCTGAGCACGTTTTCTGAAATGTGTCCTCCCGTCACTCTGGTTTTGTGCGCACAGTAAAAAGTGCTCCTGGCAGCTAGGGAGTGCCGCGTTGACCACTGCGCACGAAGAAATAAGCACCTGCAACGTTTGGTTTAGGTTTTAGGTGCATTTTTTATTTTATTGCTTAAATCGCATTCTCTCGACGAGCTGAGCACGTTTTCTGAAATGTGCTCCTCCCGTCGCTCTGGTTGGGTGCGCGTAGTAAAAGGTGCTCCTGGCAGCTAGGGAGTGCCGCGTTGACCACTGCGCACGAAGAAATAAGCACCTGCAACGTTTGGTTTAGGTTTTAGGTGCATTTTTAATTTTATTGCTTAAATCGCGTTCTCTCGACGAGCTGAGCACGTTTTCTGAAATGTGCTCCTCCCGTTGCTCTGGTTGGGCGTGCATAGTAAAAAGTGCTCCTGGCAGCTAGAGAGTGCCGCGTTGACCACTGCGCATGAAGAAATAAGCACCTGCAACGTTTGGTTTAGGTTTTAGGTGCATTTTTAATTTTATTGCTTAAATCGCATTTTCTCGAAGAGCTGAGCACGTTTTCTGAAATGTGCTCCTCCCGTCGCTCTGGTTGGTCGCGCATAGTAAAAAGTGCTCCTGGCAGCTAAAGAGTGCCGCGTTGACCACTGCGCATGAAGAAATAAGCACCTGCAACGTTTGGTTTAGGTTTTAGGTGCATTTTTAATTTTATTGCTTAAATCGCATTTTCTCGACGAGCTGAGCACGTTTTCTGAAATGTGTCCTCCCGTCACTCTGGTTTTGTGCGCACAGTAAAAAGTGCTCCTGGCAGCTAGGGAGTGCCGCGTTGACCACTGCGCACGAAGAAATAAGCACCTGCAACGTTTGGTTTAGGTTTTAGGTGCATTTTTTATTTTATTGCTTAAATCGCATTCTCTCGACGAGCTGAGCACGTTTTCTGAAATGTGCTCCTCCCGTCGCTCTGGTTGGGTGCGCGTAGTAAAAAGTGCTCCTGGCAGCTAGAGAGTGCCGCGTTGACCACTGCGCATGAAGAAATAAGCACCTGCAACGTTTGGTTTAGGTTTTAGGTGCATTTTTAATCTTATTGCTTAAATCGCATTTTCTCGACGAGCTGAGCACGTTTTCTGAAATGTGCTCCTCCCGTCGCTCTGGTTGGGTGCGCACAGTAAAAAGAGCTCCTGGCAGCTAGGGAGTGCTGCGTTGACCACTGCGCACGAAGAAATAAGCACCTGCAACGTTTGGTTTAGGTTTTAGGTGCATTTTTAATTTTATTGCTTAAATCGCGTTCTCTCGACGAGCTGAGCACGTTTTCTGAAATGTGCTCCTCCCGTTGCTCTGGTTGGGCGCGCATAGTAAAAAGTGCTCCTGGCAGCTAGAGAGTGCCGCGTTGACCACTGCGCATGAAGAAATAAGCACCTGCAACGTTTGGTTTAGGTTTTAGATGCATTTTTAATTTTATTGCTTAAATCGCATTTTCTCGACGAGCTGAGCACGTTTTCTGAAATGTGCTCCTCCCGTCGCTCTGGTTGGGCGCGCATAGTAAAAAGTGCTCCTGGCAGCTAAAGAGTGCCGCGTTGACCACTGCGCATGAAGAAATAAGCACCTGCAACGTTTGGTTTAGGTTTTAGGTGCATTTTTAATTTTATTGCTTAAATTGCATTTTCTCGACGAGCTGAGCACGTTTACTGAAATGTGTCCTCCCGTCACTCTGGTTTTGTGCGCACAGTAAAAAGTGCTCCTGGCAGCTAGGGAGTGCCGCGTTGACCACTGCGCACGAAGAAATAAGCACCTGCAACGTTTGGTTTAGGTTTTAGGTGCATTTTTTATTTTATTGCTTAAATCGCATTCTCTCGACGAGCTGAGCACGTTTTCTGAAATGTGCTCCTCCCGTCGCTCTGGTTGGGTGCGCGTAGTAAAAAGTGCTCCTGGCAGCTAGAGAGTGCCGCGTTGACCACTGCGCACGAAGAAATAAGCACCTGCAACGTTTGGTTTAGGTTTTAGGTGCATTTTTAATTTTATTGTTTAAATCGCATTTTCTCGACGAGCTGAGCACGTTTTCTGAAATGTGCTCCTCCCGTCGCTCTGGTTGGGTGCGCGTAGTAAAAAGTGCTCCTGGCAGCTAGAGAGTGCCGCGTTGACCACTGCGCATGAAGAAATAAGCACCTGCAACGTTCTGTTTAGGTTTTAGGTGCATTTTTAATTTTATTGCTTAAATCGCATTTTCTCGACGAGCTGAGCACGTTTTCTGAAATGTGCTCCTCCCGTCGCTCTGGTTGGGTGCGCACAGTAAAAAGAGCTCCTGGCAGCTAGGGAGTGCCGCGTTGAGCACTGCGCACGAAGAAATAAGCACCTGCAACGTTTGGTTTAGGTTTTAGGTGCATTTTTAATTTTATTGCTTAAATCGAATTTTCTCGACGAGCTGAGCACGTTTTCTGAAATGTGCTCCTCCCGTCGCTCTGGTTGGGTGCGCACAGTAAAAAGAGCTCCTGGCAGCTAGGGAGTTCCGCGTTGACCACTGCGCACGAAGAAATAAGCACCTGCAACGTTTGGTTTAGGTTTTAGGTGCATTTTTTATTTTATTGCTTAAATCGCATTCTCTCGACGAGCTGAGCACGTTTTCTGAAATGTGCTCCTCCCGACGCTCTGGTTGGGTGCACACAGTAAAAAGAGCTCCTGGCAGCTAGGGAGTGCCGCGTTGACCACTGCGCACGAAGAAATAAGCACCTGCAACGTTTGGTTTAGGTTTTAGGTGCATTTTTAATTGTATTGCTTAAATCGCATTCTCTCGACGAGCTGAGCACGTTTTCTGAAATGTGCTCCTCCCGTCGCTCTGGTTGGGTGCGCACAGTAAAAAGTGCTCTTGGCAGCTCGGGAGTGCCGCGTTGACCACTGCGCATGAAGAAATAATCACCTGCAACGTTTGGTTTAGGTTTTAGGTGCATTTTTAATTTTATTGCTTAAATCGAATTTTCTCGACGAGCTGAGCACGTTTTCTGAAATGTGCTCCTCCCGTCACTCTGGTTAGGTGCGCACAGTAAAAAGTGCTCTTGGCAGCTAGAGAGTGCCGCGTTGACCACTGCGCATGAAGAAATAAGCACCTGCAACGTTTGGTTTAGGTTTTAGGTGCATTTTTAATTTTATTGCTTAAATCGCATTTTCTCGACGAGCTGAGCACGTTTTCTGAAATGTGCTCCTCCCGTCACTCTGGTTGGGTGCGCACAGTAAAAAGTGCTCCTGGCAGCTAGAGAGTGCCGCGTTGACCACTGCGCATGAAGAAATACGCACCTGCAACGTTTGATTTAGGTTTTAGGTGCATTTTTAATCTTATTGCTTAAATCGCATTTTCTCGACGAGCTGAGCACGTTTTCTGAAATGTGCTCCTCCCGTCACTCTGGTTGGGTGCGCACAGTAAAAAGTGCTCTTGGCAGCTAGAGAGTGCCGCGTTGACCACTGCGCATGAAGAAATAAGCACCTGCAACGTTTGGTTTAGGTTTTAGGTGCATTTTTAATTTTATTGCTTAAATCGCATTTTCTCGACGAGCTGAGCACGTTTTCTGAAATGTGCTCCTCCCGTCACTCTGGTTGGGTGCGCACAGTAAAAAGTGCTCCTGGCAGCTAGGGAGTGCCGCGTTGAGCACTACGCACGAAGAAATAAGCACCTGCAACGTTTGGTTTAGGTTTTAGCTGCATTTTTAATTTTATTGCTTAAATCGCATTTTCTCGACGAGCTGAGCACGTTTTCTGAAATGTGCTCCTCCCGTCGCTCTGGTTGGGTGCGCACAGTAAAAAGAGCTCCTGGCAGCTAGGGAGTTCCGCGTTGACCACTGCGCACGAAGAAATAAGCACCTGCAACGTTTGGTTTAGGTTTTAGGTGCATTTTTAATTTTATTGCTTAAATCGCATTCTCTCGACGAGCTGAGCACGTTTTCTGAAATGTGCTCCTCCCGTCGCTCTGGTTGGGTGCGCACAGTAAAAAGTGCTCTTGGCAGCTCGGGAGTGCCGCGTTGACCACTGCACATGAAGAAATAAGCACCTGCAACGTTTGGTTTAGGTTTTAGGTGCATTTTTAATTTTATTGCTTAAATCGCATTTTCTCGACGAGCTGAGCACGTTTTCTGAAATGTGCTCCTCCCGTCGCTCTGGTTGGGCGCGCATAGTAAAAAGTGCTCCTGGCAGCTAGAGAGTGCCGCGTTGACCACTGCGCATGAAAAAATAAGCACCTGCAACGTTTGGTTTAGGTTTTAGGTGCATTTTTTATATTATTGCTTAAATCGCATTCTCTCGACGAGCTGAGCACGTTTTCTGAAATGTGCTCCTCCCGTCGCTCTGGTTGGGTGCGCATAGTAAAAAGTGCTCCTGGCAGCTAGGGAGTGCCGCGTTGACCACTGCACATGAAGAAATAAGCACCTGCAACGTTTGGTTTAGGTTTTAGGTGCATTTTTAATTGTATTGCTTAAATCGCATTTTCTCGACGAGCTGAGCACGTTTTCTGAAATGTGCTCCTCCCGTCACTCTGGTTGGGTGCGCACAGTAAAAAGTGCTCTTGGCAGCTAGAGAGTGCCGCGTTGACCACTGCGCACGAAGAAATAAGCACCTGCAACGTTTGGTTTAGGGTTTAGGTGCATTTTTTATTTTATTGCTTAAATCGCATTCTCTCGACGAGCTGAGCACGTTTTCTGAAATGTGCTCCTCCCGTCGCTCTGGTTGGGTGCGCGTAGTAAAAAGTGCTCCTGGCAGCTAGAGAGTGCTGCGTTGACCACTGCGCATGAAGAAATAAGCACCTGCAACGTTTGGTTTAGGTTTTAGGTGCATTTTTAATTTTATTGCTTAAATCGCATTTTCTCGACGAGCTGAGCACGTTTTCTGAAATGTGCTCCTCCCGTCGCTCTGGTTGGGTGCGCACAGTAAAAAGAGCTCCTGGCAGCTAGGGAGTGCCGCGTTGAGCACTGCGCACGAAGAAATAAGCACCTGCAACGTTTGGTTTAGGTTTTAGGTGCATTTTTAATTTTATTGCTTAAATCGAATTTTCTCGACGAGCTGAGCACGTTTTCTGAAATGTGCTCCTCCCGTCACTCTGGTTGGGTGCGCACAGTAAAAAGTGCTCTTGGCAGCTAGAGAGTGCCGCGTTGACCACTGCGCATGAAGAAATAACCACCTGCAACGTTTGGTTTAGGGTTTAGGTGCATTTTTAATTTTATTGCTTAAATCGCATTTTCTCGACGAGCTGAGTACGTTTTCTGAAATGTGCTCCTTCCGTCACTCTGGTTGGGTGCGCACAGTAAAAAGTGCTCCTGGCAGCTAGGGAGTGCCGCGTTGACCACTGCGCACGAAGAAATAAGCACCTGCAACGTTTGGTTTAGGTTTTAGGTGCATTTTTAATTTTATTGTTTAAATCGCATTTTCTCGACGAGCTGAGCACGTTTTCTGAAATGTGCTCCTCCCGTCGCTCTGGTTGGGTGCGCACAGTAAAAAGAGCTCCTGGCAGCTAGGGAGTGCCGCGTTGACCACTGCGCACAAAGAAATAAGCACCTGCAACGTTTGGTTTAGGTTTTAGGTGCATTTTTTATTTTATTGCTTAAATCGCATTCTCTCGACGAGCTGAGCACGTTTTCTGAAATGTGCTCCTCCCGTCGCTCTGGTTGGGTGCACACAGTAAAAAGAGCTCCTGGCAGCTAGGGAGTGCCGCGTTGACCACTGCGCACGAAGAAATAAGCACCTGCAACGTTTGGTTTAGGTTTTAGGTGCATTTTTTATTTTATTGCTTAAATCGCATTCTCTCGACGAGCTGAGCATGTTTTCTGAAATGTGCTCCTCCCGTCGCTCTGGTTGGGTGCGCGTAGTAAAAAGTGCTCCTGGCAGCTAGAGAGTGCCGCGTTGACCACTGCGCATGAAGAAATAAGCACCTGCAACGTTTGGTTTAGGTTTTAGGTGCATTTTTAATTTTATTGCTTAAATCGCATTTTCTCGACGAGCTGAGCACGTTTTCTGAAATGTGCTAATCCCCTCGCTCTGGTTGGGTGCGCACAGTAAAAAGAGCTCCTGTCAGCTAGGGAGTGCCGCGTTGAGCACTGCGCACGAAGAAATAAGCACCTGCAACGTTTGGTTTAGGTTTTAGGTGCATTTTTAATTTTATTGCTTAAATCGCATTTTCTTGACGAGCTGAGCACGTTTTCTGAAATGTGCTCCTCCCGTCACTCTGGTTGGGTGCGCACAGTAAAAAGTGCTCTTGGCAGCTAGAGAGTGCCGCGTTGACCACTGCGCATAAAGAAATAAGCACCTGCAACGTTTGGTTTAGGTTTTAGGTGCATTTTTAATTTTATTGCTTAAATCGCATTTTCTCGACGAGCTGAGCACGTTTTCTGAAATGTGCTCCTCCCGTCACTCTGGTTGGGTGCGCACAGTAAAAAGTGCTCCTGGCAGCTAGAGAGTGCCGCGTTGACCACTGCGCATGAAGAAATAAGCACCTGCAACGTTTGATTTAGGTTTTAGGTGCATTTTTAATCATATTGCTTAAATCGCGTTTTCTCGACGAGCTGAGCACGTTTTCTGAAATGTGCTCCTCCCGTCACTCTAGTTGGGTGCGCATAGTAAAAAGTGCTCTTGGCAGCTAGGGAGTGCCGCGTTGACCACTGCACATGAAGAAATAAGCACCTGCAACGTTTGGTTTAGGTTTTAGGTGCATTTTTAATTTTATTGCTTAAATCGCATTTTCTCGACGAGCTGAGCACGTTTTCTGAAATGTGCTCCTCCCGTCACTCTGGTTGGGTGCGCACAGTAAAAAGTGCTCTTGGCAGCTAGAGAGTGCCGCGTTGACCACTGCGCATGAAGAAATAACCACCTGCAACGTTTGGTTTAGGTTTTAGGTGCATTTTTAATTTTATTGCTTAAATCGCATTTTCTGGACGAGCTGAGCACGTTTTCTGAAATGTGCTCCTCCCGTCACTCTGGTTGGGTGCGCATAGTAAAAAGTGCTCTTGGCAGCTAAAAAGTGCCGCGTTGAGCACTGCGCACAAAGAAATAAGCACCTGCAACGTTTGGTTTAGGTTTTAGGTGCATTTTTAATTTTATTGCTTAAATCGCATTTTCTCGACGAGCTGAGCACGTTTTCTGAAATGTGCTCCTCCCGTCACTCTGGTTGGGTGCGCACAGTAAAAAGAGCTCCTGGCAGCTAGGGAGTTCCGCGTTGACCACTGCGCACGAATAAATAAGCACCTGACACGTTTGGTTTAGGTTTTAGGTGCATTTTTTATTTTATTGCTTAAATCGCATTCTCTCGACGAGCTGAGCACGTTTTCTGAAATGTGCTCCTCCCGTCGCTCTGGTTGGGTGCACACAGTAAAAAGAGCTCCTGGCAGCTAGGGAGTGCCGCGTTGACCACTGCGCACGAAGAAATAAGCACCTGCAACGTTTGGTTTAGGTTTTAGGTGCATTTTTTATTTTATTGCTTAAATCGCATTCTCTCGACGAGCTGAGCACGTTTTCTGAAATGTGCTCCTCCCGTCGCTCTGGTTGGGTGCGCGTAGTAAAAAGTGCTCCTGGCAGCTAGAGAGTGCCGCGTTGACCACTGCGCATGAAGAAATAAGCACCTGCAACGTTTGGTTTAGGTTTTAGGTGCATTTTTAATTTTATTGCTTAAATCGCATTTTCTCGACGAGCTGAGCACGTTTTCTGAAATGTGCTCCTCCCGTCGCTCTGGTTGGGTGCGCATAGTAAAAAGTGCTCCTGGCAGCTAGGGAGTGCCGCGTTGACCACTGCACATGAAGAAATAAGCACCTGCAACGTTTGGTTTAGGTTTTAGGTGCATTTTTAATTGTATTGCTTAAATCGCATTTTCTCGACGAGCTGAGCACGTTTTCTGAAATGTGCTCCTCCCGTCACTCTGGTTGGGTGCGCACAGTAAAAAGTGCTCTTGGCAGCTAGAGAGTGCCGCGTTGACCACTGCGCACGAAGAAATAAGCACCTGCAACGTTTGGTTTAGGGTTTAGGTGCATTTTTTATTTTATTGCTTAAATCGCATTCTCTCGACGAGCTGAGCACGTTTTCTGAAATGTGCTCCTCCCGTCGCTCTGGTTGGGTGCGCGTAGTAAAAAGTGCTCCTGGCAGCTAGAGAGTGCTGCGTTGACCACTGCGCATGAAGAAATAAGCACCTGCAACGTTTGGTTTAGGTTTTAGGTGCATTTTTAATTTTATTGCTTAAATCGCATTTTCTCGACGAGCTGAGCACGTTTTCTGAAATGTGCTCCTCCCGTCGCTCTGGTTGGGTGCGCACAGTAAAAAGAGCTCCTGGCAGCTAGGGAGTGCCGCGTTGAGCACTGCGCACGAAGAAATAAGCACCTGCAACGTTTGGTTTAGGTTTTAGGTGCATTTTTAATTTTATTGCTTAAATCGAATTTTCTCGACGAGCTGAGCACGTTTTCTGAAATGTGCTCCTCCCGTCGCTCTGGTTGGGTGCGCACAGTAAAAAGAGCTCCTGGCAGCTAGGGAGTTCCGCGTTGACCACTGCGCACGAAGAAATAAGCACCTGCAACGTTTGGTTTAGGTTTTAGGTGCATTTATTTATTTTATTGCTTAAATCGCATTCTCTCGACGAGCTGAGCACGTTTTCTGAAATGTGCTCCTCCCGACGCTCTGGTTGGGTGCACACAGTAAAAAGAGCTCCTGGCAGCTAGGGAGTGCCGCGTTGACCACTGCGCACGAAGAAATAAGCACCTGCAACGTTTGGTTTAGGTTTTAGGTGCATTTTTAATTGTATTGCTTAAATCGCATTCTCTCGACGAGCTGAGCACGTTTTCTGAAATGTGCTCCTCCCGTCGCTCTGGTTGGGTTCGCACAGTAAAAAGTGCTCTTGGCAGCTCGGGAGTGCCGCGTTGACCACTGCACATTAAGAAATAAGCACCTGCAACGTTTGGTTTAGGTTTTAGGTGCATTTTTAATTTTATTGCTTAAATCGCATTTTCTCGACGAGCTGAGCACGTTTTCTGAAATGTGCTCCTCCCGTCGCTCTGGTTGGGTGCGCATAGTAAAAAGTGCTCCTGGCAGCTAGAGAGTGCCGCGTTGACCACTGCGCATGAAAAAATAAGCACCTGCAACGTTTGGTTTAGGTTTTAGGTGCATTTTTTATATTATTGCTTAAATCGCATTCTCTCGACGAGCTGAGCACGTTTTCTGAAATGTGCTCCTCCCGTCGCTCTGGTTGGGTGCGCATAGTAAAAAGTGCTCTTGGCAGCTAGGGAGTGCCGCGTTGACCACTGCACATGAAGAAATAAGCACCTGCAACGTTTGGTTTAGGTTTTAGGTGCATTTTTAATTTTATTGCTTAAATCGCATTTTCTCGACGAAATGAGCACGTTTTCTGAAATGTTCTCCTCCCGTCACTCTGGTTGGGTGCGCACAGTAAAAAGTGCTCTTGGCAGCTAGAGAGTGCCGCGTTGACCACTGCGCATGAAGAAATAACCACCTGCAACGTTTGGTTTAGGGTTTAGGTGCATTTTTAATTTTATTGCTTAAATCGCATTTTCTCGACGAGCTGAGTACGTTTTCTGAAATGTGCTCCTTCCGTCACTCTGGTTGGGTGCGCACAGTAAAAAGTGCTCCTGGCAGCTAGGGAGTGCCGCGTTGACCACTGCGCACGAAGAAATAAGCACCTGCAACGTTTGGTTTAGGTTTTAGGTGCATTTTTAATTTTATTGTTTAAATCGCATTTTCTCGACGAGCTGAGCACGTTTTCTGAAATGTGCTCCTCCCGTCGCTCTGGTTGGGTGCGCACAGTAAAAAGAGCTCCTGGCAGCTAGGGAGTGCCGCGTTGACCACTGCGCACAAAGAAATAAGCACCTGCAACGTTTGGTTTAGGTTTTAGGTGCATTTTTTATTTTATTGCTTAAATCGCATTCTCTCGACGAGCTGAGCACGTTTTCTGAAATGTGCTCCTCCCGTCGCTCTGGTTGGGTGCACACAGTAAAAAGAGCTCCTGGCAGCTAGGGAGTGCCGCGTTGACCACTGCGCACGAAGAAATAAGCACCTGCAACGTTTGGTTTAGGTTTTAGGTGCATTTTTTATTTTATTGCTTAAATCGCATTCTCTCGACGAGCTGAGCATGTTTTCTGAAATGTGCTCCTCCCGTCGCTCTGGTTGGGTGCGCGTAGTAAAAAGTGCTCCTGGCAGCTAGAGAGTGCCGCGTTGACCACTGCGCATGAAGAAATAAGCACCTGCAACGTTTGGTTTAGGTTTTAGGTGCATTTTTAATCTTATTGCTTAAATCGCAATTTCTCGACGAGCTGAGCACGTTTTCTGAAATGTGCTCCTCCCGTCACTCTGGTTGGGTGCGCACAGTAAAAAGAGCTCCTGGCAGCTAGGGAGTGCCGCGTTGACCACTGCGCACGAAGAAATAAGAACCTGCAACGTTTGGTTTAGGATTTAGGTGCATTTTTTATTTTATTGCTTAAATCGCATTTTCTCGACGAGCTGAGCACGTTTTCTGAAATGTGCTCCTCCCGTCACTCTGGTTGGGTGCGCACAGTAAAAAGTGCTCCTGGCAGCTAGAGAGTGCCGCGTTGACCACTGCGCATGAAGAAATAAGCACCTGCAACGTTTGGTTTAGGTTTTAGGTGCATTTTTAATCTTATTGCTTAAATCGCATTTTCTCGACGAGCTGAGCACGTTTTCTGAAATGTGCTCCTCCCGTCACTCTGGTTGGGTGCGCACAGTAAAAAGTGCTCCTGGCAGCTAGAGAGTGCCGCGTTGACCACTGCGCATGAAGAAATAAGCACCTGCAACGTTTGGTTTAGGTTTTAGGTGCATTTTTAATTTCATTGCTTAAATCGCATTTTCTCGACGAGCTGAGCACGTTTTCTGAAATGTGCTCCTCCCGTCGCTCTGGTTGTGCGCGCATAGTAAAAAGTGCTCCTGGCAGCTAGAGAGTGCCGCGTTGACCACTGCACATGGAGAAATAAGCACCTGCAACGTTTGGTTTAGGTTTTAGGTGCATTTTTTATTTTATTGCTTAAATCGCATTCTCTCGATGAGCTGAGCACGTTTTCTGAAATGTGCTCCTCCCGTCGCTCTGGTTGGGTGCGCGTAGTAAAAAGTGCTCCTGGCAGCTAGAGAGTGCCGCGATGACCACTGCGCATGAAGAAATAAGCACCTGCAACGTTTGGTTTAGGTTTTAGGTGCATTGTTAATCTTATTGCTTAAATCGCATTTTCTCGACGAGCTGAGCACGTTTTCTGAAATGTGCTCCTCCCGTCACTCTGGTTGGGTGCGCACAGTAAAAAGTGCTCTTGGCAGCTAGAGAGTGCCGCGTTGACCACTGCGCATGAAGAAATAAGCACCTGCAACGTTTGGTTTAGGTTTTAGGTGCATTTTTAATTTTATTGCTTAAATCGCATTTTCTCGACGAGCTGAGCACGTTTTCTGAAATGTGCTCCTCCCGTCGCTCTGGTTGGGTGCGCACAGTAAAAAGTGCTCCTGGCAGCTAGGGAGTGCCGCGTTGAGCACTGCGCACGAAGAAATAAGCACCTGCAACGTTTGGTTTAGGTTTTAGGTGCATTTTTAATTTTATTGCTTAAATCGCATTGTCTCGACGAGGTGAGCACGTTTTCTGAAATGTGCTCCTCCCGTCGCTCTGGTTGGGTGCGCACAGTAAAAAGAGCTCCTGGCAGCTATAGAGTGCCGCGTTGACCACTGCGCATGAAGAAATAAGCACCTGCAACGTTTGGTTTAGGTTTTAGGTGCATTTTTAATTTTATTGCTTAAATCGCATTTTCTCGACGAGCTGAGCACGTTTTCTGAAATGTGCTCCTCCCGTCGCTCTGGTTGTGCGCGCATAGTAAAAAGTGCTCCTGGCAGCTAGAGAGTGCCGCGTTGACCACTGCACATGGAGAAATAAGCACCTGCAACGTTTGGTTTAGGTTTTAGGTGCATTTTTAATTTTATTGCTTAAATCGCATTTTCTCGACGAGCTGAGCACGTTTTCTGAAATGTGCTCCTCCCGTCGCTCTGGTTGGGTGCGCACAGTAAAAAGTGCTCTTGGCAGCTAGAGAGTGCCGTGTTGACCACTGCGCATGAAGAAATAAGCACCTGCAACGTTTGGTTTAGGTTTTAGGTGCATTTTTAATTTTATTGCTTAAATCGCATTTTCTCGACGAGCTGAGCACGTTTTCTGAAATGTGCTCCTCCCGTCAGTCTGGTTGGGTGCGCACAGTAAAAAGTGCTCCTGGCAGCTAGGGAGTGCCGCGTTGAGCACTGCGCACGAAGAAATAAGCACCTGCAACGTTTGGTTTAGGTTTTAGGTGCATTTTTTATTTTATTGCTTAAATCGCATTTTCTCGACGAGCTGAGCACGTTTTCTGAAATGTGCTCCTCCCGTCACTCTGGTTGGGTGCGCACAGTAAAAAGTGCTCTTGGCAGCTAGAGAGTGCCGCGTTGACCACTGCGCATGAAGAAATAAGCACCTGCAACGTTTGGTTTAGGTTTTAGGTGCATTTTTAATTTTATTGCTTAAATCGCATTTTCTCGACGAGCTGAGCACGTTTTCTAAAATGTGCTCCTCCCGTCACTCTGGTTGGGTGCGCACAGTAAAAAGTGCTCCTGGCAGCTAGGGAGTGCCGCGTTGAGCACTGCGCACGAAGAAATAAGCACCTCCAACGTTTGGTTTAGGTTTTAGGTGCATTTTTAATTTTATTGCTTAAATCGCATTTTCTCGACGAGCTGAGCACGTTTTCTGAAATGGGCTCCTCCCGCCGCTCTGGTTGGGTGCGCACGGTAAAAAGAGCTCCTGGCAGCTAGGGAGTTCCGCGTTGACCACTGCGCACGAATAAATAAGCACCTGCAACGTTTGGTTTAGGTTTTAGGTGCATTTTTTATTTTATTGCTTAAATCGCATTCTCTCGACGAGCTGAGCACGTTTTCTGAAATGTGCTCCTCCCGTCGCTCTGGTTGGGTGCACACAGTAAAAAGAGCTCCTGGCAGCTAGGGAGTGCCGCGTTGACCACTGCGCACGAAGAAATAAGCACCTGCAACGTTTGGTTTAGGTTTTAGGTGCATTTTTTATTTTATTGCTTAAATCGCATTCTCTCGACGAGCTGAGCACGTTTTCTGAAATGTGCTCCTCCCGTCGCTCTGGTTGGGTGCGCGTAGTAAAAAGTGCTCCTGGCAGCTAGAGAGTGCCGCGTTGACCACTGCATATGAAGAAATAAGCACCTGCAACGTTTGGTTTAGGTTTTAGGTGCATTTTTAATTTTATTGCTTAAATCGCATTTTCTCGACGAGCTGAGCACGTTTTCTGAAATGTGCTCCTCCCGTCGCTCTGGTTGGGTGCGCACAGTAAAAAGAGCTCCTGGCAGCTAGGGAGTGCCGCGTTGACCACTGTGCACGAAGAAATAAGCACCTGCAACGTTTGGTTTAGGTTTTAGGTGCATTTTTTATTTTATTGCTTAAATCGCATTTTCTCGACGAGCTGAGCACGTTTTCTGAAATGTGCTCCTCCCGTCACTCTGGTTGGGTGCGCACAGTAAAAAGTGCTCCTGGCAGCTAGAGAGTGCCGCGTTGACCACTGCGCATGAAGAAATAAGCACCTGCAACGTTTGGTTTAGGTTTTAGGTGCATTTTTAATCTTATTGCTTAAATCGCATTTTCTCGACGAGCTGAGCACGTTTTCTGAAATGTGCTCCTCCCGTCACTCTGGTTGGGTGCGCACAGTAAAAAGTGCTCTTGGCAGCTAGAGAGTGCCGCGTTGACCACTGCGCATGAAGAAATAAGCACCTGCAACGTTTGGTTTAGGTTTTAGGTGCATTTTTAATTTCATTGCTTAAATCGCATTTTCTCGACGAGCTGAGCACGTTTTCTGAAATGTGCTCCTCCCGTCGCTCTGGTTGTGCGAGCATAGTAAAAAGTGCTCCTGGCAGCTAGAGAGTGCCGCGTTGACCACTGCGCATGAAGAAATACGCACCTGCAACGTTTGGTTTAGGTTTTAGGTGCATTTTTAATCTTATTGCTTAAATCGCATTTTCTCGACGAGCTGAGCAGGTTTTCTGAAATGTGCTCCTCCCGTCGCTCTGGTTGGGCGCACATAGTAAAAAGTGCTCCTGGCAGCTAGAGAGTGCCGCGTTGACCACTGCGCATGAAGAAATAAGCACCTGCAACGTTTGGTTTAGGTTTTAGGTGCATTTTTAATTTTATTGCTTAAATCGCATTTTCTCGACGAGCTGAGCACGTTTTCTGAAATGTGCTCCTCCCGTCACTCTGGTTGGGTGCGCACAGTAAAAAGTGCTCCTGGCAGCTAGAGAGTGCCGCGTTGACCACTGCGCATGAAGAAATAAGCACCTGCAACGTTTGATTTAGGTTTTAGGTGCATTTTTAAACTAATTGCTTAAATCGCATTTTCTCGACGAGCTGAGCACGTTTTCTGAAATGTGCTCCTCCCGTCACTCTGGTTGGGTGCGCACAGTAAAAAGTGCTCCTGGCATCTAGGGAGTGCCGCGTTGAGCACTGCGCACGAAGAAATAAGCACCTGCAACGTTTGGTTTAGGTTTTAGGTGCATTTTTAATTTTATTGCTTAAATCGCATTTTCTCGACGAGCTGAGCACGTTTTCTGAAATGTGCTCCTCCCGTCGCTCTGGTTGGGTGCGCACAGTAAAAATAGCTCCTGGCAGCTAGGGAGTTCCGCGTTGACCACTGCGCACGAAGAAATAAGCACCTGCAACGTTTGGTTTAGGTTTTACGTGCATTTTTAATTTTATTGCTTAAATCGCATTCTCTCGACGAGCTGAGCACGTTTTCTGAAATGTGCTCCTCCCGTCGCTCTGGTTGGTTGCGCACAGTAAAAAGTGCTCTTGGCAGCTCGGGAGTGCCGCGTTGACCACTGCGCATGAAGAAATAAGCACCTGCAACGTTTGGTTTAGGTTGTAGGTGCATTTTTAATTTTATTGCTTAAATCGCATTTTCTCGACGAGCTGAGCACGTTTTCTGAAATGTGCTCCTCCCGTCACTCTGGTTGGGTGCGCACAGTAAAAAGTGCTCTTGGCAGCTAGAGAGTACCGCGTTGACCACTGCGCATGAAGAAGTAAGCACCTGCAACGTTTGGTTTAGGTTTTAGGTGCATTTTTAATTTTATTGCTTAAATCGCATTTTCTCGACGAGCTGAGCACGTTTTCTGAAATGTGCTCCTCCCGTCACTCTGGTTGGGTGCGCACAGTAAAAAGTGCTCCTGGCAGCTAGGGAGTGCCGCGTTGAGCACTGCGCACGAAGAAATAAGCACCTGCAACGTTTGGTTTAGGTTTTAGGTGCATTTTCAATTTTATTGCTTAAATCGCATTTTCTCGACGAGCTGAGCACGTTTTCTGAAATGTGCTCCTCCCGTCACTCTGGTTGGGTGCGCACAGTAAAAAGTGCTCTTGGCAGCTAGAGAGTGCCGCGTTGACCACTGCGCATGAAGAAATAAGCACCTGCAACGTTTGGTTTAGGTTTTAGGTGCATTTTTAATCTTATTGCTTAAATCGCATTTTCTCGACGAGCTGAGCACGTTTTCTGAAATGTGCTCCTCCCGTCACTCTGGTTGGGTGCGCACAGTAAAAAGTGCTCTTGGCAGCTAGAGAGTGCCGCGTTGACCACTGCGCATGAAGAAATAAGCACCTGCAACGTTTGGTTTAGGTTTTAGCTGCATTTTTAATTTTATTGCTTAAATCGCATTCTCTCGACGAGCTGAGCACGTTTTCTGAAATGTGCTCCTCCCGTCACTCTGGTTGGGTGCGCACAGTAAAAAGTGCTCTTGGCAGCTAGAGAGTGCCGCGTTGAGCACTACGCACGAAGAAATAAGCACCTGCAACGTTTGGTTTAGGTTTTAGGTGCATTTTTAATTTTATTGCTTAAATCGCATTTTCTCGACGAGCTGAGCACGTTTTCTGAAATGTGCTCCTCCCGTCGCTCTGGTTGGGTGCGCACAGTAAAAATAGCTCCTGGCAGCTAGGGAGTTCCGCGTTGACCACTGCGCACGAAGAAATAAGCACCTGCAACGTTTGGTTTAGGTTTAAGGTGCATTTTTAATTTTATTGCTTAAATCGCATTCTCTCGACGAGCTGAGCACGTTTTCTGAAATGTGCTCCTCCCGTCGCTCTGGTTGGGTGCGCACAGTAAAAAGTGCTCTTGGCAGCTCGGGAGTGCCGCGTTGACCACTGCGAATGAAGAAATAAGCACCTGCAACGTTTGGTTTAGGTTTTAGGTGCATTTTTAATTTTATTGCTTAAATCGCATTTTCTCGACGAGCTGAGCACGTTTTCTGAAATGTGCTCCTCCCGTCGCTCTGGTTGGGCGCGCATAGTAAAAAGTGCTCCTGGCAGCTAGAGAGTGCCGCGTTGAGCACTACGCACGAAGAAATAAGCACCTGCAACGTTTGGTTTAGGTTTTAGGTGCATTTTTTATTTTATTGCTTAAATCGCATTCTCTCGACGAGCTGAGCACGTTTTCTGAAATGTGCTCCTCCCGTCGCTCTGGTTGGGTGCGCGTAGTAAAAAGTGCTCCTGGCAGCTAGAGAGTGCCGCGTTGACCACTGCGCATGAAGAAATAAGCACCTGCAACGTTTGGTTTAGGTTTTAGGTGCATTTTTAATCTTATTGCTTAAATCGCAATTTCTCGACGAGCTGAGCACGTTTTCTGAAATGTGCTCCTCCCGTCACTCTGGTTGGGTGCGCACAGTAAAAAGAGCTCCTGGCAGCTAGGGAGTGCCGCGTTGACCACTGCGCACGAAGAAATAAGAACCTGCAACGTTTGGTTTAGGATTTAGGTGCATTTTTTATTTTATTGCTTAAATCGCATTTTCTCGACGAGCTGAGCACGTTTTCTGAAATGTGCTCCTCCCGTCACTCTGGTTGGGTGCGCACAGTAAAAAGTGCTCCTGGCAGCTAGAGAGTGCCGCGTTGACCACTGCGCATGAAGAAATAAGCACCTGCAACGTTTGGTTTAGGTTTTAGGTGCATTTTTAATCTTATTGCTTAAATCGCATTTTCTCGACGAGCTGAGCACGTTTTCTGAAATGTGCTCCTCCCGTCACTCTGGTTGGGTGCGCACAGTAAAAAGTGCTCTTGGCAGCTAGAGAGTGCCGCGTTGACCACTGCGCATGAAGAAATAACCACCTGCAACGTTTGGTTTAGGGTTTAGGTGCATTTTTAATTTTATTGCTTAAATCGCATTTTCTCGACGAGCTGAGTACGTTTTCTGAAATGTGCTCCTTCCGTCACTCTGGTTGGGTGCGCACAGTAAAAAGTGCTCCTGGCAGCTAGGGAGTGCCGCGTTGACCACTGCGCACGAAGAAATAAGCACCTGCAACGTTTGGTTTAGGTTTTAGATGCATTTTTAATTTTATTGTTTAAATCGCATTTTCTCGACGAGCTGAGCACGTTTTCTGAAATGTGCTCCTCCCGTCGCTCTGGTTGGGTGCGCACAGTAAAAAGAGCTCCTGGCAGCTAGGGAGTGCCGCGTTGACCACTGCGCACAAAGAAATAAGCACCTGCAACGTTTGGTTTAGGTTTTAGGTGCATTTTTTATTTTATTGCTTAAATCGCATTCTCTCGACGAGCTGAGCACGTTTTCTGAAATGTGCTCCTCCCGTCGCTCTGGTTGGGTGCACACAGTAAAAAGAGCTCCTGGCAGCTAGGGAGTGCCGCGTTGACCACTGCGCACGAAGAAATAAGCACCTGCAACGTTTGGTTTAGGTTTTAGGTGCATTTTTTATTTTATTGCTTAAATCGCATTCTCTCGACGAGCTGAGCATGTTTTCTGAAATGTGCTCCTCCCGTCGCTCTGGTTGGGTGCGCGTAGTAAAAAGTGCTCCTGGCAGCTAGAGAGTGCCGCGTTGACCACTGCGCATGAAGAAATAAGCACCTGCAACGTTTGGTTTAGGTTTTAGGTGCATTTTTAATCTTATTGCTTAAATCGCAATTTCTCGACGAGCTGAGCACGTTTTCTGAAATGTGCTCCTCCCGTCACTCTGGTTGGGTGCGCACAGTAAAAAGTGCTCCTGGCAGCTAGAGAGTGCCGCGTTGACCACTGCGCATGAAGAAATAAGCACCTGCAACGTTTGGTTTAGGTTTTAGGTGCATTTTTAATCTTATTGCTTAAATCGCATTTTCTCGACGAGCTGAGCACGTTTTCTGAAATGTGCTCCTCCCGTCACTCTGGTTGGGTGCGCACAGTAAAAAGTGCTCCTGGCAGCTAGAGAGTGCCGCGTTGACCACTGCGCATGAAGAAATAAGCACCTGCAACGTTTGGTTTAGGTTTTAGGTGCATTTTTAATTTCATTGCTTAAATCGCATTTTCTCGACGAGCTGAGCACGTTTTCTGAAATGTGCTCCTCCCGTCGCTCTGGTTGTGCGCGCATAGTAAAAAGTGCTCCTGGCAGCTAGAGAGTGCCGCGTTGACCACTGCACATGGAGAAATAAGCACCTGCAACGTTTGGTTTAGGTTTTAGGTGCATTTTTTATTTTATTGCTTAAATCGCATTCTCTCGATGAGCTGAGCACGTTTTCTGAAATGTGCTCCTCCCGTCGCTCTGGTTGGGTGCGCGTAGTAAAAAGTGCTCCTGGCAGCTAGAGAGTGCCGCGTTGACCACTGCGCATGAAGAAATAAGCACCTGCAACGTTTGGTTTAGGTTTTAGGTGCATTTTTAATCTTATTGCTTAAATCGCATTTTCTCGACGAGCTGAGCACGTTTTCTGAAATGTGCTCCTCCCGTCACTCTGGTTGGGTGCGCACAGTAAAAAGTGCTCTTGGCAGCTAGAGAGTGCCGCGTTGACCACTGCGCATGAAGAAATAAGCACCTGCAACGTTTGGTTTAGGTTTTAGGTGCATTTTTAATTTTATTGCTTAAATCGCATTTTCTCGACGAGCTGAGCACGTTTTCTGAAATGTGCTCCTCCCGTCACTCTGGTTGGGTGCGCACAGTAAAAAGTGCTCCTGGCAGCTAGGGAGTGCCGCGTTGAGCACTGCGCACGAAGAAATAAGCACCTGCAACGTTTGGTTTAGGTTTTAGGTGCATTTTTAATTTTATTGCTTAAATCGCATTTTCTCGACGAGCTGAGCACGTTTTCTGAAATGTGCTCCTCCCGTCGCTCTGGTTGTGCGAGCATAGTAAAAAGTGCTCCTGGCAGCTAGAGAGTGCCGCGTTGACCACTGCGCATGAAGAAATACGCACCTGCAACGTTTGGTTTAGGTTTTAGGTGCATTTTTAATCTTATTGCTTAAATCGCATTTTCTCGACGAGCTGAGCAGGTTTTCTGAAATGTGCTCCTCCCGTCGCTCTGGTTGGGCGCACATAGTAAAAAGTGCTCCTGGCAGCTAGAGAGTGCCGCGTTGACCACTGCGCATGAAGAAATAAGCACCTGCAACGTTTGGTTTAGGTTTTAGGTGCATTTTTAATTTTATTGCTTAAATCGCATTTTCTCGACGAGCTGAGCACGTTTTCTGAAATGTGCTCCTCCCGTCACTCTGGTTGGGTGCGCACAGTAAAAAGTGCTCTTGGCAGCTAGAGAGTGCCGCGTTGACCACTGCGCATGAAGAAATAAGCACCTGCAACGTTTGGTTTAGGTTTTAGGTGCATTTTTAATTTCATTGCTTAAATCGCATTTTCTCGACGAGCTGAGCACGTTTTCTGAAATGTGCTCCTCCCGTCGCTCTGGTTGTGCGCGCATAGTAAAAAGTGCTCCTGGCAGCTAGAGAGTGCCGCGTTGACCACTGCACATGGAGAAATAAGCACCTGCAACGTTTGGTTTAGGTTTTAGGTGCATTTTTTATTTTATTGCTTAAATCGCATTCTCTCGATGAGCTGAGCACGTTTTCTGAAATGTGCTCCTCCCGTCGCTCTGGTTGGGTGCGCGTAGTAAAAAGTGCTCCTGGCAGCTAGAGAGTGCCGCGTTGACCACTGCGCATGAAGAAATAAGCACCTGCAACGTTTGGTTTAGGTTTTAGGTGCATTTTTAATCTTATTGCTTAAATCGCATTTTCTCGACGAGCTGAGCACGTTTTCTGAAATGTGCTCCTCCCGTCACTCTGGTTGGGTGCGCACAGTAAAAAGTGCTCTTGGCAGCTAGAGAGTGCCGCGTTGACCACTGCGCATGAAGAAATAAGCACCTGCAACGTTTGGTTTAGGTTTTAGGTGCATTTTTAATTTTATTGCTTAAATCGCATTTTCTCGACGAGCTGAGCACGTTTTCTGAAATGTGCTCCTCCCGTCACTCTGGTTGGGTGCGCACAGTAAAAAGTGCTCCTGGCAGCTAGGGAGTGCCGCGTTGAGCACTGCGCACGAAGAAATAAGCACCTGCAACGTTTGGTTTAGGTTTTAGGTGCATTTTTAATTTTATTGCTTAAATCGCATTTTCTCGACGAGCTGAGCACGTTTTCTGAAATGTGCTCCTCCCGTCGCTCTGGTTGTGCGAGCATAGTAAAAAGTGCTCCTGGCAGCTAGAGAGTGCCGCGTTGACCACTGCGCATGAAGAAATACGCACCTGCAACGTTTGGTTTAGGTTTTAGGTGCATTTTTAATCTTATTGCTTAAATCGCATTTTCTCGACGAGCTGAGCAGGTTTTCTGAAATGTGCTCCTCCCGTCGCTCTGGTTGGGCGCACATAGTAAAAAGTGCTCCTGGCAGCTAGAGAGTGCCGCGTTGACCACTGCGCATGAAGAAATAAGCACCTGCAACGTTTGGTTTAGGTTTTAGGTGCATTTTTAATTTTATTGCTTAAATCGCATTTTCTCGACGAGCTGAGCACGTTTTCTGAAATGTGCTCCTCCCGTCACTCTGGTTGGGTGCGCACAGTAAAAAGTGCTCCTGGCAGCTAGAGAGTGCCGCGTTGACCACTGCGCATGAAGAAATAAGCACCTGCAACGTTTGATTTAGGTTTTAGGTGCATTTTTAAACTAATTGCTTAAATCGCATTTTCTCGACGAGCTGAGCACGTTTTCTGAAATGTGCTCCTCCCGTCACTCTGGTTGGGTGCGCACAGTAAAAAGTGCTCCTGGCATCTAGGGAGTGCCGCGTTGAGCACTGCGCACGAAGAAATAAGCACCTGCAACGTTTGGTTTAGGTTTTAGGTGCATTTTTAATTTTATTGCTTAAATCGCATTTTCTCGACGAGCTGAGCACGTTTTCTGAAATGTGCTCCTCCCGTCGCTCTGGTTGGGTGCGCACAGTAAAAATAGCTCCTGGCAGCTAGGGAGTTCCGCGTTGACCACTGCGCACGAAGAAATAAGCACCTGCAACGTTTGGTTTAGGTTTTACGTGCATTTTTAATTTTATTGCTTAAATCGCATTCTCTCGACGAGCTGAGCAAGTTTTCTGAAATGTGCTCCTCCCGTCGCTCTGGTTGGTTGCGCACAGTAAAAAGTGCTCTTGGCAGCTCGGGAGTGCCGCGTTGACCACTGCGCATGAAGAAATAAGCACCTGCAACGTTTGGTTTAGGTTGTAGGTGCATTTTTAATTTTATTGCTTAAATCGCATTTTCTCGACGAGCTGAGCACGTTTTCTGAAATGTGCTCCTCCCGTCACTCTGGTTGGGTGCGCACAGTAAAAAGTGCTCTTGGCAGCTAGAGAGTACCGCGTTGACCACTGCGCATGAAGAAATAAGCACCTGCAACGTTTGGTTTAGGTTTTAGGTGCATTTTTAATTTTATTGCTTAAATCGCATTTTCTCGACGAGCTGAGCACGTTTTCTGAAATGTGCTCCTCCCGTCACTCTGGTTGGGTGCGCACAGTAAAAAGTGCTCCTGGCAGCTAGGGAGTTCCGCGTTGACCACTGCGCACGAAGAAATAAGCACCTGCAACGTTTGGTTTAGGTTTTACGTGCATTTTTAATTTTATTGCTTAAATCGCATTCTCTCGACGAGCTGAGCACGTTTTCTGAAATGTGCTCCTCCCGTCGCTCTGGTTGGTTGCGCACAGTAAAAAGTGCTCTTGGCAGCTCGGGAGTGCCGCGTTGACCACTGCGCATGAAGAAATAAGCACCTGCAACGTTTGGTTTAGGTTTTAGGTGCATTTTTAATTTTATTGCTTAAATCGCATTTTCTCGACGAGCTGAGCACGTTTTCTGAAATGTGCTCCTCCCGTCGCTCTGGTTGGGTGCGCACAGTAAAAATAGCTCCTGGCAGCTAGGGAGTTCCGCGTTGACCACTGCGCACGAAGAAATAAGCACCTGCAACGTTTGGTTTAGGTTTAAGGTGCATTTTTAATTTTATTGCTTAAATCGCATTCTCTCGACGAGCTGAGCACGTTTTCTGAAATGTGCTCCTCCCGTCGCTCTGGTTGGGTGCGCACAGTAAAAAGTGCTCTTGGCAGCTCGGGAGTGCCGCGTTGACCACTGCGAATGAAGAAATAAGCACCTGCAACGTTTGGTTTAGGTTTTAGGTGCATTTTTTATTTTATTGCTTAAATCGCATTCTCTCGACGAGCTGAGCACGTTTTCTGAAATGTGCTCCTCCCGTCGCTCTGGTTGGGTGCGCGTAGTAAAAAGTGCTCCTGGCAGCTAGAGAGTGCCGCGTTGACCACTGCGCATGAAGAAATAAGCACCTGCAACGTTTGGTTTAGGTTTTAGGTGCATTTTTAATCTTATTGCTTAAATCGCAATTTCTCGACGAGCTGAGCACGTTTTCTGAAATGTGCTCCTCCCGTCACTCTGGTTGGGTGCGCACAGTAAAAAGAGCTCCTGGCAGCTAGGGAGTGCCGCGTTGACCACTGCGCACGAAGAAATAAGAACCTGCAACGTTTGGTTTAGGATTTAGGTGCATTTTTTATTTTATTGCTTAAATCGCATTTTCTCGACGAGCTGAGCACGTTTTCTGAAATGTGCTCCTCCCGTCACTCTGGTTGGGTGCGCACAGTAAAAAGTGCTCCTGGCAGCTAGAGAGTGCCGCGTTGACCACTGCGCATGAAGAAATAAGCACCTGCAACGTTTGGTTTAGGTTTTAGGTGCATTTTTAATCTTATTGCTTAAATCGCATTTTCTCGACGAGCTGAGCACGTTTTCTGAAATGTGCTCCTCCCGTCACTCTGGTTGGGTGCGCACAGTAAAAAGTGCTCCTGGCAGCTAGAGAGTGCCGCGTTGACCACTGCGCATGAAGAAATAAGCACCTGCAACGTTTGGTTTAGGTTTTAGGTGCATTTTTAATTTCATTGCTTAAATCGCATTTTCTCGACGAGCTGAGCACGTTTTCTGAAATGTGCTCCTCCCGTCGCTCTGGTTGTGCGCGCATAGTAAAAAGTGCTCCTGGCAGCTAGAGAGTGCCGCGTTGACCACTGCACATGGAGAAATAAGCACCTGCAACGTTTGGTTTAGGTTTTAGGTGCATTTTTTATTTTATTGCTTAAATCGCATTCTCTCGATGAGCTGAGCACGTTTTCTGAAATGTGCTCCTCCCGTCGCTCTGGTTGGGTGCGCGTAGTAAAAAGTGCTCCTGGCAGCTAGAGAGTGCCGCGTTGACCACTGCGCATGAAGAAATAAGCACCTGCAACGTTTGGTTTAGGTTTTAGGTGCATTTTTAATCTTATTGCTTAAATCGCATTTTCTCGACGAGCTGAGCACGTTTTCTGAAATGTGCTCCTCCCGTCACTCTGGTTGGGTGCGCACAGTAAAAAGTGCTCTTGGCAGCTAGAGAGTGCCGCGTTGACCACTGCGCATGAAGAAATAAGCACCTGCAACGTTTGGTTTAGGTTTTAGGTGCATTTTTAATTTTATTGCTTAAATCGCATTTTCTCGACGAGCTGAGCACGTTTTCTGAAATGTGCTCCTCCCGTCACTCTGGTTGGGTGCGCACAGTAAAAAGTGCTCCTGGCAGCTAGGGAGTGCCGCGTTGAGCACTGCGCACGAAGAAATAAGCACCTGCAACGTTTGGTTTAGGTTTTAGGTGCATTTTTAATTTTATTGCTTAAATCGCATTGTCTCGACGAGGTGAGCACGTTTTCTGAAATGTGCTCCTCCCGTCGCTCTGGTTGGGTGCGCACAGTAAAAAGAGCTCCTGGCAGCTATAGAGTGCCGCGTTGACCACTGCGCATGAAGAAATAAGCACCTGCAACGTTTGGTTTAGGTTTGAGGTGCATTTTTAATTTTATTGCTTAAATCGCATTTTCTCGACGAGCTGAGCACGTTTTCTGAAATGTGCTCCTCCCGTCGCTCGGGTTGGGTGCGCACAGTAAAAAGTGCTCTTGGCAGCTAGAGAGTGCCGTGTTGACCACTGCGCATGAAGAAATAAGCACCTGCAACGTTTGGTTTAGGTTTTAGGTGCATTTTTAATTTTATTGCTTAAATCGCATTTTCTCGACGAGCTGAGCACGTTTTCTGAAATGTGCTCCTCCCGTCAGTCTGGTTGGGTGCGCACAGTAAAAAGTGCTCCTGGCAGCTAGGGAGTGCCGCGTTGAGCACTGCGCACGAAGAAATAAGCACCTGCAACGTTTGGTTTAGGTTTTAGGTGCATTTTTTATTTTATTGCTTAAATCGCATTTTCTCGACGAGCTGAGCACGTTTTCTGAAATGTGCTCCTCCCGTCACTCTGGTTGGGTGCGCACAGTAAAAAGTGCTCTTGGCAGCTAGAGAGTGCCGCGTTGACCACTGCGCATGAAGAAATAAGCACCTGCAACGTTTGGTTTAGGTTTTAGGTGCATTTTTAATTTTATTGCTTAAATCGCATTTTCTCGACGAGCTGAGCACGTTTTCTAAAATGTGCTCCTCCCGTCACTCTGGTTGGGTGCGCACAGTAAAAAGTGCTCCTGGCAGCTAGGGAGTGCCGCGTTGAGCACTGCGCACGAAGAAATAAGCACCTCCAACGTTTGGTTTAGGTTTTAGGTGCATTTTTAATTTTATTGCTTAAATCGCATTTTCTCGACGAGCTGAGCACGTTTTCTGAAATGGGCTCCTCCCGCCGCTCTGGTTGGGTGCGCACGGTAAAAAGAGCTCCTGGCAGCTAGGGAGTTCCGCGTTGACCACTGCGCACGAATAAATAAGCACCTGCAACGTTTGGTTTAGGTTTTAGGTGCATTTTTTTATTTTATTGCTTAAATCGCATTCTCTCGACGAGCTGAGCACGTTTTCTGAAATGTGCTCCTCCCGTCGCTCTGGTTGGGTGCACACAGTAAAAAGAGCTCCTGGCAGCTAGGGAGTGCCGCGTTGACCACTGCGCACGAAGAAATAAGCACCTGCAACGTTTGGTTTAGGTTTTAGGTGCATTTTTTATTTTATTGCTTAAATCGCATTCTCTCGACGAGCTGAGCACGTTTTCTGAAATGTGCTCCTCCCGTCGCTCTGGTTGGGTGCGCGTAGTAAAAAGTGCTCCTGGCAGCTAGAGAGTGCCGCGTTGACCACTGCATATGAAGAAATAAGCACCTGCAACGTTTGGTTTAGGTTTTAGGTGCATTTTTAATTTTATTGCTTAAATCGCATTTTCTCGACGAGCTGAGCACGTTTTCTGAAATGTGCTCCTCCCGTCGCTCTGGTTGGGTGCGCACAGTAAAAAGAGCTCCTGGCAGCTAGGGAGTGCCGCGTTGACCACTGCGCATGAAGAAATAAGCACCTGCAACGTTTGGTTTAGGTTTTAGGTGCATTTTTTATTTTATTGCTTAAATCGCATTTTCTCGACGAGCTGAGCACGTTTTCTGAAATGTGCTCCTCCCGTCACTCTGGTTGGGTGCGCACAGTAAAAAGTGCTCCTGGCAGCTAGAGAGTGCCGCGTTGACCACTGCGCATGAAGAAATAAGCACCTGCAACGTTTGGTTTAGGTTTTAGGTGCATTTTTAATCTTATTGCTTAAATCGCATTTTCTCGACGAGCTGAGCACGTTTTCTGAAATGTGCTCCTCCCGTCACTCTGGTTGGGTGCGCACAGTAAAAAGTGCTCTTGGCAGCTAGAGAGTGCCGCGTTGACCACTGCGCATGAAGAAATAAGCACCTGCAACGTTTGGTTTAGGTTTTAGGTGCATTTTTAATTTCATTGCTTAAATCGCATTTTCTCGACGAGCTGAGCACGTTTTCTGAAATGTGCTCCTCCCGTCGTTTTGGTTGTGCGAGCATAGTAAAAAGTGCTCCTGGCAGCTAGAGAGTGCCGCGTTGACCACTGCGCATGAAGAAATACGCACCTGCAACGTTTGGTTTAGGTTTTAGGTGCATTTTTAATCTTATTGCTTAAATCGCATTTTCTCGACGAGCTGAGCAGGTTTTCTGAAATGTGCTCCTCCCGTCGCTCTGGTTGGGCGCACATAGTAAAAAGTGCTCCTGGCAGCTAGAGAGTGCCGCGTTGACCACTGCGCATGAAGAAATAAGCACCTGCAACGTTTGGTTTAGGTTTTAGGTGCATTTTTAATTTTATTGCTTAAATCGCATTTTCTCGACGAGCTGAGCACGTTTTCTGAAATGTGCTCCTCCCGTCACTCTGGTTGGGTGCGCACAGTAAAAAGTGCTCCTGGCAGCTAGAGAGTGCCGCGTTGACCACTGCGCATGAAGAAATAAGCACCTGCAACGTTTGATTTAGGTTTTAGGTGCATTTTTAAACTAATTGCTTAAATCGCATTTTCTCGACGAGCTGAGCACGTTTTCTGAAATGTGCTCCTCCCGTCACTCTGGTTGGGTGCGCACAGTAAAAAGTGCTCCTGGCATCTAGGGAGTGCCGCGTTGAGCACTGCGCACGAAGAAATAAGCACCTGCAACGTTTGGTTTAGGTTTTAGGTGCATTTTTAATTTTATTGCTTAAATCGCATTTTCTCGACGAGCTGAGCACGTTTTCTGAAATGTGCTCCTCCCGTCGCTCTGGTTGGGTGCGCACAGTAAAAAGAGCTCCTGGCAGCTAGGGAGTGCCGCGTTGACCACTGCGCAAGAAGAAATAAGCACCTGCAACGTTTGGTTTAGGTTTTAGGTGCATTTTTAATTTTATTGCTTAAATCGCATTTTCTCGACAAGCTGAGCACGTTTTCTGAAATGTGCTCCTCCCGTCGCTCTGGTTGGGTGCGCACAGTAAAAAGAGCTCCTGGCAGCTAGGGAGTGCCGCGTTGACCACTGCGCACGAAGAAATAAGCACCTGCAACGTTTGGTTTAGGTTTTAGGTGCATTTTTAATTCTATTGCTTAAATCGCGTTCTCTCGACGAGCTGAGCACGTTTTCTGAAATGTGCTCCTCCCGTTGCTCTGGTTGGGCGTGCATAGTAAAAAGTGCTCCTGGCAGCTAGAGAGTGCCGCGTTGACCACTGCGCATGAAGAAATAAGCACCTGCAACGTTTGGTTTAGGTTTTAGGTGCATTTTTAATTTTATTGCTTAAATCGCATTTTCTCGAAGAGCTGAGCACGTTTTCTGAAATGTGCTCCTCCCGTCGCTCTGGTTGGTCGCGCATAGTAAAAAGTGCTCCTGGCAGCTAAAGAGTGCCGCGTTGACCACTGCGCATGAAGAAATAAGCACCTGCAACGTTTGGTTTAGGTTTTAGGTGCATTTTTTATTTTATTGCTTAAATCGCATTTTCTCGACGACCTGAGCACGTTTTCTGAAATGTGTCCTCCCGTCACTCTGGTTTTGTGCGCACAGTAAAAAGTGCTCCTGGCAGCTAGGGAGTGCCGCGTTGACCACTGCGCACGAAGAAATAAGCACCTGCAACGTTTGGTTTAGGTTTTAGGTGCATTTTTTATTTTATTGCTTAAATCGCATTCTCTCGACGAGCTGAGCACGTTTTCTGAAATGTGCTCCTCCCGTCGCTCTGGTTGGGTGCGCGTAGTAAAAGGTGCTCCTGGCAGCTAGGGAGTGCCGCGTTGACCACTGCGCACGAAGAAATAAGCACCTGCAACGTTTGGTTTAGGTTTTAGGTGCATTTTTAATTTTATTGCTTAAATCGCGTTCTCTCGACGAGCTGAGCACGTTTTCTGAAATGTGCTCCTCCCGTTGCTCTGGTTGGGCGTGCATAGTAAAAAGTGCTCCTGGCAGCTAGAGAGTGCCGCGTTGACCACTGCGCATGAAGAAATAAGCACCTGCAACGTTTGGTTTAGGTTTTAGGTGCATTTTTAATTTTATTGCTTAAATCGCATTTTCTCGAAGAGCTGAGCACGTTTTCTGAAATGTGCTCCTCCCGTCGCTCTGGTTGGTCGCGCATAGTAAAAAGTGCTCCTGGCAGCTAAAGAGTGCCGCGTTGACCACTGCGCATGAAGAAATAAGCACCTGCAACGTTTGGTTTAGGTTTTAGGTGCATTTTTAATTTTATTGCTTAAATCGCATTTTCTCGACGAGCTGAGCACGTTTTCTGAAATGTGTCCTCCCGTCACTCTGGTTTTGTGCGCACAGTAAAAAGTGCTCCTGGCAGCTAGGGAGTGCCGCGTTGACCACTGCGCACGAAGAAATAAGCACCTGCAACGTTTGGTTTAGGTTTTAGGTGCATTTTTTATTTTATTGCTTAAATCGCATTCTCTCGACGAGCTGAGCACGTTTTCTGAAATGTGCTCCTCCCGTCGCTCTGGTTGGGTGCGCGTAGTAAAAAGTGCTCCTGGCAGCTAGAGAGTGCCGCGTTGACCACTGCGCATGAAGAAATAAGCACCTGCAACGTTTGGTTTAGGTTTTAGGTGCATTTTTAATCTTATTGCTTAAATCGCATTTTCTCGACGAGCTGAGCACGTTTTCTGAAATGTGCTCCTCCCGTCGCTCTGGTTGGGTGCGCACAGTAAAAAGAGCTCCTGGCAGCTAGGGAGTGCCGCGTTGACCACTGCGCACGAAGAAATAAGCACCTGCAACGTTTGGTTTAGGTTTTAGGTGCATTTTTAATTTTATTGCTTAAATCGCGTTCTCTCGACGAGCTGAGCACGTTTTCTGAAATGTGCTCCTCCCGTTGCTCTGGTTGGGCGCGCATAGTAAAAAGTGCTCCTGGCAGCTAGAGAGTGCCGCGTTGACCACTGCGCATGAAGAAATAAGCACCTGCAACGTTTGGTTTAGGTTTTAGATGCATTTTTAATTTTATTGCTTAAATCGCATTTTCTCGACGAGCTGAGCACGTTTTCTGAAATGTGCTCCTCCCGTCGCTCTGGTTGGGCGCGCATAGTAAAAAGTGCTCCTGGCAGCTAAAGAGTGCCGCGTTGACCACTGCGCATGAAGAAATAAGCACCTGCAACGTTTGGTTTAGGTTTTAGGTGCATTTTTAATTTTATTGCTTAAATTGCATTTTCTCGACGAGCTGAGCACGTTTACTGAAATGTGTCCTCCCGTCACTCTGGTTTTGTGCGCACAGTAAAAAGTGCTCCTGGCAGCTAGGGAGTGCCGCGTTGACCACTGCGCACGAAGAAATAAGCACCTGCAACGTTTGGTTTAGGTTTTAGGTGCATTTTTTATTTTATTGCTTAAATCGCATTCTCTCGACGAGCTGAGCACGTTTTCTGAAATGTGCTCCTCCCGTCGCTCTGGTTGGGTGCGCGTAGTAAAAAGTGCTCCTGGCAGCTAGAGAGTGCCGCGTTGACCACTGCGCACGAAGAAATAAGCACCTGCAACGTTTGGTTTAGGTTTTAGGTGCATTTTTAATTTTATTGTTTAAATCGCATTTTCTCGACGAGCTGAGCACGTTTTCTGAAATGTGCTCCTCCCGTCGCTCTGGTTGGGTGCGCGTAGTAAAAAGTGCTCCTGGCAGCTAGAGAGTGCCGCGTTGACCACTGCGCATGAAGAAATAAGCACCTGCAACGTTCTGTTTAGGTTTTAGGTGCATTTTTAATTTTATTGCTTAAATCGCATTTTCTCGACGAGCTGAGCACGTTTTCTGAAATGTGCTCCTCCCGTCGCTCTGGTTGGGTGCGCACAGTAAAAAGAGCTCCTGGCAGCTAGGGAGTGCCGCGTTGAGCACTGCGCACGAAGAAATAAGCACCTGCAACGTTTGGTTTAGGTTTTAGGTGCATTTTTAATTTTATTGCTTAAATCGAATTTTCTCGACGAGCTGAGCACGTTTTCTGAAATGTGCTCCTCCCGTCGCTCTGGTTGGGTGCGCACAGTAAAAAGAGCTCCTGGCAGCTAGGGAGTTCCGCGTTGACCACTGCGCACGAAGAAATAAGCACCTGCAACGTTTGGTTTAGGTTTTAGGTGCATTTTTTATTTTATTGCTTAAATCGCATTCTCTCGACGAGCTGAGCACGTTTTCTGAAATGTGCTCCTCCCGACGCTCTGGTTGGGTGCACACAGTAAAAAGAGCTCCTGGCAGCTAGGGAGTGCCGCGTTGACCACTGCGCACGAAGAAATAAGCACCTGCAACGTTTGGTTTAGGTTTTAGGTGCATTTTTAATTGTATTGCTTAAATCGCATTCTCTCGACGAGCTGAGCACGTTTTCTGAAATGTGCTCCTCCCGTCGCTCTGGTTGGGTGCGCACAGTAAAAAGTGCTCTTGGCAGCTCGGGAGTGCCGCGTTGACCACTGCGCATGAAGAAATAATCACCTGCAACGTTTGGTTTAGGTTTTAGGTGCATTTTTAATTTTATTGCTTAAATCGAATTTTCTCGACGAGCTGAGCACGTTTTCTGAAATGTGCTCCTCCCGTCACTCTGGTTAGGTGCGCACAGTAAAAAGTGCTCTTGGCAGCTAGAGAGTGCCGCGTTGACCACTGCGCATGAAGAAATAAGCACCTGCAACGTTTGGTTTAGGTTTTAGGTGCATTTTTAATTTTATTGCTTAAATCGCATTTTCTCGACGAGCTGAGCACGTTTTCTGAAATGTGCTCCTCCCGTCACTCTGGTTGGGTGCGCACAGTAAAAAGTGCTCCTGGCAGCTAGAGAGTGCCGCGTTGACCACTGCGCATGAAGAAATACGCACCTGCAACGTTTGATTTAGGTTTTAGGTGCATTTTTAATCTTATTGCTTAAATCGCATTTTCTCGACGAGCTGAGCACGTTTTCTGAAATGTGCTCCTCCCGTCACTCTGGTTGGGTGCGCACAGTAAAAAGTGCTCTTGGCAGCTAGAGAGTGCCGCGTTGACCACTGCGCATGAAGAAATAAGCACCTGCAACGTTTGGTTTAGGTTTTAGGTGCATTTTTAATTTTATTGCTTAAATCGCATTTTCTCGACGAGCTGAGCACGTTTTCTGAAATGTGCTCCTCCCGTCACTCTGGTTGGGTGCGCACAGTAAAAAGTGCTCCTGGCAGCTAGGGAGTGCCGCGTTGAGCACTACGCACGAAGAAATAAGCACCTGCAACGTTTGGTTTAGGTTTTAGCTGCATTTTTAATTTTATTGCTTAAATCGCATTTTCTCGACGAGCTGAGCACGTTTTCTGAAATGTGCTCCTCCCGTCGCTCTGGTTGGGTGCGCACAGTAAAAAGAGCTCCTGGCAGCTAGGGAGTTCCGCGTTGACCACTGCGCACGAAGAAATAAGCACCTGCAACGTTTGGTTTAGGTTTTAGGTGCATTTTTAATTTTATTGCTTAAATCGCATTCTCTCGACGAGCTGAGCACGTTTTCTGAAATGTGCTCCTCCCGTCGCTCTGGTTGGGTGCGCACAGTAAAAAGTGCTCTTGGCAGCTCGGGAGTGCCGCGTTGACCACTGCACATGAAGAAATAAGCACCTGCAACGTTTGGTTTAGGTTTTAGGTGCATTTTTAATTTTATTGCTTAAATCGCATTTTCTCGACGAGCTGAGCACGTTTTCTGAAATGTGCTCCTCCCGTCGCTCTGGTTGGGCGCGCATAGTAAAAAGTGCTCCTGGCAGCTAGAGAGTGCCGCGTTGACCACTGCGCATGAAAAAATAAGCACCTGCAACGTTTGGTTTAGGTTTTAGGTGCATTTTTTATATTATTGCTTAAATCGCATTCTCTCGACGAGCTGAGCACGTTTTCTGAAATGTGCTCCTCCCGTCGCTCTGGTTGGGTGCGCATAGTAAAAAGTGCTCCTGGCAGCTAGGGAGTGCCGCGTTGACCACTGCACATGAAGAAATAAGCACCTGCAACGTTTGGTTTAGGTTTTAGGTGCATTTTTAATTGTATTGCTTAAATCGCATTTTCTCGACGAGCTGAGCACGTTTTCTGAAATGTGCTCCTCCCGTCACTCTGGTTGGGTGCGCACAGTAAAAAGTGCTCTTGGCAGCTAGAGAGTGCCGCGTTGACCACTGCGCACGAAGAAATAAGCACCTGCAACGTTTGGTTTAGGGTTTAGGTGCATTTTTTATTTTATTGCTTAAATCGCATTCTCTCGACGAGCTGAGCACGTTTTCTGAAATGTGCTCCTCCCGTCGCTCTGGTTGGGTGCGCGTAGTAAAAAGTGCTCCTGGCAGCTAGAGAGTGCTGCGTTGACCACTGCGCATGAAGAAATAAGCACCTGCAACGTTTGGTTTAGGTTTTAGGTGCATTTTTAATTTTATTGCTTAAATCGCATTTTCTCGACGAGCTGAGCACGTTTTCTGAAATGTGCTCCTCCCGTCGCTCTGGTTGGGTGCGCACAGTAAAAAGAGCTCCTGGCAGCTAGGGAGTGCCGCGTTGAGCACTGCGCACGAAGAAATAAGCACCTGCAACGTTTGGTTTAGGTTTTAGGTGCATTTTTAATTTTATTGCTTAAATCGAATTTTCTCGACGAGCTGAGCACGTTTTCTGAAATGTGCTCCTCCCGTCACTCTGGTTGGGTGCGCACAGTAAAAAGTGCTCTTGGCAGCTAGAGAGTGCCGCGTTGACCACTGCGCATGAAGAAATAACCACCTGCAACGTTTGGTTTAGGGTTTAGGTGCATTTTTAATTTTATTGCTTAAATCGCATTTTCTCGACGAGCTGAGTACGTTTTCTGAAATGTGCTCCTTCCGTCACTCTGGTTGGGTGCGCACAGTAAAAAGTGCTCCTGGCAGCTAGGGAGTGCCGCGTTGACCACTGCGCACGAAGAAATAAGCACCTGCAACGTTTGGTTTAGGTTTTAGGTGCATTTTTAATTTTATTGTTTAAATCGCATTTTCTCGACGAGCTGAGCACGTTTTCTGAAATGTGCTCCTCCCGTCGCTCTGGTTGGGTGCGCACAGTAAAAAGAGCTCCTGGCAGCTAGGGAGTGCCGCGTTGACCACTGCGCACAAAGAAATAAGCACCTGCAACGTTTGGTTTAGGTTTTAGGTGCATTTTTTATTTTATTGCTTAAATCGCATTCTCTCGACGAGCTGAGCACGTTTTCTGAAATGTGCTCCTCCCGTCGCTCTGGTTGGGTGCACACAGTAAAAAGAGCTCCTGGCAGCTAGGGAGTGCCGCGTTGACCACTGCGCACGAAGAAATAAGCACCTGCAACGTTTGGTTTAGGTTTTAGGTGCATTTTTTATTTTATTGCTTAAATCGCATTCTCTCGACGAGCTGAGCATGTTTTCTGAAATGTGCTCCTCCCGTCGCTCTGGTTGGGTGCGCGTAGTAAAAAGTGCTCCTGGCAGCTAGAGAGTGCCGCGTTGACCACTGCGCATGAAGAAATAAGCACCTGCAACGTTTGGTTTAGGTTTTAGGTGCATTTTTAATTTTATTGCTTAAATCGCATTTTCTCGACGAGCTGAGCACGTTTTCTGAAATGTGCTAATCCCCTCGCTCTGGTTGGGTGCGCACAGTAAAAAGAGCTCCTGTCAGCTAGGGAGTGCCGCGTTGAGCACTGCGCACGAAGAAATAAGCACCTGCAACGTTTGGTTTAGGTTTTAGGTGCATTTTTAATTTTATTGCTTAAATCGCATTTTCTTGACGAGCTGAGCACGTTTTCTGAAATGTGCTCCTCCCGTCACTCTGGTTGGGTGCGCACAGTAAAAAGTGCTCTTGGCAGCTAGAGAGTGCCGCGTTGACCACTGCGCATAAAGAAATAAGCACCTGCAACGTTTGGTTTAGGTTTTAGGTGCATTTTTAATTTTATTGCTTAAATCGCATTTTCTCGACGAGCTGAGCACGTTTTCTGAAATGTGCTCCTCCCGTCACTCTGGTTGGGTGCGCACAGTAAAAAGTGCTCCTGGCAGCTAGAGAGTGCCGCGTTGACCACTGCGCATGAAGAAATAAGCACCTGCAACGTTTGATTTAGGTTTTAGGTGCATTTTTAATCATATTGCTTAAATCGCGTTTTCTCGACGAGCTGAGCACGTTTTCTGAAATGTGCTCCTCCCGTCACTCTAGTTGGGTGCGCATAGTAAAAAGTGCTCTTGGCAGCTAGGGAGTGCCGCGTTGACCACTGCACATGAAGAAATAAGCACCTGCAACGTTTGGTTTAGGTTTTAGGTGCATTTTTAATTTTATTGCTTAAATCGCATTTTCTCGACGAGCTGAGCACGTTTTCTGAAATGTGCTCCTCCCGTCACTCTGGTTGGGTACGCACAGTAAAAAGTGCTCTTGGCAGCTAGAGAGTGCCGCGTTGACCACTGCGCATGAAGAAATAACCACCTGCAACGTTTGGTTTAGGTTTTAGGTGCATTTTTAATTTTATTGCTTAAATCGCATTTTCTGGACGAGCTGAGCACGTTTTCTGAAATGTGCTCCTCCCGTCACTCTGGTTGGGTGCGCATAGTAAAAAGTGCTCTTGGCAGCTAAAAAGTGCCGCGTTGAGCACTGCGCACAAAGAAATAAGCACCTGCAACGTTTGGTTTAGGTTTTAGGTGCATTTTTAATTTTATTGCTTAAATCGCATTTTCTCGACGAGCTGAGCACGTTTTCTGAAATGTGCTCCTCCCGTCACTCTGGTTGGGTGCGCACAGTAAAAAGAGCTCCTGGCAGCTAGGGAGTTCCGCGTTGACCACTGCGCACGAATAAATAAGCACCTGACACGTTTGGTTTAGGTTTTAGGTGCATTTTTTATTTTATTGCTTAAATCGCATTCTCTCGACGAGCTGAGCACGTTTTCTGAAATGTGCTCCTCCCGTCGCTCTGGTTGGGTGCACACAGTAAAAAGAGCTCCTGGCAGCTAGGGAGTGCCGCGTTGACCACTGCGCACGAAGAAATAAGCACCTGCAACGTTTGGTTTAGGTTTTAGGTGCATTTTTTATTTTATTGCTTAAATCGCATTCTCTCGACGAGCTGAGCACGTTTTCTGAAATGTGCTCCTCCCGTCGCTCTGGTTGGGTGCGCGTAGTAAAAAGTGCTCCTGGCAGCTAGAGAGTGCCGCGTTGACCACTGCGCATGAAGAAATAAGCACCTGCAACGTTTGGTTTAGGTTTTAGGTGCATTTTTAATTTTATTGCTTAAATCGCATTTTCTCGACGAGCTGAGCACGTTTTCTGAAATGTGCTCCTCCCGTCGCTCTGGTTGGGTGCGCACAGTAAAAAGAGCTCCTGGCAGCTAGGGAGTGCCGCGTTGACCACTGCGCACGAAGAAATAAGCACCTGCAACGTTTGGTTTAGGTTTTAGGTGCATTTTTTATTTTATTGCTTAAATCGCATTTTCTCGACGAGCTGAGCACGTTTTCTGAAATGTGCTCCTCCCGTCACTCTGGTTGGGTGCGCACAGTAAAAAGTGCTCTTGGCAGCTAGAGAGTGCCGCGTTGACCACTGCGCATGAAGAAATAAGCACCTGCAACGTTTGGTTTAGGTTTTAGGTGCATTTTTAATTTCATTGCTTAAATCGCATTTTCTCGACGAGCTGAGCACGTTATCTGAAATGTGCTCCTCCCGTCACTCTGGTTGGGTGCGCACAGTAAAAAGTGCTCTTGGCAGCTAGAGAGTGCCGCGTTGACCACTGCGCATGAAGAAATAAGCACCTGCAACGTTTGGTTTAGGTTTTAGGTGCAATTTTAATTTCATTGCTTAAATCGCATTTTCTCGACGAGCTGAGCACGTTTTCTGAAATGTGCTCCTCCCGTCGCTCTGGTTGTGCGCGCATGGTAAAAAGTGCTCCTGGCAGCTAGAGAGTGCCGCGTTGACCACTGCACATGGAGAAATAAGCACCTTCAACGTTTGGTTTAGGTTTTAGGTGCATTTTTTATTTTATTGCTTAAATCGCATTCTCTCGACGAGCTGAGCACGTTTTCTGCAATGTGCTCCTCCCGTCGCTCTGGTTGGGTGCGCGTAGTAAAAAGTGCTCCTGGCAGCTAGAGAGTGCCGCGTTGACCACTGCGCATGAAGAAATAAGCACCTGCAACGTTTGGTTTAGGTTTTAGGTGCATTTTTAATCTTATTGCTTAAATCGCATTTTCTCGACGAGCTGAGCACGTTTTCTGAAATGTGCTCCTCCCGTCACTCTGGTTGGGTGCGCACAGTAAAAAGTGCTCTTGGCAGCTAGAGAGTGCCGCGTTGACCACTGCGCATGAAGAAATAAGCACCTGCAACGTTTGGTTTAGGTTTTAGGTGCATTTTTAATTTTATTGCTTAAATCGCATTTTCTCGACGAGCTGAGCACGTTTTCTGAAATGTGCTCCTCCCGTCACTCTGGTTGGGTGCGCACAGTAAAAAGTGCTCCTGGCAGCTAGGGAGTGCCGCGTTGAGCACTGCGCACGAAGAAATAAGCACCTGCAACGTTTGGTTTAGGTTTTAGGTGCATTTTTAATTTTATTGCTTAAATCGCATTGTCTCGACGAGGTGAGCACGTTTTCTGAAATGTGCTCCTCCCGTCGCTCTGGTTGGGTGCGCACAGTAAAAAGAGCTCCTGGCAGCTAGGGAGTTCCGCGTTGACCACTGCGCACGAAGAAATAAGCACCTGCAACGTTTGGTTTAGGTTTTAGGTGCATATTTAATTTTATTGCTTAAATCGCATTCTCTCGACGAGCTGAGCACGTTTTCTGAAATGTGCTCCTCCCGTCGCTCTGGTTGGGTGCGCACAGTAAAAAGTGGTCTTGGCAGCTCGGGAGTGCCGCGTTGACCACTGCGCATGAAGAAATAAGCACCTGCAACGTTTGGTTTAGGTTGTAGGTGCATTTTTAATTTTATTGCTTAAATCGCATTTTCTCGACGAGCTGAGCACGTTTTCTGAAATGTGCTCCTCCCGTCACTCTGGTTGGGTGCGCACAGTAAAAAGTGCTCTTGGCAGCTAGAGAGTACCGCGTTGACCACTGCGCATGAAGAAATAAGCACCTGCAACGTTTGGTTTAGGTTTTAGGTGCATTTTTAATTTTATTGCTTAAATCGCATTTTCTCGACGAGCTGAGCACGTTTTCTGAAATGTGCTCCTCCCGTCACTCTGGTTGGGTGCGCACAGTAAAAAGTGCTCCTGGCAGCTAGGGAGTGCCGCGTTGAGCACTGCGCACGAAGAAATAAGCACCTGCAACGTTTGGTTTAGGTTTTAGGTGCATTTTTAATTTTATTGCTTAAATCGCATTTTCTCGACGAGCTGAGCACGTTTTCTGAAATGTGCTCCTCCCGTCACTCTGGTTGGGTGCGCACAGTAAAAAGTGCTCTTGGCAGCTAGAGAGTACCGCGTTGACCACTGCGCATGAAGAAATAAGCACCTGCAACGTTTGGTTTAGGTTTTAGGTGCATTTTTAATTTTATTGCTTAAATCGCATTTTCTCGACGAGCTGAGCACGTTTTCTGAAATGTGCTCCTCCCGTCACTCTGGTTGGGTGCGCACAGTAAAAAGTGCTCCTGGCAGCTAGGGAGTGCCGCGTTGAGCACTGCGCACGAAGAAATAAGCACCTGCTACGTTTGGTTTAGGTTTTAGGTGCATTTTTAATTTTATTGCTTAAATCGCATTTTCTCGACGAGCTGAGCCCGTTTTCTGAAATGTGCTCCTCCCGTCACTCTGGTTGGGTGCGCACAGTCAAAAGTGCTCTTGGCAGCTAGAGAGTGCCGCGTTGACCACTGCGCATGAAGAAATAAGCACCTGCAACGTTTGGTTTAGGTTTTAGGTGCATTTTTAATCTTATTGCTTAAATCGCATTTTCTCGACGAGCTGAGCACGTTTTCTGAAATGTGCTCCTCCCGTCACTCTGGTTGGGTGCGCACAGTAAAAAGTGCTCTTGGCAGCTAGAGAGTGCCGCGTTGAGCACTACGCAGGAAGAAATAAGCACCTGCAACGTTTGGTTTAGGTTTTAGCTGCATTTTTAATTTTATTGCTTAAATCGCATTTTCTCGACGAGCTGAGCACGTTTTCTGAAATGTGCTCCTCCCGTCGCTCTGGTTGGGTGCGCACAGTAAAAAGTGCTCCTGGCAGCTAGGGAGTGCCACGTTGAGCACTACGCACGAAGAAATAAGCACCTGCAACGTTTGGTTTAGGTTTTAGCTGCATTTTTAATTTTATTGCTTAAATTGCATTTTCTCGACGAGCTGAGCACGTTTTCTGAAATGTGCTCCTCCCGTCGCTCTGGTTGGGTGCACACAGTAAAAAGAGCTCCTGGCAGCTAGGGAGTTCCGCGTTGACCACTGCGCACGAAGAAATAAGCACCTGCAACGTTTGGTTTAGGTTTTAGGTGCATTTTTAATTTTATTGCTTAAATCGCATTTTCTCGACGAGCTGAGCACGTTTTCTGAAATGTGCTCCTCCCGTCACTCTGGTTGGGTGCGCACAGTAAAAAGTGCTCCTGGCAGCTCGAGAGTGCCGCGTTGACCACTGCGCATGAAGAAATAAGCACCTGCAACGTTTGGTTTAGGTTTTAGGTGCATTTTTAATCTTATTGCTTAAATCGCATTTTCTCGACGAGCTGAGCACGTTTTCTGAAATGTGCTCCTCCCGTCACTCTGGTTGGGTGCGCACAGTAAAAAGTGCTCCTGGCAGCTAGAGAGTGCCGCGTTGACCACTGCACATGGAGAAATAAGCACCTGCAACGTTTGGTTTAGGTTTTAGGTGCATTTTTAATTTTATTGCTTAAATCGCATTTTCTCGACGAGCTGAGCAGGTTTTCTGAAATGTGCTCCTCCCGTCGCTCTGGTTGTGCGCGCATAGTAAAAAGTGCTCCTGGCAGCTAGAGAGTGCCGCGTTGACCACTGCACATGGAGAAATAAGCACCTGCAACGTTTGGTTTAGGTTTTAGGTGCATTTTTAATTTTATTGCTTAAATCGCATTTTCTCGACGAGCTGAGCACGTTTTCTGAAATGTGCTCCTCCCGTCGCTCTGGTTGGGTGCGCACAGTAAAAAGTGCTCTTGGCAGCTAGAGAGTGCCGTGTTGACCACTGCGCATGAAGAAATAAGCACCTGCAACGTTTGGTTTAGGTTTTAGGTGCATTTTTAATTTTATTGCTTAAATCGCATTTTCTCGACGAGCTGAGCACGTTTTCTGAAATGTGCTACTCCCGTCACTCTGGTTGGGTGCGCACAGTAAAAAGTGCTCTTGGCAGCTAGAGAGTGCCGCGTTGACCACTGCGCATGAAGAAATAAGCACCTGCAACGTTTGGTTTAGGTTTTAGGTGCAATTTTAATTTCATTGCTTAAATCGCATTTTCTCGACGAGCTGAGCACGTTTTCTGAAATGTGCTCCTCCCGTCACTCTGGTTGGGTGCGCACAGTAAAAAGTGCTCCTGGCAGCTAGGGAGTGCCGCGTTGAGCACTACGCACGAAGAAATAAGCACCTGCAACGTTTGGTTTAGGTTTTAGCTGCATTTTTAATTTTATTGCTTAAATTGCATTTTCTCGACGAGCTGAGCACGTTTTCTGAAATGTGCTCCTCCCGTCGCTCTGGTTGGGTGCGCACAGTAAAAAGAGCTCCTGGCAGCTAGGGAGTTCCGCGTTGACCACTGCGCACGAAGAAATAAGCACCTGCAACGTTTGGTTTAGGTTTTAGGTGCATTTTTAATTTTATTGCTTAAATCGCATTTTCTCGACGAGCTGAGCACGTTTTCTGAAATGTGCTCCTCCCGTCACTCTGGTTGGGTGCGCACAGTAAAAAGTGCTCCTGGCAGCTAGGGAGTTCCGCGTTGACCACTGCGCATGAAGAAATAAGCACCTGCAACGTTTGGTTTAGGTTTTAGGTGCATTTTTAATCTTATTGCTTAAATCGCATTTTCTCGACGAGCTGAGCACGTTTTCTGAAATGTGCTCCTCCCGTCACTCTGGTTGGGTGCGCACAGTAGAAAGTGCTCTTGGCAGCTATAGAGTGCCGCGTTGACCACTGCGCATGAAGAAATAAGCACCTGCAACGTTTGGTTTAGGTTTTAGGTGCATTTTTAATTTTATTGCTTAAATCGCATTTTCTCGACGAGCTGAGCACGTTTTCTGAAATGGGCTCCTCCCGCCGCTCTGGTTGGGTGCGCACGGTAAAAAGAGCTCCTGGCAGCTAGGGAGTTCCGCGTTGACCACTGCGCACGAATAAATAAGCACCTGCAACGTTTGGTTTAGGTTTTAGGTGCATTTTTTATTTTATTGCTTAAATCGCATTCTCTCGACGAGCTGAGCACGTTTTCTGAAATGTGCTCCTCCCGTCGCTCTGGTTGGGTGCACACAGTAAAAAGAGCTCCTGGCAGCTAGGGAGTGCCGCGTTGACCACTGCGCACGAAGAAATAAGCACCTGCAACGTTTGGTTTAGGTTTTAGGTGCATTTTTTATTTTATTGCTTAAATCGCATTCTCTCGACGAGCTGAGCACGTTTTCTGAAATGTGCTCCTCCCGTCGCTCTGGTTGGGTGCGCGTAGTAAAAAGTGCTCCTGGCAGCTAGAGAGTGCCGCGTTGACCACTGCATATGAAGAAATAAGCACCTGCAACGTTTGGTTTAGGTTTTAGGTGCAATTTTAATTTTATTGCTTAAATCGCATTTTCTCGACGAGCTGAGCACGTTTTCTGAAATGTGCTCCTCCCGTCGCTCTGGTTGGGTGCGCACAGTAAAAAGAGCTCCTGGCAGCTAGGGAGTGCCGCGTTGACCACTGCGCATGAAGAAATAAGCACCTGCAACGTTTGGTTTAGGTTTTAGGTGCATTTTTTATTTTATTGCTTAAATCGCATTTTCTCGACGAGCTGAGCACGTTTTCTGAAATGTGCTCCTCCCGTCACTCTGGTTGGGTGCGCACAGTAAAAAGTGCTCCTGGCAGCTAGAGAGTGCCGCGTTGACCACTGCGCATGAAGAAATAAGCACCTGCAACGTTTGGTTTAGGTTTTAGGTGCATTTTTAATCTTATTGCTTAAATCGCATTTTCTCGACGAGCTGAGCACGTTTTCTGAAATGTGCTCCTCCCGTCACTCTGGTTGGGTGCGCACAGTAAAAAGTGCTCTTGGCAGCTAGAGAGTGCCGCGTTGACCACTGCGCATGAAGAAATAAGCACCTGCAACGTTTGGTTTAGGTTTTAGGTGCATTTTTAATTTCATTGCTTAAATCGCATTTTCTCGACGAGCTGAGCACGTTTTCTGAAATGTGCTCCTCCCGTCGCTCTGGTTGTGCGAGCATAGTAAAAAGTGCTCCTGGCAGCTAGAGAGTGCCGCGTTGACCACTGCGCATGAAGAAATACGCACCTGCAACGTTTGGTTTAGGTTTTAGGTGCATTTTTAATCTTATTGCTTAAATCGCATTTTCTCGACGAGCTGAGCACGTTTTCTGAAATGTGCTCCTCCCGTCGCTCTGGTTGGGCGCACATAGTAAAAAGTGCTCCTGGCAGCTAGAGAGTGCCGCGTTGACCACTGCGCATGAAGAAATAAGCACCTGCAACGTTTGGTTTAGGTTTTAGGTGCATTTTTAATTTTATTGCTTAAATCGCATTTTCTCGACGAGCTGAGCACGTTTTCTGAAATGTGCTCCTCCCGTCACTCTGGTTGGGTGCGCACAGTAAAAAGTGCTCCTGGCAGCTAGAGAGTGCCGCGTTGACCACTGCGCATGAAGAAATAAGCACCTGCAACGTTTGATTTAGGTTTTAGGTGCATTTTTAAACTAATTGCTTAAATCGCATTTTCTCGACGAGCTGAGCACGTTTTCTGAAATGTGCTCCTCCCGTCACTCTGGTTGGGTGCGCACAGTAAAAAGTGCTCCTGGCATCTAGGGAGTGCCGCGTTGAGCACTGCGCACGAAGAAATAAGCACCTGCAACGTTTGGTTTAGGTTTTAGGTGCATTTTTAATTTTATTGCTTAAATCGCATTTTCTCGACGAGCTGAGCACGTTTTCTGAAATGTGCTCCTCCCGTCGCTCTGGTTGGGTGCGCACAGTAAAAAGTGCTCTTGGCAGCTAGAGAGTGCCGTGTTGACCACTGCGCATGAAGAAATAAGCACCTGCAACGTTTGGTTTAGGTTTTAGGTGCATTTTTAATTTTATTGCTTAAATCGCATTTTCTCGACGAGCTGAGCACGTTTTCTGAAATGTGCTCCTCCCGTCAGTCTGGTTGGGTGCGCACAGTAAAAAGTGCTCCTGGCAGCTAGGGAGTGCCGCGTTGAGCACTGCGCACGAAGAAATAAGCACCTGCAACGTTTGGTTTAGGTTTTAGGTGCATTTTTTATTTTATTGCTTAAATCGCATTTTCTCGACGAGCTGAGCACGTTTTCTGAAATGTGCTCCTCCCGTCACTCTGGTTGGGTGCGCACAGTAAAAAGTGCTCTTGGCAGCTAGAGAGTGCCGCGTTGACCACTGCGCATGAAGAAATAAGCACCTGCAACGTTTGGTTTAGGTTTTAGGTGCATTTTTAATTTTATTGCTTAAATCGCATTTTCTCGACGAGCTGAGCACGTTTTCTAAAATGTGCTCCTCCCGTCACTCTGGTTGGGTGCGCACAGTAAAAAGTGCTCCTGGCAGCTAGGGAGTGCCGCGTTGAGCACTGCGCACGAAGAAATAAGCACCTCCAACGTTTGGTTTAGGTTTTAGGTGCATTTTTAATTTATTGCTTAAATCGAATTTTCTCGACGAGCTGAGCACGTTTTCTGAAATGTGCTCCTCCCGTCGCTCTGGTTGGGTGCGCACAGTAAAAAGAGCTCCTGGCAGCTAGGGAGTTCCGCGTTGACCACTGCGCACGAAGAAATACGCACCTGCAACGTTTGGTTTAGGTTTTAGGTGCATTTTTTATTTTATTGCTTAAATCGCATTCTCTCGACGAGCTGAGCACGTTTTCTGAAATGTGCTCCTCCCGACGCTCTGGTTGGGTGCACACAGTAAAAAGAGCTCCTGGCAGCTAGGGAGTGCCGCGTTGACCACTGCGCACGAAGAAATAAGCACCTGCAACGTTTGGTTTAGGTTTTAGGTGCATTTTTAATTGTATTGCTTAAATCGCATTCTCTCGACGAGCTGAGCACGTTTTCTGAAATGTGCTCCTCCCGTCGCTCTGGTTGGGTGCGCACAGTAAAAAGTGCTCTTGGCAGCTCGGGAGTGCCGCGTTGACCACTGCGCATGAAGAAATAATCACCTGCAACGTTTGGTTTAGGTTTTAGGTGCATTTTTAATTTTATTGCTTAAATCGAATTTTCTCGACGAGCTGAGCACGTTTTCTGAAATGTGCTCCTCCCGTCACTCTGGTTAGGTGCGCACAGTAAAAAGTGCTCTTGGCAGCTAGAGAGTGCCGCGTTGACCACTGCGCATGAAGAAATAAGCACCTGCAACGTTTGGTTTAGGTTTTAGGTGCATTTTTAATTTTATTGCTTAAATCGCATTTTCTCGACGAGCTGAGCACGTTTTCTGAAATGTGCTCCTCCCGTCACTCTGGTTGGGTGCGCACAGTAAAAAGTGCTCCTGGCAGCTAGAGAGTGCCGCGTTGACCACTGCGCATGAAGAAATAAGCACCTGCAACGTTTGATTTAGGTTTTAGGTGCATTTTTAATCTTATTGCTTAAATCGCATTTTCTCGACGAGCTGAGCACGTTTTCTGAAATGTGCTCCTCCCGTCACTCTGGTTGGGTGCGCACAGTAAAAAGTGCTCTTAGCAGCTAGAGAGTGCCGCGTTGACCACTGCGCATGAAGAAATAAGCACCTGCAACGTTTGGTTTAGGTTTTAGGTGCATTTTTAATTTTATTGCTTAAATCGCATTTTCTCGACGAGCTGAGCACGTTTTCTGAAATGTGCTCCTCCCGTCACTCTGGTTGGGTGCGCACAGTAAAAAGTGCTCCTGGCAGCTAGGGAGTGCCGCGTTGAGCACTACGCACGAAGAAATAAGCACCTGCAACGTTTGGTTTAGGTTTTAGCTGCATTTTTAATTTTATTGCTTAAATCGCATTTTCTCGACGAGCTGAGCACGTTTTCTGAAATGTGCTCCTCCCGTCGCTCTGGTTGGGTGCGCACAGTAAAAAGAGCTCCTGGCAGCTAGGGAGTTCCGCGTTGACCACTGCGCACGAAGAAATAAGCACCTGCAACGTTTGGTTTAGGTTTTAGGTGCATTTTTAATTTTATTGCTTAAATCGCATTCTCTCGACGAGCTGAGCACGTTTTCTGAAATGTGCTCCTCCCGTCGCTCTGGTTGGGTGCGCACAGTAAAAAGTGCTCTTGGCAGCTCGGGAGTGCCGCGTTGACCACTGCACATGAAGAAATAAGCACCTGCAACGTTTGGTTTAGGTTTTAGGTGCATTTTTAATTTTATTGCTTAAATCGCATTTTCTCGACGAGCTGAGCACGTTTTCTGAAATGTGCTCCTCCCGTCGCTCTGGTTGGGCGCGCATAGTAAAAAGTGCTCCTGGCAGCTAGAGAGTGCCGCGTTGACCACTGCGCATGAAAAAATAAGCACCTGCAACGTTTGGTTTAGGTTTTAGGTGCATTTTTTATATTATTGCTTAAATCGCATTCTCTCGACGAGCTGAGCACGTTTTCTGAAATGTGCTCCTCCCGTCGCTCTGGTTGGGTGCGCATAGTAAAACGTGCTCCTGGCAGCTAGGGAGTGCCGCGTTGACCACTGCACATGAAGAAATAAGCACCTGCAACGTTTGGTTTAGGTTTTAGGTGCATTTTTAATTGTATTGCTTAAATCGCATTTTCTCGACGAGCTGAGCACGTTTTCTGAAATGTGCTCCTCCCGTCACTCTGGTTGGGTGCGCACAGTAAAAAGTGCTCTTGGCAGCTAGAGAGTGCCGCGTTGACCACTGCGCACGAAGAAATAAGCACCTGCAACGTTTGGTTTAGGGTTTAGGTGCATTTTTTATTTTATTGCTTAAATCGCATTCTCTCGACGAGCTGAGCACGTTTTCTGAAATGTGCTCCTCCCGTCGCTCTGGTTGGGTGCGCGTAGTAAAAAGTGCTCCTGGCAGCTAGAGAGTGCTGCGTTGACCACTGCGCATGAAGAAATAAGCACCTGCAACGTTTGGTTTAGGTTTTAGGTGCATTTTTAATTTTATTGCTTAAATCGCATTTTCTCGACGAGCTGAGCACGTTTTCTGAAATGTGCTCCTCCCGTCGCTCTGGTTGGGTGCGCACAGTAAAAAGAGCTCCTGGCAGCTAGGGAGTGCCGCGTTGAGCACTGCGCACGAAGAAATAAGCACCTGCAACGTTTGGTTTAGGTTTTAGGTGCATTTTTAATTTTATTGCTTAAATCGAATTTTCTCGACGAGCTGAGCACGTTTTCTGAAATGTGCTCCTCCCGTCGCTCTGGTTGGGTGCGCACAGTAAAAAGAGCTCCTGGCAGCTAGGGAGTGCCGCGTTGACCACTGCGCACGAAGAAATAAGCACCTGCAACGTTTGGTTTAGGTTTTAGGTGCATTTTTAATTGTATTGCTTAAATCGCATTCTCTCGACGAGCTGAGCACGTTTTCTGAAATGTGCTCCTCCCGTCGCTCTGGTTGGGTTCGCACAGTAAAAAGTGCTCTTGGCAGCTCGGGAGTGCCGCGTTGACCACTGCACATTAAGAAATAAGCACCTGCAACGTTTGGTTTAGGTTTTAGGTGCATTTTTAATTTTATTGCTTAAATCGCATTTTCTCGACGAGCTGAGCACGTTTTCTGAAATGTGCTCCTCCCGTCGCTCTGGTTGGGTGCGCATAGTAAAAAGTGCTCCTGGCAGCTAGAGAGTGCCGCGTTGACCACTGCGCATGAAAAAATAAGCACCTGCAACGTTTGGTTTAGGTTTTAGGTGCATTTTTTATATTATTGCTTAAATCGCATTCTCTCGACGAGCTGAGCACGTTTTCTGAAATGTGCTCCTCCCGTCGCTCTGGTTGGGTGCGCATAGTAAAAAGTGCTCTTGGCAGCTAGGGAGTGCCGCGTTGACCACTGCACATGAAGAAATAAGCACCTGCAACGTTTGGTTTAGGTTTTAGGTGCATTTTTAATTTTATTGCTTAAATCGCATTTTCTCGACGAGCTGAGCACGTTTTCTGAAATGTGCTCCTCCCGTCACTCTGGTTGGGTGCGCACAGTAAAAAGTGCTCTTGGCAGCTAGAGAGTGCCGCGTTGACCACTGCGCATGAAGAAATAACCACCTGCAACGTTTGGTTTAGGGTTTAGGTGCATTTTTAATTTTATTGCTTAAATCGCATTTTCTCGACGAGCTGAGTACGTTTTCTGAAATGTGCTCCTTCCGTCACTCTGGTTGGGTGCGCACAGTAAAAAGTGCTCCTGGCAGCTAGGGAGTGCCGCGTTGACCACTGCGCACGAAGAAATAAGCACCTGCAACGTTTGGTTTAGGTTTTAGGTGCATTTTTAATTTTATTGTTTAAATCGCATTTTCTCGACGAGCTGAGCACGTTTTCTGAAATGTGCTCCTCCCGTCGCTCTGGTTGGGTGCGCACAGTAAAAAGAGCTCCTGGCAGCTAGGGAGTGCCGCGTTGACCACTGCGCACAAAGAAATAAGCACCTGCAACGTTTGGTTTAGGTTTTAGGTGCATTTTTTCTTTTATTGCTTAAATCGCATTCTCTCGACGAGCTGAGCACGTTTTCTGAAATGTGCTCCTCCCGTCGCTCTGGTTGGGTGCACACAGTAAAAAGAGCTCCTGGCAGCTAGGGAGTGCCGCGTTGACCACTGCGCACGAAGAAATAAGCACCTGCAACGTTTGGTTTAGGTTTTAGGTGCATTTTTTATTTTATTGCTTAAATCGCATTCTCTCGACGAGCTGAGCATGTTTTCTGAAATGTGCTCCTCCCGTCGCTCTGGTTGGGTGCGCGTAGTAAAAAGTGCTCCTGGCAGCTAGAGAGTGCCGCGTTGACCACTGCGCATGAAGAAATAAGCACCTGCAACGTTTGGTTTAGGTTTTAGGTGCATTTTTAATTTTATTGCTTAAATCGCATTTTCTCGACGAGCTGAGCACGTTTTCTGAAATGTGCTCCTCCCGTCGCTCTGGTTGGGTGCGCACAGTAAAAAGAGCTCCTGTCAGCTAGGGAGTGCCGCGTTGAGCACTGTGCACGAAGAAATAAGCACCTGCAACGTTTGGTTTAGGTTTTAGGTGCATTTTTAATTTTATTGCTTAAATCGCATTTTCTTGACGAGCTGAGCACGTTTTCTGAAATGTGCTCCTCCCGTCACTCTGGTTGGGTGCGCACAGTAAAAAGTGCTCTTGGCAGCTAGAGAGTGCCGCGTTGACCACTGCGCATAAAGAAATAAGCACCTGCAACGTTTGGTTTAGGTTTTAGGTGCATTTTTAATTTTATTGCTTAAATCGCATTTTCTCGACGAGCTGAGCACGTTTTCTGAAATGTGCTCCTCCCGTCACTCTGGTTGGGTGCGCACAGTAAAAAGTGCTCCTGGCAGCTAGAGAGTGCCGCGTTGACCACTGCGCATGAAGAAATAAGCACCTGCAACGTTTGATTTAGGTTTTAGGTGCATTTTTAATCATATTGCTTAAATCGCGTTTTCTCGACGAGCTGAGCACGTTTTCTGAAATGTGCTCCTCCCGTCACTCTAGTTGGGTGCGCATAGTAAAAAGTGCTCTTGGCAGCTAGGGAGTGCCGCGTTGACCACTGCACATGAAGAAATAAGCACCTGCAACGTTTGGTTTAGGTTTTAGGTGCATTTTTAATTTTATTGCTTAAATCGCATTTTCTCGACGAGCTGAGCACGTTTTCTGAAATGTGCTCCTCCCGTCACTCTGGTTGGGTGCGCACAGTAAAAAGTGCTCTTGGCAGCTAGAGAGTGCCGCGTTGACCACTGCGCATGAAGAAATAACCACCTGCAACGTTTGGTTTAGGTTTTAGGTGCATTTTTAATTTTATTGCTTAAATCGCATTTTCTGGACGAGCTGAGCACGTTTTCTGAAATGTGCTCCTCCCGTCACTCTGGTTGGGTGCGCATAGTAAAAAGTGCTCTTGGCAGCTAAAAAGTGCCGCGTTGACCACTGCGCACAAAGAAATAAGCACCTGCAACGTTTGGTTTAGGTTTTAGGTGCATCTTAAATTTTATTGCTTAAATCGCATTTTCTCGACGAGCTGAGCACGTTTTCTGAAATGTGCTCCTCCCGTCGCTCTGGTTGTGCGCGCATAGTAAAAAGTGCTCCTGGCAGCTAGAGAGTGCCGCGTTGACCACTGCGCACGAAGAAATAAGCACCTGCAACGTGTGGTTTAGGTTTTAGGTGCATTTTTAATTTTATTGTTTAAATCGCATTTTCTCGACGAGCTGAGCACGTTTTCTGAAATGTGCTCCTCCCGTCGCTCTGGTTGGGTGCGCACAGTAAAAAGAGCTCCTGGCAGCTAGGGAGTGCCGCGTTGACCACTGCGCACGAAGAAATAAGCACCTGCAACGTTTGGTTTAGGTTTTAGGTGCATTTTTTATTTTATTGCTTAAATCGCATTCTCTCGACGAGCTGAGCACGTTTTCTGAAATGTGCTCCTCCCGTCGCTCTGGTTGGGTGCGCGTAGTAAAAAGTGCTCCTGGCAGCTAGAGAGTGCCGCGTTGACCACTGCGCATGAAGAAATAAGCACCTGCAACGTTTGGTTTAGGTTTTAGGTGCATTTTTAATCTTATTGCTTAAATCGCATTTTCTCGACGAGCTGAGCACGTTTTCTGAAATGTGCTCCTCCCGTCACTCTGGTTAGGTGCGCACAGTAAAAAGTGCTCTTGGCAGCTAGAGAGTGCCGCGTTGACCACTGCGCATGAAGAAATAAGCACCTGCAACGTTTGGTTTAGGTTTTAGGTGCATTTTTTATATTATTGCTTAAATCGCATTCTCTCGACGAGCTGAGCACGTTTTCTGAAATGTGCTCCTCCCGTCGCTCTGGTTGGGTGCGCATAGTAAAAAGTGCTCTTGGCAGCTAGGGAGTGCCGCGTTGACCACTGCACATGAAGAAATAAGCACCTGCAACGTTTGGTTTAGGTTTTAGGTGCATTTTTTATTTTATTGCTTAAATCGCATTTTCTCGACGAGCTGAGCACGTTTTCTGAAATGTGCTCCTCCCGTCACTCTGGTTGGGTGCGCACAGTAAAAAGTGCTCCTGGCAGCTAGGGAGTGCCGCGTTGACCACTGCGCACGAAGAAATAACCACCTGCAACGTTTGGTTTAGGTTTTAGGTGCATTTTTAATTTTATTGTTTAAATCGCATTTTCTCGACGAGCTGAGCACGTTTTCTGAAATGTGCTCCTCCCGTCGCTCTGGTTGGGTGCGCACAGTAAAAAGAGCTCCTGGCAGCTAGGGAGTGCCATGTTGACCACTGCGCACAAAGAAATAAGCACCTGCAACGTTTCGTTTAGGTTTTAGGTGCATTTTTTATTTTATTGCTTAAATCGCATTCTCTCGACGAGCTGAGCACGTTTTCTGAAATGTGCTCCTCCCGTCGCTCTGGTTGGGTGCACACAGTAAAAAGAGCTCCTGGCAGCTAGGGAGTGCCGCGTTGACCACTGCGCACGAAGAAATAAGCACCTGCAACGTTTGGTTTAGGTTTTAGGTGCATTTTTTATTTTATTGCTTAAATCGCATTCTCTCGACGAGCTGAGCATGTTTTCTGAAATGTGCTCCTCCCGTCGCTCTGGTTGGGTGCGCGTAGTAAAAAGTGCTCCTGGCAGCTAGAGAGTGCCGCGTTCACCACTGCGCATGAAGAAATAAGCACCTGCAACGTTTGGTTTAGGTTTTAGGTGCATTTTTAATTTTATTGCTTAAATCGCATTTTCTCGACGAGCTGAGCACGTTTTCTGAAATGTGCTCCTCCCGTCACTCTGGTTGGGTCTGCACAGTAAAAAGTGCTCCTGGCATCTAGAGAGTGCCGCGTTGACCACTGCGCATGAAGAAATAAGCACCTGCAACGTTTGATTTAGGTTTTAGGTGCATTTTTAATCTTATTGCTTAAATCGGTTTTTCTCGACGAGCTGAGCACGTTTTCTGAAATGTGCTCCTCCCGTCACTCTGGTTAGGTGCGCACAGTAAAAAGTGCTCCTGGCAGCTAGAGAGTGCCGCGTTGACCACTGCGCACGAAGAAATAAGCACCTGCAACGTTTGGTTTAGGTTTTAGGTGCATTTTTAATTTTATTGTTTAAATCGCATTTTCTCGACGAGCTGAGCACGTTTTCTGAAATGTGCTCCTCCCGTCGCTCTGGTTGGGTGCGCACAGTAAAAAGAGCTCCTGGCAGCTAGGGAGTGCCGCGTTGACCACTGCGCACAAAGAAATAAGCACCTGCAACGTTTGGTTTAGGTTTTAGGTGCATTTTTTATTTTATTGCTTAAATCGCATTCACTCGACGAGCTGAGCACGTTTTCTGAAATGTGCTCCTCCCGTCGCTCTGGTTGGGTGCACACAGTAAAAAGAGCTCCTGGCAGCTAGGGAGTGCCGCGTTGACCACTGCGCACGAAGAAATAAGCACCTGCAACGTTTGGTTTAGGTTTTAGGTGCATTTTTTATTTTATTGCTTAAATCGCATTCTCTCGACGAGTTGAGCACGTTTTCTGAAATGTGCTCCTCCCGTCGCTCTGGTTGGGTGCGCGTAGTAAAAAGTGCTCCTGGCAGCTAGAGAGTGCCGCGTTGACCACTGCGCATGAAGAAATAAGCACCTGCAACGTTTGGTTTAGGTTTTAGGTGCATTTTTAATTTTATTGCTTAAATCGCATTTTCTCGACGAGCTGAGCACGTTTTCTGAAATGTGCTCCTCCCGTCGCTCTGGTTGGGTGCGCACAGTAAAAAGAGCTCCTGGCAGCTAGGGAGTGCCGCGTTGAGCACTGCGCACGAAGAAATAAGCACCTGCAACGTTTGGTTTAGGTTTTAGGTGCATTTTTAATTTTATTGCTTAAATCGAATTTTCTCGACGAGCTGAGCACGTTTTCTGAAATGTGCTCCTCCCGTCGCTCTGGTTGGGTGCGCACAGTAAAAAGAGCTCCTGGCAGCTAGGGAGTTCCGCGTTGACCACTGCGCACGAAGAAATAAGCACCTGCAACGTTTGGTTTAGGTTTTAGGTGCATTTTTTATTTTATTGCTTAAATCGCATTCTCTCGACGAGCTGAGCACGTTTTCTGAAATGTGCTCCTCCCGACGCTCTGGTTGGGTGCACACAGTAAAAAGAGCTCCTGGCAGCTAGGGATTGCCGCGTTGACCACTGCGCACGAAGAAATAAGCACCTGCAACGTTTGGTTTAGGTTTTAGGTGCATTTTTAATTGTATTGCTTAAATCGCATTCTCTCGACGAGCTGAGCACGTTTTCTGAAATGTGCTCCTCCCGTCGCTCTGGTTGGGTGCGCACAGTAAAAAGTGCTCTTGGCAGCTCGGGAGTGCCGCGTTGACCACTGCGCATGAAGAAATAAGCACCTGCAACGTTTGGTTTAGGTTTTAGGTGCATTTTTAATTTTATTGCTTAAATCGCATTTTCTCGACGAGCTGAGCACGTTTTCTGAAATGTGCTCCTCCCGTCACTCTGGTTGGGTGCGCACAGTAAAAAGTGCTCTTGGCAGCTAGAGAGTGCCGCGTTGACCACTGCGCATGAAGAAATAACCACCTGCAACGTTTGGTTTAGGGTTTAGGTGCATTTTTAATTTTATTGCTTAAATCGCATTTTCTCGACGAGCTGAGTACGTTTTCTGAAATGTGCTCCTTCCGTCACTCTGGTTGGGTGCGCACAGTAAAAAGTGCTCCTGGCAGCTAGGGAGTGCCGCGTTGACCACTGCGCACGAAGAAATAAGCACCTGCAACGTTTGGTTTAGGTTTTAGGTGCACTTTTAATTTTATTGTTTAAATCGAGTTTTCTCGACGAGCTGAGCACGTTTTCTGAAATGTGGTCCTCCCGTCGCTCTGGTTGGGTGCGCACAGTAAAAAGAGCTCCTGGCAGCTAGGGAGTGCCGCGTTGACCACTGCGCACGAAGAAATAAGCACCTGCAACGTTTGGTTTAGGTTTTAGGTGCATTTTTAATTTTATTGTTTAAATCGCATTTTCTCGACGAGCTGAGCACGTTTTCTGAAATGTGCTCCTCCCGTCGCTCTGGTTGGGTGCGCACAGTAAAAAGAGCTCCTGGCAGCTAGGGAGTGCCGCGTTGACCACTGCGCACAAAGAAATAAGCACCTGCAACGTTTGGTTTAGGTTTTAGGTGCATTTTTTATTTTATTGCTTAAATCGCATTCACTCGACGAGCTGAGCACGTTTTCTGAAATGTGCTCCTCCCGTCGCTCTGGTTGGGTGCACACAGTAAAAAGAGCTCCTGGCAGCTAGGGAGTGCCGCGTTGACCACTGCGCACGAAGAAATAAGCACCTGCAACGTTTGGTTTAGGTTTTAGGTGCATTTTTTATTTTATTGCTTAAATCGCATTCTCTCGACGAGTTGAGCACGTTTTCTGAAATGTGCTCCTCCCGTCGCTCTGGTTGGGTGCGCGTAGTAAAAAGTGCTCCTGGCAGCTAGAGAGTGCCGCGTTGACCACTGCGCATGAAGAAATAAGCACCTGCAACGTTTGGTTTAGGTTTTAGGTGCATTTTTAATTTTATTGCTTAAATCGCATTTTCTCGACGAGCTGAGCACGTTTTCTGAAATGTGCTCCTCCCGTCGCTCTGGTTGGGTGCGCACAGTAAAAAGAGCTCCTGGCAGCTAGGGAGTGCCGCGTTGAGCACTGCGCACGAAGAAATAAGCACCTGCAACGTTTGGTTTAGGTTTTAGGTGCATTTTTAATTTTATTGCTTAAATCGAATTTTCTCGACGAGCTGAGCACGTTTTCTGAAATGTGCTCCTCCCGTCGCTCTGGTTGGGTGCGCACAGTAAAAAGAGCTCCTGGCAGCTAGGGAGTTCCGCGTTGACCACTGCGCACGAAGAAATAAGCACCTGCAACGTTTGGTTTAGGTTTTAGGTGCATTTTTTATTTTATTGCTTAAATCGCATTCTCTCGACGAGCTGAGCACGTTTTCTGAAATGTGCTCCTCCCGACGCTCTGGTTGGGTGCACACAGTAAAAAGAGCTCCTGGCAGCTAGGGATTGCCGCGTTGACCACTGCGCACGAAGAAATAAGCACCTGCAACGTTTGGTTTAGGTTTTAGGTGCATTTTTAATTGTATTGCTTAAATCGCATTCTCTCGACGAGCTGAGCACGTTTTCTGAAATGTGCTCCTCCCGTCGCTCTGGTTGGGTGCGCACAGTAAAAAGTGCTCTTGGCAGCTCGGGAGTGCCGCGTTGACCACTGCGCATGAAGAAATAAGCACCTGCAACGTTTGGTTTAGGTTTTAGGTGCATTTTTAATTTTATTGCTTAAATCGCATTTTCTCGACGAGCTGAGCACGTTTTCTGAAATGTGCTCCTCCCGTCACTCTGGTTGGGTGCGCACAGTAAAAAGTGCTCTTGGCAGCTAGAGAGTGCCGCGTTGACCACTGCGCATGAAGAAATAACCACCTGCAACGTTTGGTTTAGGGTTTAGGTGCATTTTTAATTTTATTGCTTAAATCGCATTTTCTCGACGAGCTGAGTACGTTTTCTGAAATGTGCTCCTTCCGTCACTCTGGTTGGGTGCGCACAGTAAAAAGTGCTCCTGGCAGCTAGGGAGTGCCGCGTTGACCACTGCGCACGAAGAAATAAGCACCTGCAACGTTTGGTTTAGGTTTTAGGTGCACTTTTAATTTTATTGTTTAAATCGAGTTTTCTCGACGAGCTGAGCACGTTTTCTGAAATGTGGTCCTCCCGTCGCTCTGGTTGGGTGCGCACAGTAAAAAGAGCTCCTGGCAGCTAGGGAGTGCCGCGTTGACCACTGCGCACGAAGAAATAAGCACCTGCAACGTTTGGTTTAGGTTTTAGGTGCATTTTTTATTTTATTGCTTAAATCGCATTCTCTCGACGAGCTGAGCACGTTTTCTGAAATGTGCTCCTCCCGTCGCTCTGGTTGGGTGCACACAGTAAAAAGAGCTCCTGGCAGCTAGGGAGTGCCGCGTTGACCACTGCGCACGAAGAAATAAGCACCTGCAACGTTTGGTTTAGGTTTTAGGTGCATGTTTTATTTTATTGCTTAAATCGCATTCTCTCGACGAGTTGAGCACGTTTTCTGAAATGTGCTCCTCCCGTCGCTCTGGTTGGGTGCGCGTAGTAAAAAGTGCTCCTGGCAGCTAGAGAGTGCCGCGTTGACCACTGCGCATGAAGAAATAAGCACCTGCAACGTTTGGTTTAGGTTTTAGGTGCATTTTTAATTTTATTGCTTAAATCGCATTTTCTCGACGAGCTGAGCACGTTTTCTGAAATGTGCTCCTCCCGTCGCTCTGGTTGGGTGCGCACAGTAAAAAGAGCTCCTGGCAGCTAGGGAGTGCCGCGTTGAGCACTGCGCACGAAGAAATAAGCACCTGCAACGTTTGGTTTAGGTTTTAGGTGCATTTTTAATTTTATTGCTTAAATCGAATTTTCTCGACGAGCTGAGCACGTTTTCTGAAATGTGCTCCTCCCGTCGCTCTGGTTGGGTGCGCACAGTAAAAAGAGCTCCTGGCAGCTAGGGAGTTCCGCGTTGACCACTGCGCACGAAGAAATAAGCACCTGCAACGTTTGGTTTAGGTTTTAGGTGCATTTTTTATTTTATTGCTTAAATCGCATTCTCTCGACGAGCTGAGCACGTTTTCTGAAATGTGCTCCTCCCGACGCTCTGGTTGGGTGCACACAGTAAAAAGAGCTCCTGGCAGCTAGGGATTGCCGCGTTGACCACTGCGCACGAAGAAATAAGCACCTGCAACGTTTGGTTTAGGTTTTAGGTGCATTTTTAATTGTATTGCTTAAATCGCATTCTCTCGACGAGCTGAGCACGTTTTCTGAAATGTGCTCCTCCCGTCGCTCTGGTTGGGTGCGCACAGTAAAAAGTGCTCTTGGCAGCTCGGGAGTGCCGCGTTGACCACTGCGCATGAAGAAATAAGCACCTGCAACGTTTGGTTTAGGTTTTAGGTGCATTTTTAATTTTATTGCTTAAATCGCATTTTCTCGACGAGCTGAGCACGTTTTCTGAAATGTGCTCCTCCCGTCACTCTGGTTGGGTGCGCACAGTAAAAAGTGCTCTTGGCAGCTAGAGAGTGCCGCGTTGACCACTGCGCATGAAGAAATAACCACCTGCAACGTTTGGTTTAGGGTTTAGGTGCATTTTTAATTTTATTGCTTAAATCGCATTTTCTCGACGAGCTGAGTACGTTTTCTGAAATGTGCTCCTTCCGTCACTCTGGTTGGGTGCGCACAGTAAAAAGTGCTCCTGGCAGCTAGGGAGTGCCGCGTTGACCACTGCGCACGAAGAAATAAGCACCTGCAACGTTTGGTTTAGGTTTTAGGTGCACTTTTAATTTTATTGTTTAAATCGAGTTTTCTCGACGAGCTGAGCACGTTTTCTGAAATGTGGTCCTCCCGTCGCTCTGGTTGGGTGCGCACAGTAAAAAGAGCTCCTGGCAGCTAGGGAGTGCCGCGTTGACCACTGCGCACGAAGAAATAAGCACCTGCAACGTTTGGTTTAGGTTTTAGGTGCATTTTTTATTTTATTGCTTAAATCGCATTCTCTCGACGAGCTGAGCACGTTTTCTGAAATGTGCTCCTCCCGTCGCTCTGGTTGGGTGCACACAGTAAAAAGAGCTCCTGGCAGCTAGGGAGTGCCGCGTTGACCACTGCGCACGAAGAAATAAGCACCTGCAACGTTTGGTTTAGGTTTTAGGTGCATTTTTTATTTTATTGCTTAAATCGCATTCTCTCGACGAGCTGAGCATGTTTTCTGAAATGTGCTCCTCCCGTCGCTCTGGTTGGGTGCGCGTAGTAAAAAGTGCTCCTGGCAGCTAGAGAGTGCCGCGTTGAGCACTGCGCACGAAGAAATAAGCACCTGCAACGTTTGGTTTAGGTTTTAGGTGCATTTTTAATTTTATTGCTTAAATCGCATTCTCTCGACGAGCTGAGCACGTTTTCTGAAATGTGCTCCTCCCGTCGCTCTGGTTGGGTGCACACAGTAAAAAGAGCTCCTGGCAGCTAGGGAGTGCCGCGTTGACCACTGCGCACGAAGAAATAAGCACCTGCAACGTTTGGTTTAGGTTTTAGGTGCATTTTTTTATTTTATTGCTCTAATCGCATTCTCTCGACGAGCTGAGCACGTTTTCTGAAATGTGCTCCTCCCGTCGCTCTGGTTGGGTGCGCGTAGTAAAAAGTGCTCCTGGCAGCTAGAGAGTGCCGCGTTGAGCACTGCGCACGAAGAAATAAGCACCTGCAACGTTTGGTTTAGGTTTTAGGTGCATTTTTAATTTTATTGCTTAAATCGCATTCTCTCGACGAGTTGAGCACGTTTTCTGAAATGTGCTCCTCCCGTCGCTCTGGTTGGGTGCGCACAGTAAAAAGTGCTCTTGGCAGCTCGGGAGTGCCGCGTTGACCACTGCGCATGAAGAAATAAGCACCTGCAACGTTTGGTTTAGGTTTTAGGTGCATTTTTAATTTTATTGTTTAAATCGCATTTTCTCGACGAGCTGAGCACGTTTTCTGAAATGTGCTCCTCCCGTCGCTCTGGTTGGGTGCGCACAGTAAAAAGAGCTCCTGGCAGCTAGGGAGTGCCGCGTTGACCACTGCGCACAAAGAAATAAGCACCTGCAACGTTTGGTTTAGGTTTTAGGTGCATTTTTTATTTTATTGCTTAAATCGCATTCACTCGACGAGCTGAGCACGTTTTCTGAAATGTGCTCCTCCCGTCGCTCTGGTTGGGTGCACACAGTAAAAAGAGCTCCTGGCAGCTAGGGAGTGCCGCGTTGACCACTGCGCACGAAGAAATAAGCACCTGCAACGTTTGGTTTAGGTTTTAGGTGCATTTTTTATTTTATTGCTTAAATCGCATTCTCTCGACGAGTTGAGCACGTTTTCTGAAATGTGCTCCTCCCGTCGCTCTGGTTGGGTGCGCGTAGTAAAAAGTGCTCCTGGCAGCTAGAGAGTGCCGCGTTGACCACTGCGCATGAAGAAATAAGCACCTGCAACGTTTGGTTTAGGTTTTAGGTGCATTTTTAATTTTATTGCTTAAATCGCATTTTCTCGACGAGCTGAGCACGTTTTCTGAAATGTGCTCCTCCCGTCGCTCTGGTTGGGTGCGCACAGTAAAAAGAGCTCCTGGCAGCTAGGGAGTGCCGCGTTGAGCACTGCGCACGAAGAAATAAGCACCTGCAACGTTTGGTTTAGGTTTTAGGTGCATTTTTAATTTTATTGCTTAAATCGAATTTTCTCGACGAGCTGAGCACGTTTTCTGAAATGTGCTCCTCCCGTCGCTCTGGTTGGGTGCGCACAGTAAAAAGAGCTCCTGGCAGCTAGGGAGTTCCGCGTTGACCACTGCGCACGAAGAAATAAGCACCTGCAACGTTTGGTTTAGGTTTTAGGTGCATTTTTTATTTTATTGCTTAAATCGCATTCTCTCGACGAGCTGAGCACGTTTTCTGAAATGTGCTCCTCCCGACGCTCTGGTTGGGTGCACACAGTAAAAAGAGCTCCTGGCAGCTAGGGATTGCCGCGTTGACCACTGCGCACGAAGAAATAAGCACCTGCAACGTTTGGTTTAGGTTTTAGGTGCATTTTTAATTGTATTGCTTAAATCGCATTCTCTCGACGAGCTGAGCACGTTTTCTGAAATGTGCTCCTCCCGTCGCTCTGGTTGGGTGCGCACAGTAAAAAGTGCTCTTGGCAGCTCGGGAGTGCCGCGTTGACCACTGCGCATGAAGAAATAAGCACCTGCAACGTTTGGTTTAGGTTTTAGGTGCATTTTTAATTTTATTGCTTAAATCGCATTTTCTCGACGAGCTGAGCACGTTTTCTGAAATGTGCTCCTCCCGTCACTCTGGTTGGGTGCGCACAGTAAAAAGTGCTCTTGGCAGCTAGAGAGTGCCGCGTTGACCACTGCGCATGAAGAAATAACCACCTGCAACGTTTGGTTTAGGGTTTAGGTGCATTTTTAATTTTATTGCTTAAATCGCATTTTCTCGACGAGCTGAGTACGTTTTCTGAAATGTGCTCCTTCCGTCACTCTGGTTGGGTGCGCACAGTAAAAAGTGCTCCTGGCAGCTAGGGAGTGCCGCGTTGACCACTGCGCACGAAGAAATAAGCACCTGCAACGTTTGGTTTAGGTTTTAGGTGCACTTTTAATTTTATTGTTTAAATCGAGTTTTCTCGACGAGCTGAGCACGTTTTCTGAAATGTGGTCCTCCCGTCGCTCTGGTTGGGTGCGCACAGTAAAAAGAGCTCCTGGCAGCTAGGGAGTGCCGCGTTGACCACTGCGCACGAAGAAATAAGCACCTGCAACGTTTGGTTTAGGTTTTAGGTGCATTTTTAATTTTATTGTTTAAATCGCATTTTCTCGACGAGCTGAGCACGTTTTCTGAAATGTGCTCCTCCCGTCGCTCTGGTTGGGTGCGCACAGTAAAAAGAGCTCCTGGCAGCTAGGGAGTGCCGCGTTGACCACTGCGCACAAAGAAATAAGCACCTGCAACGTTTGGTTTAGGTTTTAGGTGCATTTTTTATTTTATTGCTTAAATCGCATTCACTCGACGAGCTGAGCACGTTTTCTGAAATGTGCTCCTCCCGTCGCTCTGGTTGGGTGCACACAGTAAAAAGAGCTCCTGGCAGCTAGGGAGTGCCGCGTTGACCACTGCGCACGAAGAAATAAGCACCTGCAACGTTTGGTTTAGGTTTTAGGTGCATTTTTTATTTTATTGCTTAAATCGCATTCTCTCGACGAGTTGAGCACGTTTTCTGAAATGTGCTCCTCCCGTCGCTCTGGTTGGGTGCGCGTAGTAAAAAGTGCTCCTGGCAGCTAGAGAGTGCCGCGTTGACCACTGCGCATGAAGAAATAAGCACCTGCAACGTTTGGTTTAGGTTTTAGGTGCATTTTTAATTTTATTGCTTAAATCGCATTTTCTCGACGAGCTGAGCACGTTTTCTGAAATGTGCTCCTCCCGTCGCTCTGGTTGGGTGCGCACAGTAAAAAGAGCTCCTGGCAGCTAGGGAGTGCCGCGTTGAGCACTGCGCACGAAGAAATAAGCACCTGCAACGTTTGGTTTAGGTTTTAGGTGCATTTTTCATTTTATTGCTTAAATCGAATTTTCTCGACGAGCTGAGCACGTTTTCTGAAATGTGCTCCTCCCGTCGCTCTGGTTGGGTGCGCACAGTAAAAAGAGCTCCTGGCAGCTAGGGAGTTCCGCGTTGACCACTGCGCACGAAGAAATAAGCACCTGCAACGTTTGGTTTAGGTTTTAGGTGCATTTTTTATTTTATTGCTTAAATCGCATTCTCTCGACGAGCTGAGCACGTTTTCTGAAATGTGCTCCTCCCGACGCTCTGGTTGGGTGCACACAGTAAAAAGAGCTCCTGGCAGCTAGGGATTGCCGCGTTGACCACTGCGCACGAAGAAATAAGCACCTGCAACGTTTGGTTTAGGTTTTAGGTGCATTTTTAATTGTATTGCTTAAATCGCATTCTCTCGACGAGCTGAGCACGTTTTCTGAAATGTGCTCCTCCCGTCGCTCTGGTTGGGTGCGCACAGTAAAAAGTGCTCTTGGCAGCTCGGGAGTGCCGCGTTGACCACTGCGCATGAAGAAATAAGCACCTGCAACGTTTGGTTTAGGTTTTAGGTGCATTTTTAATTTTATTGCTTAAATCGCATTTTCTCGACGAGCTGAGCACGTTTTCTGAAATGTGCTCCTCCCGTCACTCTGGTTGGGTGCGCACAGTAAAAAGTGCTCTTGGCAGCTAGAGAGTGCCGCGTTGACCACTGCGCATGAAGAAATAACCACCTGCAACGTTTGGTTTAGGGTTTAGGTGCATTTTTAATTTTATTGCTTAAATCGCATTTTCTCGACGAGCTGAGTACGTTTTCTGAAATGTGCTCCTTCCGTCACTCTGGTTGGGTGCGCACAGTAAAAAGTGCTCCTGGCAGCTAGGGAGTGCCGCGTTGACCACTGCGCACGAAGAAATAAGCACCTGCAACGTTTGGTTTAGGTTTTAGGTGCACTTTTAATTTTATTGTTTAAATCGAGTTTTCTCGACGAGCTGAGCACGTTTTCTGAAATGTGGTCCTCCCGTCGCTCTGGTTGGGTGCGCACAGTAAAAAGAGCTCCTGGCAGCTAGGGAGTGCCGCGTTGACCACTGCGCACGAAGAAATAAGCACCTGCAACGTTTGGTTTAGGTTTTAGGTGCATTTTTTATTTTATTGCTTAAATCGCATTCTCTCGACGAGCTGAGCACGTTTTCTGAAATGTGCTCCTCCCGTCGCTCTGGTTGGGTGCACACAGTAAAAAGAGCTCCTGGCAGCTAGGGAGTGCCGCGTTGACCACTGCGCACGAAGAAATAAGCACCTGCAACGTTTGGTTTAGGTTTTAGGTGCATGTTTTATTTTATTGCTTAAATCGCATTCTCTCGACGAGTTGAGCACGTTTTCTGAAATGTGCTCCTCCCGTCGCTCTGGTTGGGTGCGCGTAGTAAAAAGTGCTCCTGGCAGCTAGAGAGTGCCGCGTTGACCACTGCGCATGAAGAAATAAGCACCTGCAACGTTTGGTTTAGGTTTTAGGTGCATTTTTAATTTTATTGCTTAAATCGCATTTTCTCGACGAGCTGAGCACGTTTTCTGAAATGTGCTCCTCCCGTCGCTCTGGTTGGGTGCGCACAGTAAAAAGAGCTCCTGGCAGCTAGGGAGTGCCGCGTTGAGCACTGCGCACGAAGAAATAAGCACCTGCAACGTTTGGTTTAGGTTTTAGGTGCATTTTTAATTTTATTGCTTAAATCGAATTTTCTCGACGAGCTGAGCACGTTTTCTGAAATGTGCTCCTCCCGTCGCTCTGGTTGGGTGCGCACAGTAAAAAGAGCTCCTGGCAGCTAGGGAGTTCCGCGTTGACCACTGCGCACGAAGAAATAAGCACCTGCAACGTTTGGTTTAGGTTTTAGGTGCATTTTTTATTTTATTGCTTAAATCGCATTCTCTCGACGAGCTGAGCACGTTTTCTGAAATGTGCTCCTCCCGACGCTCTGGTTGGGTGCACACAGTAAAAAGAGCTCCTGGCAGCTAGGGATTGCCGCGTTGACCACTGCGCACGAAGAAATAAGCACCTGCAACGTTTGGTTTAGGTTTTAGGTGCATTTTTAATTGTATTGCTTAAATCGCATTCTCTCGACGAGCTGAGCACGTTTTCTGAAATGTGCTCCTCCCGTCGCTCTGGTTGGGTGCGCACAGTAAAAAGTGCTCTTGGCAGCTCGGGAGTGCCGCGTTGACCACTGCGCATGAAGAAATAAGCACCTGCAACGTTTGGTTTAGGTTTTAGGTGCATTTTTAATTTTATTGCTTAAATCGCATTTTCTCGACGAGCTGAGCACGTTTTCTGAAATGTGCTCCTCCCGTCACTCTGGTTGGGTGCGCACAGTAAAAAGTGCTCTTGGCAGCTAGAGAGTGCCGCGTTGACCACTGCGCATGAAGAAATAACCACCTGCAACGTTTGGTTTAGGGTTTAGGTGCATTTTTAATTTTATTGCTTAAATCGCATTTTCTCGACGAGCTGAGTACGTTTTCTGAAATGTGCTCCTTCCGTCACTCTGGTTGGGTGCGCACAGTAAAAAGTGCTCCTGGCAGCTAGGGAGTGCCGCGTTGACCACTGCGCACGAAGAAATAAGCACCTGCAACGTTTGGTTTAGGTTTTAGGTGCACTTTTAATTTTATTGTTTAAATCGAGTTTTCTCGACGAGCTGAGCACGTTTTCTGAAATGTGGTCCTCCCGTCGCTCTGGTTGGGTGCGCACAGTAAAAAGAGCTCCTGGCAGCTAGGGAGTGCCGCGTTGACCACTGCGCACGAAGAAATAAGCACCTGCAACGTTTGGTTTAGGTTTTAGGTGCATTTTTTATTTTATTGCTTAAATCGCATTCTCTCGACGAGCTGAGCACGTTTTCTGAAATGTGCTCCTCCCGTCGCTCTGGTTGGGTGCACACAGTAAAAAGAGCTCCTGGCAGCTAGGGAGTGCCGCGTTGACCACTGCGCACGAAGAAATAAGCACCTGCAACGTTTGGTTTAGGTTTTAGGTGCATTTTTTATTTTATTGCTTAAATCGCATTCTCTCGACGAGCTGAGCATGTTTTCTGAAATGTGCTCCTCCCGTCGCTCTGGTTGGGTGCGCGTAGTAAAAAGTGCTCCTGGCAGCTAGAGAGTGCCGCGTTGAGCACTGCGCACGAAGAAATAAGCACCTGCAACGTTTGGTTTAGGTTTTAGGTGCATTTTTAATTTTATTGCTTAAATCGCATTCTCTCGACGAGCTGAGCACGTTTTCTGAAATGTGCTCCTCCCGTCGCTCTGGTTGGGTGCACACAGTAAAAAGAGCTCCTGGCAGCTAGGGAGTGCCGCGTTGACCACTGCGCACGAAGAAATAAGCACCTGCAACGTTTGGTTTAGGTTTTAGGTGCATTTTTTTATTTTATTGCTCTAATCGCATTCTCTCGACGAGCTGAGCACGTTTTCTGAAATGTGCTCCTCCCGTCGCTCTGGTTGGGTGCGCGTAGTAAAAAGTGCTCCTGGCAGCTAGAGAGTGCCGCGTTGAGCACTGCGCACGAAGAAATAAGCACCTGCAACGTTTGGTTTAGGTTTTAGGTGCATTTTTAATTTTATTGCTTAAATCGCATTCTCTCGACGAGTTGAGCACGTTTTCTGAAATGTGCTCCTCCCGTCGCTCTGGTTGGGTGCGCACAGTAAAAAGTGCTCTTGGCAGCTCGGGAGTGCCGCGTTGACCACTGCGCATGAAGAAATAAGCACCTGCAACGTTTGGTTTAGGTTTTAGGTGCATTTTTAATTTTATTGCTTAAATCGCATTTTCTCGACGAGCTGAGCACGTTTTCTGAAATGTGCTCCTCCCGTCACTCTGGTTGGGTGCGCACAGTAAAAAGTGCTCCTGGCAGCTAGGGAGTGCCGCGTTGAGCACTACGCACGAAGAAATAAGCACCTGCAACGTTTGGTTTAGGTTTTAGCTGCATTTTTAATTTTATTGCTTAAATCGCATTTTCTCGACGAGCTGAGCACGTTTTCTGAAATGTGCTCCTCCCGTCGCTCTGGTTGGGTGCGCACAGTAAAAAGAGCTCCTGGCAGCTAGGGAGTTCCGCGTTGACCACTGCGCACGAAGAAATAAGCACCTGCAACGTTTGGTTTAGGTTTTAGGTGCATTTTTAATTTTATTGCTTAAATCGCATTCTCTCGACGAGCTGAGCACGTTTTCTGAAATGTGCTCCTCCCGTCGCTCTGGTTGGGTGCGCACAGTAAAAAGTGCTCTTGGCAGCTCGGGAGTGCCGCGTTGACCACTGCACATGAAGAAATAAGCACCTGCAACGTTTGGTTTAGGTTTTAGGTGCATTTTTAATTTCATTGCTTAAATCGCATTTTCTCGACGAGCTGAGCACGTTTTCTGAAATGTGCTCCTCCCGTCGCTCTGGTTGGGCGCGCATAGTAAAAAGTGCTCCTGGCAGCTAGAGAGTGCCGCGTTGACCACTGCGCATGAAAAAATAAGCACCTGCAACGTTTGGTTTAGGTTTTAGGTGCATTTTTTATGTTATTGCTTAAATCGCATTCTCTCGACGAGCTGAGCACGTTTTCTGAAATGTGCTCCTCCCGTCGCTCTGGTTGGGTGCGCATAGTAAAAAGTGCTCTTGGCAGCTAGGGAGTGCCGCGTTGACCACTGCACATGAAGAAATAAGCACCTGCAACGTTTGGTTTAGGTTTTAGGTGCATATTTTATATTATTGCTTAAATCGCATTCTCTCGACGAGCTGAGCACGTTTTCTGAAATGTGCTCCTCCCGTCGCTCTGGTTGGGTGCGCATAGTAAAAAGTGCTCCTGGCAGCTAGGGAGTGCCGCGTTGACCACTGCACATGAAGAAATAAGCACCTGCAACGTTTGGTTTAGGTTTTAGGTGCATTTTTAATTTTATTGCTTAAATCGCATTTTCTCGACGAGCTGAGCACGTTTTCTGAAATGTGCTCCTCCCGTCACTCTGGTTGGGTGCGCACAGTAAAAAGTGCTCTTGGCAGCTAGGGAGTGCCGCGTTGACCACTGCACATGAAGAAATAAGCACCTGCAACGTTTGGTTTAGGTTTTAGGTGCATTTTTAATTTTATTGCTTAAATCGCATTTTCTCGACGAGCTGAGCACGTTTTCTGAAATGTGCTCCTCCCGTCACTCTGGTTGGGTGCGCACAGTAAAAAGTGCTCCTGGCAGCTAGGGAGTGCCGCGTTGACCACTGCGCACGAAGAAATAACCACCTGCAACGTTTGGTTTAGGTTTTAGGTGCATTTTTAATTTTATTGTTTAAATCGCATTTTCTCGACGAGCTGAGCACGTTTTCTGAAATGTACTCCTCCTGTCGCTCTGGTTGGGTGCGAACAGTAAAAAGAGCTCCTGGCAGCTAGGGAGTGCCGCGTTGACCACTGCGCACAAAGAAATAAGCACCTGCAACGTTTGGTTTAGGTTTTAGGTGCATTTTTTATTTTATTGCTTAAATCGCATTCTCTCGACGAGCTGAGCACGTTTTCTGAAATGTGCTCCTCCCGTCGCTCTGGTTGGGTGCACACAGTAAAAAGAGCTCCTGGCAGCTAGGGAGTGCCGCGTTGACCACTGCGCACGAAGAAATAAGCACCTGCAACGTTTGGTTTAGGTTTTAGGTGCATTTTTTATATTGCTTAAATCGCATTCTCTCGACGAGCTGAGCATGTTTTCTGAAATGTGCTCCTCCCGTCGCTCTGGTTGGGTGCGCGTAGTAAAAAGTGCTCCTGGCAGCTAGAGAGTGCCGCGTTGACCACTGCGCGTGATGAAATAAGCACCTGCAACGTTTGGTTTAGGTTTTAGGTGCATTTTTAATTTTATTGCTTAAATCGCATTTTCTCGACGAGCTGAGCACGTTTTCTGAAATGTGCTCCTCCCGTCACTCTGGTTGGGTGTGCACAGTAAAAAGTGCTCCTGGCAGCTAGAGAGTGCCGCGTTGACCACTGCGCATGAAGAAATAAGCACCTGCAACGTTTGATTTAGGTTTTAGGTGCATTTTTAATCTTATTGCTTAAATCGCATTTTCTCGACGAGCTGAGCACGTTTTCTGAAATGTGCTCCTCCCGTCACTCTGGTTGGGTGCGCACAGTAAAAAGTGCTCTTGGCAGCTAGAGAGTGCCGCGTTGACCACTGCGCATGAAGAAATAAGCACCTGCAACGTTTGGTTTAGGTTTTAGGTGCATTTTTAATTTTATTGCTTAAATCGCATTTTCTCGACGAGCTGAGCACGTTTTCTGAAATGTGCTCCTCCCGTCACTCTGGTTGGGTGCGCACAGTAAAAAGTGCTCCTGGCAGCTAGGGAGTGCCGCGTTGAGCACTACGCACGAAGAAATAAGCACCTGCAACGTTTGGTTTAGGTTTTAGCTGCATTTTTAATTTTATTGCTTAAATCGCATTTTCTCGACGAGCTGAGCACGTTTTCTGAAATGTGCTCCTCCCGTCGCTCTGGTTGGGTGCGCACAGTAAAAAGAGCTCCTGGCAGCTAGGGAGTTCCGCGTTGACCACTGCGCACGAAGAAATAAGCACCTGCAACGTTTGGTTTAGGTTTTAGGTGCATTTTTAATTTTATTGCTTAAATCGCATTCTCTCGACGAGCTGAGCACGTTTTCTGAAATGTGCTCCTCCCGTCGCTCTGGTTGGGTGCGCACAGTAAAAAGTGCTCTTGGCAGCTCGGGAGTGCCGCGTTGACCACTGCACATGAAGAAATAAGCACCTGCAACGTTTGGTTTAGGTTTTAGGTGCATTTTTAATTTCATTGCTTAAATCGCATTTTCTCGACGAGCTGAGCACGTTTTCTAAAATGTGCTCCTCCCGTCGCTCTGGTTGGGCGCGCATAGTAAAAAGTGCTCCTGGCAGCTAGAGAGTGCCGCGTTGACCACTGCGCATGAAAAAATAAGCACCTGCAACGTTTGGTTTAGGTTTTAGGTGCATTTTTTATGTTATTGCTTAAATCGCATTCTCTCGACGAGCTGAGCACGTTTTCTGAAATGTGCTCCTCCCGTCGCTCTGGTTGGGTGCGCATAGTAAAAAGTGCTCTTGGCAGCTAGGGAGTGCCGCGTTGACCACTGCACATGAAGAAATAAGCACCTGCAACGTTTGGTTTAGGTTTTAGGTGCATTTTTTATATTATTGCTTAAATCGCATTCTCTCGACGAGCTGAGCACGTTTTCTGAAATGTGCTCCTCCCGTCGCTCTGGTTGGGTGCGCATAGTAAAAAGTGCTCCTGGCAGCTAGGGAGTGCCGCGTTGACCACTGCACATGAAGAAATAAGCACCTGCAACGTTTGGTTTAGGTTTTAGGTGCATTTTTAATTTTATCGCTTAAATCGCATTTTCTCGACGAGCTGAGCACGTTTTCTGAAATGTGCTCCTCCCGTCACTCTGGTTGGGTGCGCACAGTAAAAAGTGCTCTTGGCAGCTAGGGAGTGCCGCGTTGACCACTGCACATGAAGAAATAAGCACCTGCAACGTTTGGTTTAGGTTTTAGGTGCATTTTTAATTTTATTGCTTAAATCGCATTTTCTCGACGAGCTGAGCACGTTTTCTGAAATGTGCTCCTCCCGTCACTCTGGTTGGGTGCACACAGTAAAAAGAGCTCCTGGCAGCTAGGGAGTGCCGCGTTGACCACTGCGCACGAAGAAATAAGCACCTGCAACGTTTGGTTTAGGTTTTAGGTGCATTTTTTATATTGCTTAAATCGCATTCTCTCGACGAGCTGAGCATGTTTTCTGAAATGTGCTCCTCCCGTCGCTCTGGTTGGGTGCGCGTAGTAAAAAGTGCTCCTGGCAGCTAGAGAGTGCCGCGTTGACCACTGCGCGTGATGAAATAAGCACCTGCAACGTTTGGTTTAGGTTTTAGGTGCATTTTTAATTTTATTGCTTAAATCGCATTTTCTCGACGAGCTGAGCACGTTTTCTGAAATGTGCTCCTCCCGTCACTCTGGTTGGGTGTGCACAGTAAAAAGTGCTCCTGGCAGCTAGAGAGTGCCGCGTTGACCACTGCGCATGAAGAAATAAGCACCTGCAACGTTTGATTTAGGTTTTAGGTGCATTTTTAATCTTATTGCTTAAATCGCATTTTCTCGACGAGCTGAGCACGTTTTCTGAAATGTGCTCCTCCCGTCACTCTGGTTGGGTGCGCACAGTAAAAAGTGCTCTTGGCAGCTAGAGAGTGCCGCGTTGACCACTGCGCATGAAGAAATAAGCACCTGCAACGTTTGGTTTAGGTTTTAGGTGCATTTTTAATTTTATTGCTTAAATCGCATTTTCTCGACGAGCTGAGCACGTTTTCTGAAATGTGCTCCTCCCGTCACTCTGGTTGGGTGCGCACAGTAAAAAGTGCTCCTGGCAGCTAGGGAGTGCCGCGTTGAGCACTACGCACGAAGAAATAAGCACCTGCAACGTTTGGTTTAGGTTTTAGCTGCATTTTTAATTTTATTGCTTAAATCGCATTTTCTCGACGAGCTGAGCACGTTTTCTGAAATGTGCTCCTCCCGTCGCTCTGGTTGGGTGCGCACAGTAAAAAGAGCTCCTGGCAGCTAGGGAGTTCCGCGTTGACCACTGCGCACGAAGAAATAAGCACCTGCAACGTTTGGTTTAGGTTTTAGGTGCATTTTTAATTTTATTGCTTAAATCGCATTCTCTCGACGAGCTGAGCACGTTTTCTGAAATGTGCTCCTCCCGTCGCTCTGGTTGGGTGCGCACAGTAAAAAGTGCTCTTGGCAGCTCGGGAGTGCCGCGTTGACCACTGCACATGAAGAAATAAGCACCTGCAACGTTTGGTTTAGGTTTTAGGTGCATTTTTAATTTCATTGCTTAAATCGCATTTTCTCGACGAGCTGAGCACGTTTTCTGAAATGTGCTCCTCCCGTCGCTCTGGTTGGGCGCGCATAGTAAAAAGTGCTCCTGGCAGCTAGAGAGTGCCGCGTTGACCACTGCGCATGAAAAAATAAGCACCTGCAACGTTTGGTTTAGGTTTTAGGTGTATTTTTTATGTTATTGCTTAAATCGCATTCTCTCGACGAGCTGAGCACGTTTTCTGAAATGTGCTCCTCCCGTCGCTCTGGTTGGGTGCGCATAGTAAAAAGTGCTCTTGGCAGCTAGGGAGTGCCGCGTTGACCACTGCACATGAAGAAATAAGCACCTGCAACGTTTGGTTTAGGTTTTAGGTGCATTTTTAATTTTATTGCTTAAATCGCATTTTCTCGACGAGCTGAGCACGTTTTCTGAAATGTGCTCCTCCCGTCACTCTGGTTGGGTGCGCACAGTAAAAAAAGCTCTTGGCAGCTAGAGAGTGCCGCGTTGACCACTGCGCATGAAGAAATAACCACCTGCAACGTTTGGTTTAGGGTTTAGGTGCATTTTTAATTTTATTGCTTAAATCGCATTTTCTCGACGAGCTGAGTACGTTTTCTGAAATGTGCTCCTTCCGTCACTCTGGTTGGGTGCGCACAGTAAAAAGTGCTCCTGGCAGCTAGGGAGTGCCGCGTTGACCACTGCGCACGAAGAAATAAGCACCTGCAACGTTTGGTTTAGGTTTTAGGTGCATTTTTAATTTTATTGCTTAAATCGCATTTTCTCGACGAGCTGAGCACGTTTTCTGAAATGTGCTCCTCCCGTCACCCTGGTTGGGTGCGCACAGTAAAAAGTGCTCCTGGCAGCTAGGGAGTGCCGCGTTGAGCACTACGCACGAAGAAATAAGCACCTGCAACGTTTGGTTTAGGTTTTAGCTGCATTTTTAATTTTATTGCTTAAATCGCATTTTCTCGACGAGCTGAGCACATTTTCTGAAATGTGCTCCTCCCGTCGCTCTGGTTGGGTGCGCACAGTAAAAAGAGCTCCTGGCAGCTAGGGAGTTCCGCGTTGACCACTGCGCACGAAGAAATAAGCACCTGCAACGTTTGGTTTAGGTTTTAGGTGCATTTTTAATTTTATTGCTTAAATCGCATTCTCTCGACGAGCTGAGCACGTTTTCTGAAATGTGCTCCTCCCGTCGCTCTGGTTGGGTGCGCACAGTAAAAAGTGCTCCTGGCAGCTAGGGAGTGCCGCGTTGAGCACTACGCACGAAGAAATAAGCACCTGCAACGTTTGGTTTAGGTTTTAGGTGCATTTTTTATTTTATTGCTTAAATCGCATTCTCTCGACGAGCTGAGCACGTTTTCTGAAATGTGCTCCTCCCGACGCTCTGGTTGGGTGCACACAGTAAAAAGAGCTCCTGGCAGCTAGGGATTGCCGCGTTGACCACTGCGCACGAAGAAATAAGCACCTGCAACGTTTGGTTTAGGTTTTAGGTGCATTTTTAATTGTATTGCTTAAATCGCATTCTCTCGACGAGCTGAGCACGTTTTCTGAAATGTGCTCCTCCCGTCGCTCTGGTTGGGTGCGCACAGTAAAAAGTGCTCTTGGCAGCTCGGGAGTGCCGCGTTGACCACTGCGCATGAAGAAATAAGCACCTGCAACGTTTGGTTTAGGTTTTAGGTGCATTTTTAATTTTATTGCTTAAATCGCATTTTCTCGACGAGCTGAGCACGTTTTCTGAAATGTGCTCCTCCCGTCACTCTGGTTGGGTGTGCACAGTAAAAAGTGCTCTTGGCAGCTAGAGAGTGCCGCGTTGACCACTGCGCATGAAGAAATAACCACCTGCAACGTTTGGTTTAGGGTTTAGGTGCATTTTTAATTTTATTGCTTAAATCGCATTTTCTCGACGAGCTGAGTACGTTTTCTGAAATGTGCTCCTTCCGTCACTCTGGTTGGGTGCGCACAGTAAAAAGTGCTCCTGGCAGCTAGGGAGTGCCGCGTTGACCACTGCGCACGAAGAAATAAGCACCTGCAACGTTTGGTTTAGGTTTTAGGTGCATTTTTAATTTTATTGCTTAAATCGCATTTTCTCGACGAGCTGAGCACGTTTTCTGAAATGTGCTCCTCCAGTCGCTCTGGTTGGGCGCGCATAGTAAAAAGTGCTCCTGGCAGCTAAAGAGTGCCGCGTTGACCACTGCGCATGAAGAAATAAGCACCTGCAACGTTTGGTTTAGGTTTTAGGTGCATTTTTAATTTTATTGCTTAAATCGCATTTTCTCGAAGAGCTGAGCACGTTTTCTGAAATGTGTCCTCCCGTCACTCTGGTTTTGTGCGCACAGTAAAAAGTGCTCCTGGCAGCTAGGGAGTGCCGCGTTGACCACTGCGCACGAAAAAATAAGCACCTGCAACGTTTGGTTTAGGTTTTAGGTGCATTTTTTATTTTATTGCTTAAATCGCATTCTCTCGACGAGCTGAGCACGTTTTCTGAAATGTGCTCCTCCCGTCGCTCTGGTTGGGTGCGCGTAGTAAAAAGTGCTCCTGGCAGCGAGAGAGTGCCGCGTTGACCACTGCGCATGAAGAAATAAGCACCTGCAACGTTTGGTTTAGGTTTTAGGTGCATTTTTAATCTTATTGCTTAAATCGCATTTTCTCGACGAGCTGAGCACGTTTTCTGAAATGTGCTCCTCCCGTCACTCTGGTTAGGTGCGCACAGTAAAAAGTGCTCTTGGCAGCTAGAGAGTGCCGCGTTGACCACTGCGCATGAAGAAATAAGCACCTGCAACGTTTGGTTTAGGTTTTAGGTGCATTTTTAATTTTATTGCTTAAATCGCATTTTCTCGACGAGCTGAGCACGTTTTCTGAAATGTGCTCCTCCCGTCACTCTGGTTGGGTGCGCACCGTAAAAAGTGCTCCTGGCAGCTAGAGAGTGCCGCGTTGACCACTGCGCATAAAGAAATAAGCACCTGCAACGTTTGATTTAGGTTTTAGGTGCATTTTTAATCTTATTGCTTAAATCGCATTTTCTCGACGAGCTGAGCACGTTTTCTGAAATGTGCTCCTCCCGTCACTCTGGTTGGGTGCGCACAGTAAAAAGTGCTCTTGGCAGCTAGAGAGTGCCGCGTTGACCACTGCGCATGAAGAAATAAGCACCTGCAACGTTTGGTTTAGGTTTTAGGTGCATTTTTAATTTTATTGCTTAAATCGCATTTTCTCGACGAGCTGAGCACGTTTTCTGAAATGTGCTCCTCCCGTCACTCTGGTTGGGTGCGCACAGTAAAAAGTGCTCCTGGCAGCTAGGGAGTGCCGCGTTGAGCACTACGCACGAAGAAATAAGCACCTGCAACGTTTGGTTTAGGTTTTAGCTGCATTTTTAATTTTATTGCTTAAATCGCATTTTCTCGACGAGCTGAGCACGTTTTCTGAAATGTGCTCCTCCCGTCGCTCTGGTTGGGTGCGCACAGTAAAAAGAGCTCCTGGCAGCTAGGGAGTTCCGCGTTGACCACTGCGCACGAAGAAATAAGCACCTGCAACGTTTGGTTTAGGTTTTAGGTGCATTTTTAATTTTATTGCTTAAATCGCATTCTCTCGACGAGCTGAGCACGTTTTCTGAAATGTGCTCCTCCCGTCGCTCTGGTTGGGTGCGCACAGTAAAAAGTGCTCTTGGCAGCTCGGGAGTGCCGTGTTGACCACTGCACATGAAGAAATAAGCACCTGCAACGTTTGGTTTAGGTTTTAGGTGCATTTTTAATTTTATTGCTTAAATCGCATTTTCTCGACGGGCTGAGCACGTTTTCTGAAATGTGCTCCTCCCGTCGCTCTGGTTGGGCACGCATAGTAAAAAGTGCTCCTGGCAGCTAGAGAGTGCCGCGTTGACCACTGCGCATGAAAAAATAAGCACCTGCAACGTTTGGTTTAGGTTTTAGGTGCATTTTTTATATTATTGCTTAAATCGCATTCTCTCGACGAGCTGAGCACGTTTTCTGAAATGTGCTCCTCCCGTCGCTCTGGTTGGGTGCGCATAGTAAAAAGTGCTCCTGGCAGCTAGGGAGTGCCGCGTTGACCACTGCACATGAAGAAATAAGCACCTGCAACGTTTGGTTTAGGTTTTAGGTGCATTTTTAATTTTATTGCTTAAATCGCATTTTCTCGACGAGCTGAGCACGTTTTCTGAAATGTGCTCCTCCCGTCACTCTGGTTGGGTGCGCACAGTAAAAAGTGCTCTTGGCAGCTAGAGAGTGCCGCGTTGACCACTGCGCATGAAGAAATAACCACCTGCAACGTTTGGTTTAGGGTTTAGGTGCATTTTTAATTTTATTGCTTAAATCGCATTTTCTCGACGAGCTGAGTACGTTTTCTGAAATGTGCTCCTTCCGTCACTCTGGTTGGGTGCGCACAGTAAAAAGTGCTCCTGGCAGCTAGGGAGTGCCGCGTTGACCACTGCGCACGAAGAAATAAGCACCTGCAACGTTTGGTTTAGGTTTTAGGTGCATTTTTAATTTTATTGTTTAAATCGCATTTTCTCGACGAGCTGAGCACGTTTTCTGAAATGTGCTCCTCCCGTCGCTCTGGTTGGGTGCGCACAGTAAAAAGAGCTCCTGGCAGCTAGGGAGTGCCGCGTTGACCACTGCGCACAAAGAAATAAGCACCTGCAACGTTTGGTTAAGGTTTTAGGTGCATTTTTAATTTTATTGCTTAAATCGCATTCTCTCGACGAGCTGAGCACGTTTTCTGAAATGTGCTCCTCCCGTCACTCTGGTTGGGTGCGCACAGTAAAAAGTGCTCTTGGCAGCTAGAGAGTGCCGCGTTGACCACTGCGCATAAAGAAATAAGCACCTGCAACGTTTGGTTTAGGTTTTAGGTGCATTTTTAATTTTATTGCTTAAATCGCATTTTCTCGACGAGCTGAGCACGTTTTCTGAAATGTGCTCCTCCCGTCACTCTGGTTGGGTGCGCACAGTAAAAAGTGCTCCTGGCAGCTAGAGAGTGCCGCGTTGACCACTGCGCATGAAGAAATAAGCACCTGCAACGTTTGATTTAGGTTTTAGGTGCATTTTTAATCTTATTGCTTAAATCGCGTTTTCTCGACGAGCTGAGCACGTTTTCTGAAATGTGCTCCTCCCGTCACTCTAGTTGGGTGCGCATAGTAAAAAGTGCTCTTGGCAGCTAGGGAGTGCCGCGTTGACCACTGCACATGAAGAAATAAGCACCTGCAACGTTTGGTTTAGGTTTTAGGTGCATTTTTAATTTTATTGCTTAAATCGAATTTTCTCGACGAGCTGAGCACGTTTTCTGAAATGTGCTCCTCCCGTCGCTCTGGTTGGGTGAGCACAGTAAAAAGAGCTCCTGGCAGCTAGGGAGTTCCGCGTTGACCACTGCGCACGAAGAAATAAGCACCTGCAACGTTTGGTTTAGGTTTTAGGTGCATTTTTTATTTTATTGCTTAAATCGCATTCTCTCGACGAGCTGAGCACGTTTTCTGAAATGTGCTCCTCCCGACGCTCTGGTTGGGTGCACACAGTAAAAAGAGCTCCTGGCAGCTAGGGATTGCCGCGTTGACCACTGCGCACGAAGAAATAAGCACCTGCAACGTTTGGTTTAGGTTTTAGGTGCATTTTTAATTGTATTGCTTAAATCGCATTCTCTCGACGAGCTGAGCACGTTTTCTGAAATGTGCTCCTCCCGTCGCTCTGGTTGGGTGCGCACAGTAAAAAGTGCTCTTGGCAGCTCGGGAGTGCCGCGTTGACCACTGCGCATGAAGAAATAAGCACCTGCAACGTTTGGTTTAGGTTTTAGGTGCATTTTTAATTTTATTGCTTAAATCGCATTTTCTCGACGAGCTGAGCACGTTTTCTGAAATGTGCTCCTCCCGTCACTCTGGTTGGGTGCGCACAGTAAAAAGTGCTTTTGGCAGCTAGAGAGTGCCGCGTTGACCACTGCGCATGAAGAAATAACCACCTGCAACGTTTGGTTTAGGGTTTAGGTGCATTTTTAATTTTATTGCTTAAATCGCATTTTCTCGACGAGCTGAGTACGTTTTCTGAAATGTGCTCCTTCCGTCACTCTGGTTGGGTGCGCACAGTAAAAAGTGCTCCTGGCAGCTAGGGAGTGCCGCGTTGACCACTGCGCACGAAGAAATAAGCACCTGCAACGTTTGGTTTAGGTTTTAGGTGCATTTTTAATTTTATTGCTTAAATCGCATTTTCTCGACGAGCTGAGCACGTTTTCTGAAATGTGCTCCTCCCGTCGCTCTGGTTGGGCGCGCATAGTAAAAAGTGCTCCTGGCAGCTAAAGAGTGCCGCGTTGACCACTGCGCATGAAGAAATAAGCACCTGCAACGTTTGGTTTAGGTTTTAGGTGCATTTTTAATTTTATTGCTTAAATCGCATTTTCTCGAAGAGCTGAGTACGTTTTCTGAAATGTGCTCCTTCCGTCACTCTGGTTGGGTGCGCACAGTAAAAAGTGCTCCTGGCAGCTAGGGAGTGCCGCGTTGACCACTGCGCACGAAGAAATAAGCACCTGCAACGTTTGGTTTAGGTTTTAGGTGCATTTTTAATTTTATTGTTTAAATCGCATTTTCTCGACGAGCTGAGCACGTTTTCTGAAATGTGCTCCTCCCGTCGCTCTGGTTGGGTGCGCACAGTAAAAAGAGCTCCTGGCAGCTAGGGAGTGCCGCGTTGACCACTGCGCACAAAGAAATAAGCACCTGCAACGTTTGGTTAAGGTTTTAGGTGCATTTTTAATTTTATTGCTTAAATCGCATTCTCTCGACGAGCTGAGCACGTTTTCTGAAATGTGCTCCTCCCGTCACTCTGGTTGGGTGCGCACAGTAAAAAGTGCTCTTGGCAGCTAGAGAGTGCCGCGTTGACCACTGCGCATAAAGAAATAAGCACCTGCAACGTTTGGTTTAGGTTTTAGGTGCATTTTTAATTTTATTGCTTAAATCGCATTTTCTCGACGAGCTGAGCACGTTTTCTGAAATGTGCTCCTCCCGTCACTCTGGTTGGGTGCGCACAGTAAAAAGTGCTCCTGGCAGCTAGAGAGTGCCGCGTTGACCACTGCGCATGAAGAAATAAGCACCTGCAACGTTTGATTTAGGTTTTAGGTGCATTTTTAATCTTATTGCTTAAATCGCGTTTTCTCGACGAGCTGAGCACGTTTTCTGAAATGTGCTCCTCCCGTCACTCTAGTTGGGTGCGCATAGTAAAAAGTGCTCTTGGCAGCTAGGGAGTGCCGCGTTGACCACTGCACATGAAGAAATAAGCACCTGCAACGTTTGGTTTAGGTTTTAGGTGCATTTTTAATTTTATTGCTTAAATCGCATTTTCTCGACGAGCTGAGCACGTTTTCTGAAATGTGCTCCTCCCGTCACTCTGGTTGGGTGCGCACAGTAAAAAGAGCTCCTGGCAGCTAGGGAGTGCCGCGTTGACCACTGCGCACGAAGAAATAAGCACCTGCAACGTTTGGTTTAGGTTTTAGGTGCATTTTTTATTTTATTGCTTAAATCGCATTCTCTCGACGAGCTGAGCACGTTTTCTGAAATGTGCTCCTCCCGTCGCTCTGGTTGGGTGCGCGTAGTAAAAAGTGCTCCTGTCAGCTAGAGAGTGCCGCGTTGACCACTGCGCATGAAGAAATAAGCACCTGCAACGTTTGGTTTAGGTTTTAGGTGCATTTTTAATCTTATTGCTTAAATCGCATTTTCTCGACGAGCTGAGCACGTTTTCTGAAATGTGCTCCTCCCGTCACTCTGGTTAGGTGCGCACAGTAGAAAGTGCTCTTGGCAGCTAGAGAGTGCCGCGTTGACCACTGCGCATGAAGAAATAAGCACCTGCAACGTTTGGTTTAGGTTTTAGGTGCATTTTTTATATTATTGCTTAAATCGCATTCTCTCGACGAGCTGAGCACGTTTTCTGAAATGTGCTCCTCCCGTCGCTCTGGTTGGGTGCGCATAGTAAAAAGTGCTCCTGGCAGCTAGGGAGTGCCGCGTTGACCACTGCACATGAAGAAATAAGCACCTGCAACGTTTGGTTTAGGTTTTAGGTGCATTTTTAATTTTATTGCTTAAATCGCATTTTCTCGACGAGCTGAGCACGTTTTCTGAAATGTGCTCCTCCCGTCACTCTGGTTGGGTGCGCACAGTAAAAAGTGCTCTTGGCAGCTAGGGAGTGCCGCGTTGACCACTGCACATGAAGAAATAAGCACCTGCAACGTTTGGTTTAGGTTTTAGGTGCATTTTTAATTTTATTGCTTAAATCGCATTTTCTCGACGAGCTGAGCACGTTTTCTGAAATGTGCTCCTCCCGTCACTCTGGTTGGGTGCGCACAGTAAAAAGTGCTCCTGGCAGCTAGGGAGTGCCGCGTTGACCACTGCGCACGAAGAAATAACCACCTGCAACGTTTGGTTTAGGTTTTAGGTGCATTTTTAATTTTATTGTTTAAATCGCATTTTCTCGACGAGCTGAGCACGTTTTCTGAAATGTGCTCCTCCCGTCGCTCTGGTTGGGTGCGAACAGTAAAAAGAGCTCCTGGCAGCTAGGGAGTGCCGCGTTGACCACTGCGCACAAAGAAATAAGCACCTGCAACGTTTGGTTTAGGTTTTAGGTGCATTTTTTATTTTATTGCTTAAATCGCATTCTCTCGACGAGCTGAGCACGTTTTCTGAAATGTGCTCCTCCCGTCGCTCTGGTTGGGTGCACACAGTAAAAAGAGCTCCTGGCAGCTAGGGAGTGCCGCGTTGACCACTGCGCACGAAGAAATAAGCACCTGCAACGTTTGGTTTAGGTTTTAGGTGCATTTTTTATATTGCTTAAATCGCATTCTCTCGACGAGCTGAGCATGTTTTCTGAAATGTGCTCCTCCCGTCGCTCTGGTTGGGTGCGCGTAGTAAAAAGTGCTCCTGGCAGCTAGAGAGTGCCGCGTTGACCACTGCGCGTGATGAAATAAGCACCTGCAACGTTTGGTTTAGGTTTTAGGTGCATTTTTAATTTTATTGCTTAAATCGCATTTTCTCGACGAGCTGAGCACGTTTTCTGAAATGTGCTCCTCCCGTCACTCTGGTTGGGTGTGCACAGTAAAAAGTGCTCCTGGCAGCTAGAGAGTGCCGCGTTGACCACTGCGCATGAAGAAATAAGCACCTGCAACGTTTGATTTAGGTTTTAGGTGCATTTTTAATCTTATTGCTTAAATCGCATTTTCTCGACGAGCTGAGCACGTTTTCTGAAATGTGCTCCTCCCGTCACTCTGGTTGGGTGCGCACAGTAAAAAGTGCTCTTGGCAGCTAGAGAGTGCCGCGTTGACCACTGCGCATGAAGAAATAAGCACCTGCAACGTTTGGTTTAGGTTTTAGGTGCATTTTTAATTTTATTGCTTAAATCGCATTTTCTCGACGAGCTGAGCACGTTTTCTGAAATGTGCTCCTCCCGTCACTCTGGTTGGGTGCGCACAGTAAAAAGTGCTCCTGGCAGCTAGGGAGTGCCGCGTTGAGCACTACGCACGAAGAAATAAGCACCTGCAACGTTTGGTTTAGGTTTTAGCTGCATTTTTAATTTTATTGCTTAAATCGCATTTTCTCGACGAGCTGAGCACGTTTTCTGAAATGTGCTCCTCCCGTCGCTCTGGTTGGGTGCGCACAGTAAAAAGAGCTCCTGGCAGCTAGGGAGTTCCGCGTTGACCACTGCGCACGAAGAAATAAGCACCTGCAACGTTTGGTTTAGGTTTTAGGTGCATTTTTAATTTTATTGCTTAAATCGCATTTTCTCGACGAGCTGAGCACGTTTTCTGAAATGTGCTCCTCCCGTCACTCTGGTTGGGTGCGCACAGTAAAAAGAGCTCCTGGCAGCTAGGGAGTGCCGCGTTGACCACTGCGCACGAAGAAATAAGCACCTGCAACGTTTGGTTTAGGTTTTAGGTGCATTTTTTATTTTATTGCTTAAATCGCATTCTCTCGACGAGCTGAGCACGTTTTCTGAAATGTGCTCCTCCCGTCGCTCTGGTTGGGTGCGCGTAGTAAAAAGTGCTCCTGTCAGCTAGAGAGTGCCGCGTTGACCACTGCGCATGAAGAAATAAGCACCTGCAACGTTTGGTTTAGGTTTTAGGTGCATTTTTAATCTTATTGCTTAAATCGCATTTTCTCGACGAGCTGAGCACGTTTTCTGAAATGTGCTCCTCCCGTCACTCTGGTTAGGTGCGCACAGTAGAAAGTGCTCTTGGCAGCTAGAGAGTGCCGCGTTGACCACTGCGCATGAAGAAATAAGCACCTGCAACGTTTGGTTTAGGTTTTAGGTGCATTTTTTATATTATTGCTTAAATCGCATTCTCTCGACGAGCTGAGCACGTTTTCTGAAATGTGCTCCTCCCGTCGCTCTGGTTGGGTGCGCATAGTAAAAAGTGCTCCTGGCAGCTAGGGAGTGCCGCGTTGACCACTGCACATGAAGAAATAAGCACCTGCAACGTTTGGTTTAGGTTTTAGGTGCATTTTTAATTTTATTGCTTAAATCGCATTTTCTCGACGAGCTGAGCACGTTTTCTGAAATGTGCTCCTCCCGTCACTCTGGTTGGGTGCGCACAGTAAAAAGTGCTCTTGGCAGCTCGGGAGTGCCGCGTTGACCACTGCACATGAAGAAATAAGCACCTGCAACGTTTGGTTTAGGTTTTAGGTGCATTTTTAATTTTATTGCTTAAATCGCATTTTCTCGACGAGCTGAGCACGTTTTCTGAAATGTGCTCCTCCCGTCACTCTGGTTGGGTGCGCACAGTAAAAAGTGCTCCTGGCAGCTAGGGAGTGCCGCGTTGACCACTGCGCACGAAGAAATAACCACCTGCAACGTTTGGTTTAGGTTTTAGGTGCATTTTTAATTTTATTGTTTAAATCGCATTTTCTCGACGAGCTGAGCACGTTTTCTGAAATGTGCTCCTCCCGTCGCTCTGGTTGGGTGCGAACAGTAAAAAGAGCTCCTGGCAGCTAGGGAGTGCCGCGTTGACCACTGCGCACAAAGAAATAAGCACCTGCAACGTTTGGTTTAGGTTTTAGGTGCATTTTTTATTTTATTGCTTAAATCGCATTCTCTCGACGAGCTGAGCACGTTTTCTGAAATGTGCTCCTCCCGTCGCTCTGGTTGGGTGCACACAGTAAAAAGAGCTCCTGGCAGCTAGGGAGTGCCGCGTTGACCACTGCGCACGAAGAAATAAGCACCTGCAACGTTTGGTTTAGGTTTTAGGTGCATTTTTTATATTGCTTAAATCGCATTCTCTCGACGAGCTGAGCATGTTTTCTGAAATGTGCTCCTCCCGTCGCTCTGGTTGGGTGCGCGTAGTAAAAAGTGCTCCTGGCAGCTAGAGAGTGCCGCGTTGACCACTGCGCGTGATGAAATAAGCACCTGCAACGTTTGGTTTAGGTTTTAGGTGCATTTTTAATTTTATTGCTTAAATCGCATTTTCTCGACGAGCTGAGCACGTTTTCTGAAATGTGCTCCTCCCGTCACTCTGGTTGGGTGTGCACAGTAAAAAGTGCTCCTGGCAGCTAGAGAGTGCCGCGTTGACCACTGCGCATGAAGAAATAAGCACCTGCAACGTTTGATTTAGGTTTTAGGTGCATTTTTAATCTTATTGCTTAAATCGCATTTTCTCGACGAGCTGAGCACGTTTTCTGAAATGTGCTCCTCCCGTCACTCTGGTTGGGTGCGCACAGTAAAAAGTGCTCTTGGCAGCTAGAGAGTGCCGCGTTGACCACTGCGCATGAAGAAATAAGCACCTGCAACGTTTGGTTTAGGTTTTAGGTGCATTTTTAATTTTATTGCTTAAATCGCATTTTCTCGACGAGCTGAGCACGTTTTCTGAAATGTGCTCCTCCCGTCACTCTGGTTGGGTGCGCACAGTAAAAAGTGCTCCTGGCAGCTAGGGAGTGCCGCGTTGAGCACTACGCACGAAGAAATAAGCACCTGCAACGTTTGGTTTAGGTTTTAGCTGCATTTTTAATTTTATTGCTTAAATCGCATTTTCTCGACGAGCTGAGCACGTTTTCTGAAATGTGCTCCTCCCGTCGCTCTGGTTGGGTGCGCACAGTAAAAAGAGCTCCTGGCAGCTAGGGAGTTCCGCGTTGACCACTGCGCACGAAGAAATAAGCACCTGCAACGTTTGGTTTAGGTTTTAGGTGCATTTTTAATTTTATTGCTTAAATCGCATTCTCTCGACGAGCTGAGCACGTTTTCTGAAATGTGCTCCTCCCGTCGCTCTGGTTGGGTGCGCACAGTAAAAAGTGCTCTTGGCAGCTCGGGAGTGCCGCGTTGACCACTGCACATGAAGAAATAAGCACCTGCAACGTTTGGTTTAGGTTTTAGGTGCATTTTTAATTTCATTGCTTAAATCGCATTTTCTCGACGAGCTGAGCACGTTTTCTGAAATGTGCTCCTCCCGTCGCTCTGGTTGGGCGCGCATAGTAAAAAGTGCTCCTGGCAGCTAGAGAGTGCCGCGTTGACCACTGCGCATGAAAAAATAAGCACCTGCAACGTTTGGTTTAGGTTTTAGGTGTATTTTTTATGTTATTGCTTAAATCGCATTCTCTCGACGAGCTGAGCACGTTTTCTGAAATGTGCTCCTCCCGTCGCTCTGGTTGGGTGCGCATAGTAAAAAGTGCTCTTGGCAGCTAGGGAGTGCCGCGTTGACCACTGCACATGAAGAAATAAGCACCTGCAACGTTTGGTTTAGGTTTTAGGTGCATTTTTAATTTTATTGCTTAAATCGCATTTTCTCGACGAGCTGAGCACGTTTTCTGAAATGTGCTCCTCCCGTCACTCTGGTTGGGTGCGCACAGTAAAAAGTGCTCTTGGCAGCTAGAGAGTGCCGCGTTGACCACTGCGCATGAAGAAATAACCACCTGCAACGTTTGGTTTAGGGTTTAGGTGCATTTTTAATTTTATTGCTTAAATCGCATTTTCTCGACGAGCTGAGTACGTTTTCTGAAATGTGCTCCTTCCGTCACTCTGGTTGGGTGCGCACAGTAAAAAGTGCTCCTGGCAGCTAGGGAGTGCCGCGTTGACCACTGCGCACGAAGAAATAAGCACCTGCAACGTTTGGTTTAGGTTTTAGGTGCATTTTTAATTTTATTGCTTAAATCGCATTTTCTCGACGAGCTGAGCACGTTTTCTGAAATGTGCTCCTCCCGTCACCCTGGTTGGGTGCGCACAGTAAAAAGTGCTCCTGGCAGCTAGGGAGTGCCGCGTTGAGCACTACGCACGAAGAAATAAGCACCTGCAACGTTTGGTTTAGGTTTTAGCTGCATTTTTAATTTTATTGCTTAAATCGCATTTTCTCGACGAGCTGAGCACATTTTCTGAAATGTGCTCCTCCCGTCGCTCTGGTTGGGTGCGCACAGTAAAAAGAGCTCCTGGCAGCTAGGGAGTTCCGCGTTGACCACTGCGCACGAAGAAATAAGCACCTGCAACGTTTGGTTTAGGTTTTAGGTGCATTTTTAATTTTATTGCTTAAATCGCATTCTCTCGACGAGCTGAGCACGTTTTCTGAAATGTGCTCCTCCCGTCGCTCTGGTTGGGTGCGCACAGTAAAAAGTGCTCCTGGCAGCTAGGGAGTGCCGCGTTGAGCACTACGCACGAAGAAATAAGCACCTGCAACGTTTGGTTTAGGTTTTAGGTGCATTTTTAATTTTATTGCTTAAATCGCATTTTCTCGACGAGCTGAGCACGTTTTCTGAAATGTGCTCCTCCCGTCGCTCTGGTTGGGCGCGCATAGTAAAAAGTGCTCCTGGCAGCTAGAGAGTGCCGCGTTGACCACTGCGCATGAAAAAATAAGCACCTGCAACGTTTGGTTTAGGTTTTAGGTGCATTTTTTATATTATTGCTTAAATCGCATTCTCTCGACGAGCTGAGCACGTTTTCTGAAATGTGCTCCTCCCGTCGCTCTGGTTGGGTGCGCATAGTAAAAAGTGCTCCTGGCAGCTAGGGAGTGCCGCGTTGACCACTGCAAATGAAGAAATAAGCACCTGCAACGTTTGGTTTAGGTTTTAGGTGCATTTTTAATTTTATTGCTTAAATCGCATTTTCTCGACGAGCTGAGCACGTTTTCTGAAATGTGCTCCTCCCGTCACTCTGGTTGGGTGCGCACAGTAAAAAGTGCTCTTGGCAGCTAGAGAGTGCCGCGTTGACCACTGCGCATGAAGAAATAACCACCTGCAACGTTTGGTTTAGGGTTTAGGTGCATTTTTAATTTTATTGCTTAAATCGCATTTTCTCGACGAGCTGAGTACGTTTTCTGAAATGTGCTCCTTCCGTCACTCTGGTTGGGCGCGCACAGTAAAAAGTGCTCCTGGCAGCTAGGGAGTGCCGCGTTGACCACTGCGCACGAAGAAATAAGCACCTGCAACGTTTGGTTTAGGTTTTAGGTGCATTTTTAATTTTATTGTTTAAATCGCATTTTCTCGACGAGCTGAGCACGTTTTCTGAAATGTGCTCCTCCCGTCGCTCTGGTTGGGTGCGCACAGTAAAAAGAGCTCCTGGCAGCTAGGGAGTGCCGCGTTGACCACTGCGCACAAAGAAATAAGCACCTGCAACGTTTGGTTTAGGTTTTAGGTGCATTTTTAATTTTATTGCTTAAATCGCATTCTCTCGACGAGCTGAGCACGTTTTCTGAAATGTGCTCCTCCCGTCGCTCTGGTTGGGTGCACACAGTAAAAAGAGCTCCTGGCAGCTAGGGAGTGCCGCGTTGACCACTGCGCACGAAGAAATAAGCACCTGCAACGTTTGGTTTAGGTTTTAGGTGCATTTTTTATTTTATTGCTTAAATCGCATTCTCTCGACGAGTTGAGCACGTTTTCTGAAATGTGCTCCTCCCGTCGCTCTGGTTGGGTGCGCGTAGTAAAAAGTGCTCCTGGCAGCTAGAGAGTGCCGCGTTGACCACTGCGCATGAAGAAATAAGCACCTGCAACGTTTGGTTTAGGTTTTAGGTGCATTTTTAATTTTATTGCTTAAATCGCATTTTCTCGACGAGCTGAGCACGTTTTCTGAAATGTGCTCCTCCCGTCGCTCTGGTTGGGTGCGCACAGTAAAAAGAGCTCCTGGCAGCTAGGGAGTGCCGCGTTGAGCACTGCGCACGAAGAAATAAGCACCTGCAACGTTTGGTTTAGGTTTTAGGTGCATTTTTAATTTTATTGCTTAAATCGAATTTTCTCGACGAGCTGAGCACGTTTTCTGAAATGTGCTCCTCCCGTCGCTCTGGTTGGGTGCGCACAGTAAAAAGAGCTCCTGGCAGCTAGGGAGTTCCGCGTTGACCACTGCGCACGAAGAAATAAGCACCTGCAACGTTTGGTTTAGGTTTTAGGTGCATTTTTTATTTTATTGCTTAAATCGCATTCTCTCGACGAGCTGAGCACGTTTTCTGAAATGTGGTCCTCCCGTCGCTCTGGTTGGGTGCGCACAGTAAAAAGAGCTCCTGGCAGCTAGGGAGTGCCGCGTTGACCACTGCGCACGAAGAAATAAGCACCTGCAACGTTTGGTTTAGGTTTTAGGTGCATTTTTTATTTTATTTCTTAAATCGCATTCTCTCGACGAGCTGAGCACGTTTTCTGAAATGTGCTCCTCCCGTCGCTCTGGTTGGGTGCACACAGTAAAAAGAGCTCCTGGCAGCTAGGGAGTGCCGCGTTGACCACTGCGCACGAAGAAATAAGCACCTGCAACGTTTGGTTTAGGTTTTAGGTGCATTTTTTATTTTATTGCTTAAATCGCATTCTCTCGACGAGCTGAGCACGTTTTCTGAAATGTGCTCCTCCCGCCGCTCTGGTTGGGTGCGCGTAGTAAAAAGTGCTCCTGGCAGCTAGAGAGTGCCGCGTTGAGCACTGCGCACGAAGAAATAAGCACCTGCAACGTTTGGCTTAGGTTTTAGGTGCATTTTTAATTTTATTGCTTAAATCGAATTTTCTCGACGAGCTGAGCACGTTTTCTGAAATGTGCTCCTCCCGTCGCTCTGGTTGGGTGCGCACAGTAAAAAGAGCTCCTGGCAGCTAGGGAGTTCCGCGTTGACCACTGCGCACGAAGAAATAAGCACCTGCGACGTTTGGTTTAGGTTTTAGGTGCATTTTTTATTTTATTGCTTAAATCGCATTCTCTCGACGAGCTGAGCACGTTTTCTGAAATGTGCTCCTCCCGTCGCTCTGGTTGGGTGCACACAGTAAAAAGAGCTCCTGGCAGCTAGGGAGTGCCGCGTTGACCACTGCGCACGAAGAAATAAGCACCTGCAACGTTTGGTTTAGGTTTTAGGTGCATTTTTTATTTTATTGCTCTAATCGCATTCTCTCGACGAGCTGAGCACGTTTTCTGAAATGTGCTCCTCCCGTCGCTCTGGTTGGGTGCGCGTAGTAAAAAGTGCTCCTGGCAGCTAGAGAGTGCCGCGTTGAGCACTGCGCACGAAGAAATAAGCACCTGCAACGTTTGGTTTAGGTTTTAGGTGCATTTTTAATTTTATTGCTTAAATCGCATTCTCTCGACGAGTTGAGCACGTTTTCTGAAATGTGCTCCTCCCGTCGCTCTGGTTGGGTGCGCACAGTAAAAAGTGCTCTTGGCAGCTCGGGAGTGCCGCGTTGACCACTGCGCATGAAGAAATAAGCACCTGCAACGTTTGGTTTAGGTTTTAGGTGCATTTTTAATTTTATTGCTTAAATCGCATTTTCTCGACGAGCTGAGCACGTTTTCTGAAATGTGCTCCTCCCGTCGCTCTGGTTGGGCGCGCATAGTAAAAAGTGCTCCTGGCAGCTAGAGAGTGCCGCGTTGACCACTGCGCAAGAAGAAATAATTACCTGCAACGTTTGGTGTAGGTTTTAGGTGCATTTTTAATTTAATTGCTTAAATCGCATTTTCTCGACAAGCTGAGCACGTTTTCTGAAATGTGTCCTCCCGTCACTCTGGTTTTGTGCGCACAGTAAAAAGTGCTCCTGGCAGCTAGGGAGTGCCGCGTTGACTACTGCGCACGAAAAAATAAGCACCTGCAACGTTTGGTTTAGGTTTTAGGTGCATTTTTTATTTTATTGCTTAAATCGCATTCTCTCGACGAGCTGAGCACGTTTTCTGAAATGTGCTCCTCCCGTCGCTCTGGTTGGGTGCGCGTAGTAAAAAGTGCTCCTGGCAGCGAGAGAGTGCCGCGTTGACCACTGCGCATGAAGAAATAAGCACCTGCAACGTTTGGTTTAGGTTTTAGGTGCATTTTTAATCTTATTGCTTAAATCGCATTTTCTCGACGAGCTGAGCACGTTTTCTGAAATGTGCTCCTCCCGTCACTCTGGTTAGGTGCGCACAGTAAAAAGTGCTCTTGGCAGCTAGAGAGTGCCGCGTTGACCACTGCGCATGAAGAAATAAGCACCTGCAACGTTTGGTTTAGGTTTTAGGTGCATTTTTAATTTTATTGCTTAAATCGCATTTTCTCGACGAGCTGAGCACGTTTTCTGAAATGTGCTCCTCCCGTCACTCTGGTTGGGTGCGCACCGTAAAAAGTGCTCCTGGCAGCTAGAGAGTGCCGCGTTGACCACTGCGCATGAAGAAATAAGCACCTGCAACGTTTGATTTAGGTTTTAGGTGCATTTTTAATCTTATTGCTTAAATCGCATTTTCTCGACGAGCTGAGCACGTTTTCTGAAATGTGCTCCTCCCGTCACTCTGGTTGGGTGCGCACAGTAAAAAGTGCTCTTGGCAGCTAGAGAGTGCCGCGTTGACCACTGCGCATGAAGAAATAAGCACCTGCAACGTTTGGTTTAGGTTTTAGGTGCATTTTTAATTTTATTGCTTAAATCGCATTTTCTCGACGAGCTGAGCACGTTTTCTGAAATGTGCTCCTCCCGTCACTTGGTTGGGTGCGCACAGTAAAAAGTGCTCCTGGCAGCTAGGGAGTGCCGCGTTGAGCACTACGCACGAAGAAATAAGCACCTGCAACGTTTGGTTTAGGTTTTAGCTGCATTTTTAATTTTATTGCTTAAATCGCATTTTCTCGACGAGCTGAGCACGTTTTCTGAAATGTGCTCCTCCCGTCGCTCTGGTTGGGTGCGCACAGTAAAAAGAGCTCCTGGCAGCTAGGGAGTTCCGCGTTGACCACTGCGCACGAAGAAATAAGCACCTGCAACGTTTGGTTTAGGTTTTAGGTGCATTTTTAATTTTATTGCTTAAATCGCATTCTCTCGACGAGCTGAGCACGTTTTCTGAAATGTGCTCCTCCCGTCGCTCTGGTTGGGTGCGCACAGTAAAAAGTGCTCTTGGCAGCTCGGGAGTGCCGCGTTGACCACTGCACATGAAGAAATAAGCACCTGCAACGTTTGGTTTAGGTTTTAGGTGCATTTTTAATTTTATTGCTTAAATCGCATTTTCTCGACGAGCTGAGCACGTTTTCTGAAATGTGCTCCTCCCGTCGCTCTGGTTGGGCACGCATAGTAAAAAGTGCTCCTGGCAGCTAGAGAGTGCCGCGTTGACCACTGCGCATGAAAAAATAAGCACCTGCAACGTTTGGTTTAGGTTTTAGGTGCATTTTTCATATTATTGCTTAAATCGCATTCTCTCGACGAGCTGAGCACGTTTTCTGAAATGTGCTCCTCCCGTCGCTCTGGTTGGGTGCGCATAGTAAAAAGTGCTCCTGGCAGCTAGGGAGTGCCGCGTTGACCACTGCACATGAAGAAATAAGCACCTGCAACGTTTGGTTTAGGTTTTAGGTGCATTTTTAATTTTATTGCTTAAATCGCATTTTCTCGACGAGCTGAGCACGTTTTCTGAAATGTGCTCCTCCCGTCACTCTGGTTGGGTGCGCACAGTAAAAAGTGCTCTTGGCAGCGAGAGAGTGCCGCGTTGACCACTGCGCATGAAGAAATAACCACCTGCAACGTTTGGTTTAGGGTTTAGGTGCATTTTTAATTTTATTGCTTAAATCGCATTTTCTCGACGAGCTGAGTACGTTTTCTGAAATGTGCTCCTTCCGTCACTCTGGTTGGGTGCGCACAGTAAAAAGTGCTCTTGGCAGCTAGAGAGTGCCGCGTTGACCACTGCGCATGAAGAAATAAGCACCTGCAACGTTTGGTTTAGGTTTTAGGTGCATTTTTTATTTTATTGCTTAAATCGCATTCTCTCGACGAGCTGAGCACGTTTTCTGAAATGTGCTCCTCCCGTCGCTCTGGTTGGGTGCGCGTAGTAAAAAGTGCTCCTGTCAGCTAGAGAGTGCCGCGTTGACCACTGCGCATGAAGAAATAAGCACCTGCAACGTTTGGTTTAGGTTTTAGGTGCATTTTTAATCTTATTGCTTAAATCGCATTTTCTCGACGAGTTGAGCACGTTTTCTGAAATGTGCTCCTCCCGTCACTCTGGTTAGGTGCGCACAGTAGAAAGTGCTCTTGGCAGCTAGAGAGTGCCGCGTTGACCACTGCGCATGAAGAAATAAGAACCTGCAACGTTTGGTTTAGGTTTTAGGTGCATTTTTTATATTATTGCTTAAATCGCATTCTCTCGACGAGCTGAGCACGTTTTCTGAAATGTGCTCCTCCCGTCGCTCTGGTTGGGTGCGCATAGTAAAAAGTGCTCTTGGCAGCTAGGGAGTGCCGCGTTGACCACTGCACATGAAGAAATAAGCACCTGCAACGTTTGGTTTAGGTTTTAGGTGCATTTTTAATTTTATTGCTTAAATCGCATTTTCTCGACGAGCTGAGCACGTTTTCTGAAATGTGCTCCTCCCGTCACTCTGGTTGGGTGCGCACAGTAAAAAGTGCTCTTGGCAGCTAGAGAGTGCCGCGTTGACCACTGCGCATGAAGAAATAACCACCTGCAACGTTTGGTTTAGGGTTTAGGTGCATTTTTAATTTTATTGCTTAAATCGCATTTTCTCGACGAGCTGAGTACGTTTTCTGAAATGTGCTCCTTCCGTCACTCTGGTTGGGTGCGCACAGTAAAAAGTGCTCCTGGCAGCTAGGGAGTGCCGCGTTGACCACTGCGCACGAAGAAATAAGCACCTGCAACGTTTGGTTTAGGTTTTAGGTGCATTTTTTATTTTATTGCTTAAATCGCATTCTCTCGACGAGCTGAGCACGTTTTCTGAAATGTGCTCCTCCCGTCACTCTGGTTGGGTGCGCACAGTAAAAAGTGCTCCTGGCAGCTCGGGAGTGCCGCGTTGAGCACTACGCACGAAGAAATAAGCACCTGCAACGTTTGGTTTAGGTTTTAGCTGCATTTTTAATTTTATTGCTTAAATCGCATTTTCTCGACGAGCTGAGCACGTTTTCTGAAATGTGCTCCTCCCGTCGCTCTTGTTGGGTGCGCACAGTAAAAAGAGCTCCTGGCAGCTAGGGAGTTCCGCGTTGACCACTGCGCACGAAGAGATAAGCACCTGCAACGTTTGGTTTAGGTTTTAGGTGCATTTTTAATTTTATTGCTTAAATCGCATTCTCTCGACGAGCTGAGCACGTTTTCTGAAATGTGCTCCTCCCGTCGCTCTGGTTGGGTGCGCACAGTAAAAAGTGCTCTTGGCAGCTCGGGAGTGCCGCGTTGACCACTGCACATGAAGAAATAAGCACCTGCAACGTTTGGTTTAGGTTTTAGGTGCATTTTTAATTTTATTGCTTAAATCGCATTTTCTCGACGAGCTGAGCACGTTTTCTGAAATGTGCTCCTCCCGTCGCTCTGGTTGGGCGCGCATAGTAAAAAGTGCTCCTGGCAGCTAGAGAGTGCCGCGTTGACCACTGCGCATGAAAAAATAAGCACCTGCAACGTTTGGTTTAGGTTTTAGGTGCATTTTTTATATTATTGCTTAAATCGCATTCTCTCGACGAGCTGAGCACGTTTTCTGAAATGTGCTCCTCCCGTCGCTCTGGTTGGGTGCGCATAGTAAAAAGTGCTCCTGGCAGCTAGGGAGTGCCGCGTTGACCACTGCACATGAAGAAATAAGCACCTGCAACGTTTGGTTTAGGTTTTAGGTGCATTTTTAATTGTATTGCTTAAATCGCATTTTCTCGACGAGCTGAGCACGTTTTCTGAAATGTGCTCCTCCCGTCGCTCTGGTTGGGTGCGCATAGTAAAAAGTGCTCTTGGCAGCTAGGGAGTTCCGCGTTGACCACTGCGCACGAAGAAATAAGCACCTGCGACGTTTGGTTTAGGTTTTAGGTGCATTTTTTATTTTATTGCTTAAATCGCATTCTCTCGACGAGCTGAGCACGTTTTCTGAAATGTGCTCCTCCCGTCGCTCTGGTTGGGTGCACACAGTAAAAAGAGCTCCTGGCAGCTAGGGAGTGCCGCGTTGACCACTGCGCACGAAGAAATAAGCACCTGCAACGTTTGGTTTAGGTTTTAGGTGCATTTTTTATTTTATTGCTCTAATCGCATTCTCTCGACGAGCTGAGCACGTTTTCTGAAATGTGCTCCTCCCGTCGCTCTGGTTGGGTGCGCGTAGTAAAAAGTGCTCCTGGCAGCTAGAGAGTGCCGCGTTGAGCACTGCGCACGAAGAAATAAGCACCTGCAACGTTTGGTTTAGGTTTTAGGTGCATTTTTAATTTTATTGCTTAAATCGCATTCTCTCGACGAGTTGAGCACGTTTTCTGAAATGTGCTCCTCCCGTCGCTCTGGTTGGGTGCGCACAGTAAAAAGTGCTCTTGGCAGCTCGGGAGTGCCGCGTTGACCACTGCGCATGAAGAAATAAGCACCTGCAACGTTTGGTTTAGGTTTTAGGTGCATTTTTAATTTTATTGCTTAAATCGCATTTTCTCGACGAGCTGAGCACGTTTTCTGAAATGTGCTCCTCCCGTCGCTCTGGTTGGGCGCGCATAGTAAAAAGTGCTCCTGGCAGCTAGAGAGTGCCGCGTTGACCACTGCGCAAGAAGAAATAAGCACCTGCAACGTTTGGTGTAGGTTTTAGGTGCATTTTTAATTTAATTGCTTAAATCGCATTTTCTCGACAAGCTGAGCACGTTTTCTGAAATGTGTCCTCCCGTCACTCTGGTTTTGTGCGCACAGTAAAAAGTGCTCCTGGCAGCTAGGGAGTGCCGCGTTGACCACTGCGCACGAAAAAATAAGCACCTGCAACGTTTGGTTTAGGTTTTAGGTGCATTTTTTATTTTATTGCTTAAATCGCATTCTCTCGACGAGCTGAGCACGTTTTCTGAAATGTGCTCCTCCCGTCGCTCTGGTTGGGTGCGCGTAGTAAAAAGTGCTCCTGGCAGCGAGAGAGTGCCGCGTTGACCACTGCGCATGAAGAAATAAGCACCTGCAACGTTTGGTTTAGGTTTTAGGTGCATTTTTAATCTTATTGCTTAAATCGCATTTTCTCGACGAGCTGAGCACGTTTTCTGAAATGTGCTCCTCCCGTCACTCTGGTTAGGTGCGCACAGTAAAAAGTGCTCTTGGCAGCTAGAGAGTGCCGCGTTGACCACTGCGCATGAAGAAATAAGCACCTGCAACGTTTGGTTTAGGTTTTAGGTGCATTTTTAATTTTATTGCTTAAATCGCATTTTCTCGACGAGCTGAGCACGTTTTCTGAAATGTGCTCCTCCCGTCACTCTGGTTGGGTGCGCACCGTAAAAAGTGCTCCTGGCAGCTAGAGAGTGCCGCGTTGACCACTGCGCATGAAGAAATAAGCACCTGCAACGTTTGATTTAGGTTTTAGGTGCATTTTTAATCTTATTGCTTAAATCGCATTTTCTCGACGAGCTGAGCACGTTTTCTGAAATGTGCTCCTCCCGTCACTCTGGTTGGGTGCGCACAGTAAAAAGTGCTCTTGGCAGCTAGAGAGTGCCGCGTTGACCACTGCGCATGAAGAAATAAGCACCTGCAACGTTTGGTTTAGGTTTTAGGTGCATTTTTAATTTTATTGCTTAAATCGCATTTTCTCGACGAGCTGAGCACGTTTTCTGAAATGTGCTCCTCCCGTCACTCTGGTTGGGTGCGCACAGTAAAAAGTGCTCCTGGCAGCTAGGGAGTGCCGCGTTGAGCACTACGCACGAAGAAATAAGCACCTGCAACGTTTGGTTTAGGTTTTAGCTGCATTTTTAATTTTATTGCTTAAATCGCATTTTCTCGACGAGCTGAGCACGTTTTCTGAAATGTGCTCCTCCCGTCGCTCTGGTTGGGTGCGCACAGTAAAAAGAGCTCCTGGCAGCTAGGGAGTTCCGCGTTGACCACTGCGCACGAAGAAATAAGCACCTGCAACGTTTGGTTTAGGTTTTAGGTGCATTTTTAATTTTATTGCTTAAATCGCATTCTCTCGACGAGCTGAGCACGTTTTCTGAAATGTGCTCCTCCCGTCGCTCTGGTTGGGTGCGCACAGTAAAAAGTGCTCTTGGCAGCTCGGGAGTGCCGCGTTGACCACTGCACATGAAGAAATAAGCACCTGCAACGTTTGGTTTAGGTTTTAGGTGCATTTTTAATTTTATTGCTTAAATCGCATTTTCTCGACGAGCTGAGCACGTTTTCTGAAATGTGCTCCTCCCGTCGCTCTGGTTGGGCACGCATAGTAAAAAGTGCTCCTGGCAGCTAGAGAGTGCCGCGTTGACCACTGCGCATGAAAAAATAAGCACCTGCAACGTTTGGTTTAGGTTTTAGGTGCATTTTTCATATTATTGCTTAAATCGCATTCTCTCGACGAGCTGAGCACGTTTTCTGAAATGTGCTCCTCCCGTCGCTCTGGTTGGGTGCGCATAGTAAAAAGTGCTCCTGGCAGCTAGGGAGTGCCGCGTTGACCACTGCACATGAAGAAATAAGCACCTGCAACGTTTGGTTTAGGTTTTAGGTGCATTTTTAATTTTATTGCTTAAATCGCATTTTCTCGACGAGCTGAGCACGTTTTCTGAAATGTGCTCCTCCCGTCACTCTGGTTGGGTGCGCACAGTAAAAAGTGCTCTTGGCAGCGAGAGAGTGCCGCGTTGACCACTGCGCATGAAGAAATAACCACCTGCAACGTTTGGTTTAGGGTTTAGGTGCATTTTTAATTTTATTGCTTAAATCGCATTTTCTCGACGAGCTGAGTACGTTTTCTGAAATGTGCTCCTTCCGTCACTCTGGTTGGGTGCGCACAGTAAAAAGTGCTCTTGGCAGCTAGAGAGTGCCGCGTTGACCACTGCGCATGAAGAAATAAGCACCTGCAACGTTTGGTTTAGGTTTTAGGTGCATTTTTTATTTTATTGCTTAAATCGCATTCTCTCGACGAGCTGAGCACGTTTTCTGAAATGTGCTCCTCCCGTCGCTCTGGTTGGGTGCGCGTAGTAAAAAGTGCTCCTGTCAGCTAGAGAGTGCCGCGTTGACCACTGCGCATGAAGAAATAAGCACCTGCAACGTTTGGTTTAGGTTTTAGGTGCATTTTTAATCTTATTGCTTAAATCGCATTTTCTCGACGAGTTGAGCACGTTTTCTGAAATGTGCTCCTCCCGTCACTCTGGTTAGGTGCGCACAGTAGAAAGTGCTCTTGGCAGCTAGAGAGTGCCGCGTTGACCACTGCGCATGAAGAAATAAGAACCTGCAACGTTTGGTTTAGGTTTTAGGTGCATTTTTTATATTATTGCTTAAATCGCATTCTCTCGACGAGCTGAGCACGTTTTCTGAAATGTGCTCCTCCCGTCGCTCTGGTTGGGTGCGCATAGTAAAAAGTGCTCTTGGCAGCTAGGGAGTGCCGCGTTGACCACTGCACATGAAGAAATAAGCACCTGCAACGTTTGGTTTAGGTTTTAGGTGCATTTTTAATTTTATTGCTTAAATCGCATTTTCTCGACGAGCTGAGCACGTTTTCTGAAATGTGCTCCTCCCGTCACTCTGGTTGGGTGCGCACAGTAAAAAGTGCTCTTGGCAGCTAGAGAGTGCCGCGTTGACCACTGCGCATGAAGAAATAACCACCTGCAACGTTTGGTTTAGGGTTTAGGTGCATTTTTAATTTTATTGCTTAAATCGCATTTTCTCGACGAGCTGAGTACGTTTTCTGAAATGTGCTCCTTCCGTCACTCTGGTTGGGTGCGCACAGTAAAAAGTGCTCCTGGCAGCTAGGGAGTGCCGCGTTGACCACTGCGCACGAAGAAATAAGCACCTGCAACGTTTGGTTTAGGTTTTAGGTGCATTTTTTATTTTATTGCTTAAATCGCATTCTCTCGACGAGCTGAGCACGTTTTCTGAAATGTGCTCCTCCCGTCACTCTGGTTGGGTGCGCACAGTAAAAAGTGCTCCTGGCAGCTCGGGAGTGCCGCGTTGAGCACTACGCACGAAGAAATAAGCACCTGCAACGTTTGGTTTAGGTTTTAGCTGCATTTTTAATTTTATTGCTTAAATCGCATTTTCTCGACGAGCTGAGCACGTTTTCTGAAATGTGCTCCTCCCGTCGCTCTTGTTGGGTGCGCACAGTAAAAAGAGCTCCTGGCAGCTAGGGAGTTCCGCGTTGACCACTGCGCACGAAGAGATAAGCACCTGCAACGTTTGGTTTAGGTTTTAGGTGCATTTTTAATTTTATTGCTTAAATCGCATTCTCTCGACGAGCTGAGCACGTTTTCTGAAATGTGCTCCTCCCGTCGCTCTGGTTGGGTGCGCACAGTAAAAAGTGCTCTTGGCAGCTCGGGAGTGCCGCGTTGACCACTGCACATGAAGAAATAAGCACCTGCAACGTTTGGTTTAGGTTTTAGGTGCATTTTTAATTTTATTGCTTAAATCGCATTTTCTCGACGAGCTGAGCACGTTTTCTGAAATGTGCTCCTCCCGTCGCTCTGGTTGGGCGCGCATAGTAAAAAGTGCTCCTGGCAGCTAGAGAGTGCCGCGTTGACCACTGCGCATGAAAAAATAAGCACCTGCAACGTTTGGTTTAGGTTTTAGGTGCATTTTTTATATTATTGCTTAAATCGCATTCTCTCGACGAGCTGAGCACGTTTTCTGAAATGTGCTCCTCCCGTCGCTCTGGTTGGGTGCGCATAGTAAAAAGTGCTCCTGGCAGCTAGGGAGTGCCGCGTTGACCACTGCACATGAAGAAATAAGCACCTGCAACGTTTGGTTTAGGTTTTAGGTGCATTTTTAATTGTATTGCTTAAATCGCATTTTCTCGACGAGCTGAGCACGTTTTCTGAAATGTGCTCCTCCCGTCGCTCTGGTTGGGTGCGCATAGTAAAAAGTGCTCTTGGCAGCTAGGGAGTGCCGCGTTGACCACTGCACATGAAGAAATAAGCACCTGCAACGTTTGGTTTAGGTTTTAGGTGCATTTTTAATTTTATTGCTTAAATCGCATTTTCTCGACGAGCTGAGCACGTTTTCTGAAATGTGCTCCTCCCGTCACTCTGGTTGGGTGCGCACAGTAAAAAGTGCTCTTGGCAGCTAGAGAGTGCCGCGTTGACCACTGCGCATGAAGAAATAACCACCTGCAACGTTTGGTTTAGGTTTTAGGTGCATTTTTAATTTTATTGCTTAAATCGCATTTTCTGGACGAGCTGAGCACGTTTTCTGAAATGTGCTCCTCCCGTCACTCTGGTTGGGTGCGCATAGTAAAAAGTGCTCTTGGCAGCTAAAAAGTGCCGCGTTGACCACTGCGCACAAAGAAATAAGCACCTGCAACGTTTGGTTTAGGTTTTAGGTGCATCTTAAATTTTATTGCTTAAATCGCATTTTCTCGACGAGCTGAGCACGTTTTCTGAAATGTGCTCCTCCCGTCGCTCTGGTTGTGCGCGCATAGTAAAAAGTGCTCCTGGCAGCTAGAGAGTGCCGCGTTGACCACTGCGCACGAAGAAATAAGCACCTGCAACGTTTGGTTTAGGTTTTAGGTGCATTTTTAATTTTATTGTTTAAATCGCATTTTCTCGACGAGCTGAGCACGTTTTCTGAAATGTGCTCCTCCCGTCGCTCTGGTTGGGTGCGCACAGTAAAAAGAGCTCCTGGCAGCTAGGGAGTGCCGCGTTGACCACTGCGCACGAAGAAATAAGCACCTGCAACGTTTGGTTTAGGTTTTAGGTGCATTTTTAATTTTATTGCTTAAATCGCATTATCTCGACGAGCTGAGCACGTTTTAAATGTGCTCCTCCCGTCGCTCTGGTTGGGTGCGCGTAGTAAAAAGTGCTCCTGGCAGCTAGAGAGTGCCGCGTTGACCACTGCGCATGAAGAAATAAGCACCTGCAACGTTTGGTTTAGGTTTTAGGTGCATTTTTAATCTTATTGCTTAAATCGCATTTTCTCGACGAGCTGAGCACGTTTTCTGAAATGTGCTCCTCCCGTCACTCTGGTTGGGTGCGCACAGTAAAAAGTGCTCTTGGCAGCTAGAGAGTGCCGCGTTGACCACTGCGCATGAAGAAATAAGCACCTGCAACGTTTGGTTTAGGTTTTAGGTGCATTTTTAATTTTATTGCTTAAATCGCATTTTCTCGACGAGCTGAGCACGTTTTCTGAAATGTGCTCCTCCCGTCACTCTGGTTGGGTGCGCACAGTAAAAAGTGCTCCTGGCAGCTAGGGAGTGCCGCGTTGAGCACTACGCACGAAGAAATAAGCACCTGCAACGTTTGGTTTAGGTTTTAGCTGCATTTTTAATTTTATTGCTTAAATCGCATTTTCTCGACGAGCTGAGCACGTTTTCTGAAATGTGCTCCTCCCGTCGCTCTGGTTGGGTGCGCACAGTAAAAAGAGCTCCTGGCAGCTAGGGAGTTCCGCGTTGACCACTGCGCACGAAGAAATAAGCACCTGCAACGTTTGGTTTAGGTTTTAGGTGCATTTTTAATTTTATTGCTTAAATCGCATTCTCTCGACGAGCTGAGCACGTTTTCTGAAATGTGCTCCTCCCGTCGCTCTGGTTGGGTGCGCACAGTAAAAAGTGCTCTTGGCAGCTCGGGAGTGCCGCGTTGACCACTGCACATGAAGAAATAAGCACCTGCAACGTTTGGTTTAGGTTTTAGGTGCATTTTTAATTTCATTGCTTAAATCGCATTTTCTCGACGAGCTGAGCACGTTTTCTGAAATGTGCTCCTCCCGTCGCTCTGGTTGGGCGCGCATAGTAAAAAGTGCTCCTGGCAGCTAGAGAGTGCCGCGTTGACCACTGCGCATGAAAAAATAAGCACCTGCAACGTTTGGTTTAGGTTTTAGCTGCATTTTTAATTTTATTGCTTAAATCGCATTTTCTCGACGAGCTGAGCACGTTTTCTGAAATGTGCTCCTCCCGTCGCTCTGGTTGGGCGCGCATAGTAAAAAGTGCTCCTGGCAGCTAGAGAGTGCCGCGTTGACCACTGCGCAAGAAGAAATAAGCACCTGCAACGTTTGGTGTAGGTTTTAGGTGCATTTTTAATTTAATTGCTTAAATCGCATTTTCTCGACAAGCTGAGCACGTTTTCTGAAATGTGCTCCTCCCGTCGCTCTGGTTGGGTGCGCACAGTAAAAAGAGCTCCTGGCAGCTAGGGAGTGCCGCGTTGACCACTGCGCACGAAGAAATAAGCACCTGCAACGTTTGGTTTAGGTTTTAGGTGCATTTTTAATTTTATTGCTTAAATCGCGTTCTCTCGACGAGCTGAGCACGTTTTCTGAAATGTGCTCCTCCCGTTGCTCTGGTTGGGCGCGCATAGTAAAAAGTGCTCCTGGCAGCTAGAGAGTGCCGCGTTGACCACTGCGCATGAAGAAATAAGCACCTGCAACGTTTGGTTTAGGTTTTAGGTGCATTTTTAATTTTATTGCTTAAATCGCATTTTCTCGACGAGCTGAGCACGTTTTCTGAAATGTGCTCCTCCCGTCGCTCTGGTTGGGCGCGCATAGTAAAAAGTGCTCCTGGCAGCTAAAGAGTGCCGCGTTGACCACTGCGCATGAAGAAATAAGCACCTGCAACGTTTGGTTTAGGTTTTAGGTGCATTTTTAATTTTATTGCTTAAATCGCATTTTCTCGACGAGCTGAGCACGTTTTCTGAAATGTGTCCTCCCGTCACTCTGGTTTTGTGCGCACAGTAAAAAGTGCTCCTGGCAGCTAGGGAGTGCCGCGTTGACCACTGCGCACGAAAAAATAAGCACCTGCAACGTTTGGTTTAGGTTTTAGGTGCATTTTTTATTTTATTGCTTAAATCGCATTCTCTCGACGAGCTGAGCACGTTTTCTGAAATGTGCTCCTCCCGTCGCTCTGGTTGGGTGCGCGTAGTAAAAAGTGCTCCTGGCAGCTAGAGAGTGCCGCGTTGACCACTGCGCATGAAGAAATAAGCACCTGCAACGTTTGGTTTAGGTTTTAGGTGCCTTTTTAATCTTATTGCTTAAATCGCATTTTCTCGACGAGCTGAGCACGTTTTCTGAAATGTGCTCCTCCCGTCACTCTGGTTAGGTGCGCACAGTAAAAAGTGCTCTTGGCAGCTAGAGAGTGCCGCGTTGACCACTGCACATGAAGAAATAAGCACCTGCAACGTTTGGTTTAGGTTTTAGGTGCATTTTTAATTTTATTGCTTAAATCGCATTTTCTCGACGAGCTGAGCACGTTTTCTGAAATGTGCTCCTCCCGTCACTCTGGTTGGGTGCGCACCGTAAAAAGTGCTCCTGGCAGCTAGAGAGTGCCGCGTTGACCACTGCGCATGAAGAAATAAGCACCTGCAACGTTTGATTTAGGTTTTAGGTGCATTTTTAATCTTATTGCTTAAATCGCATTTTCTCGACGAGCTGAGCACGTTTTCTGAAATGTGCTCCTCCCGTCACTCTGGTTGGGTGCGCACAGTAAAAAGTGCTCTTGGCAGCTAGAGAGTGCCGCGTTGACCACTGCGCATGAAGAAATAAGCACCTGCAACGTTTGGTTTAGGTTTTAGGTGCATTTTTAATTTTATTGCTTAAATCGCATTTTCTCGACGAGCTGAGCACGTTTTCTGAAATGTGCTCCTCCCGTCACTCTGGTTGGGTGCGCACAGTAAAAAGTGCTCCTGGCAGCTAGGGAGTGCCGCGTTGAGCACTACGCACGAAGAAATAAGCACCTGCAACGTTTGGTTTAGGTTTTAGCTGCATTTTTAATTTTAATGCTTAAATCGCATTTTCTCGACGAGCTGAGCACGTTTTCTGAAATGTGCTCCTCCCGTCGCTCTGGTTGGGTGCGCACAGTAAAAAGAGCTCCTGGCAGCTAGGGAGTTCCGCGTTTACCACTGCGCACGAAGAAATAAGCACCTGCAACGTTTGGTTTAGGTTTTAGGTGCATTTTTAATTTTATTGCTTAAATCGCATTCTCTCGACGAGCTGAGCACGTTTTCTGAAATGTGCTCCTCCCGTCGCTCTGGTTGGGTGCGCACAGTAAAAAGTGCTCTTGGCAGCTCGGGAGTGCCGCGTTGACCACTGCACATGAAGAAATAAGCACCTGCAACGTTTGGTTTAGGTTTTAGGTGCATTTTTAATTTTATTGCTTAAATCGCATTTTCTCGACGAGCTGAGCACGTTTTCTGAAATGTGCTCCTCCCGTCGCTCTGGTTGGGCGCGCATAGTAAAAAGTGCTCCTGGCAGCTAGAGAGTGCCGCGTTGACCACTGCGCATGAAAAAATAAGCACCTGCAACGTTTGGTTTAGGTTTTAGGTGCATTTTTTATATTATTGCTTAAATCGCATTCTCTCGACGAGCTGAGCACGTTTTCTGAAATGTGCTCCTCCCGTCGCTCTGGTTGGGTGCGCATAGTAAAAAGTGCTCCTGGCAGCTAGGGAGTGCCGCGTTGACCACTGCACATGAAGAAATAAGCACCTGCAACGTTTGGTTTAGGTTTTAGGTGCATTTTTAATTTTATTGCTTAAATCGCATTTTCTCGACGAGCTGAGCACGTTTTCTGAAATGTGCTCCTCCCGTCACTCTGGTTGGGTGCGCACAGTAAAAAGTGCTCTTGGCAGCTAGAGAGTGCCGCGTTGACCACTGCGCATGAAGAAATAACCACCTGCAACGTTTGGTTTAGGGTTTAGGTGCATTTTTAATTTTATTGCTTAAATCGCATTTTCTCGACGAGCTGAGTACGTTTTCTGAAATGTGCTCCTTCCGTCACTCTGGTTGGGTGCGCACAGTAAAAAGTGCTCCTGGCAGCTAGGGAGTGCCGCGTTGACCACTGCGCACGAAGAAATAAGCACCTGCAACGTTTGGTTTAGGTTTTAGGTGCATTTTTAATTTTATTGTTTAAATCGCATTTTCTCGACGAGCTGAGCACGTTTTCTGAAATGTGCTCCTCCCGTCGCTCTGGTTGGGTGCGCACAGTAAAAAGAGCTCCTGGCAGCTAGGGAGTGCCGCGTTGACAGCTGCGCACAAAGAAATAAGCACCTGCAACGTTTGGTTTAGGTTTTAGGTGCATTTTTAATTTTATTGCTTAAATCGCATTCTCTCGACGAGCTGAGCACGTTTTCTGAAATGTGCTCCTCCCGTCACTCTGGTTGGGTGCGCACAGTAAAAAGTGCTCTTGGCAGCTAGAGAGTGCCGCGTTGACCACTGCGCATAAAGAAATAAGCACCTGCAACGTTTGGTTTAGGTTTTAGGTGCATTTTTAATTTTATTGCTTAAATCGCATTTTCTCGACGAGCTGAGCACGTTTTCTGAAATGTGCTCCTCCCGTCAATCTGGTTGGGTGCGCACAGTAAAAAGTGCTCTTGGCAGCGAGAGAGTGCCGCGTTGACCACTGCGCATGAAGAAATAACCACCTGCAACGTTTGGTTTAGGGTTTAGGTGCATTTTTAATTTTATTGCTTAAATCGCATTTTCTCGACGAGCTGAGTACGTTTTCTGAAATGTGCTCCTTCCGTCACTCTGGTTGGGTGCGCACAGTAAAAAGTGCTCTTGGCAGCTAGAGAGTGCCGCGTTGACCACTGCGCATGAAGAAATAAGCACCTGCAACGTTTGGTTTAGGTTTTAGGTGCATTTTTTATTTTATTGCTTAAATCGCATTCTCTCGACGAGCTGAGCACGTTTTCTGAAATGTGCTCCTCCCGTCGCTCTGGTTGGGTGCGCGTAGTAAAAAGTGCTCCTGTCAGCTAGAGAGTGCCGCGTTGACCACTGCGCATGAAGAAATAAGCACCTGCAACGTTTGGTTTAGGTTTTAGGTGCATTTTTAATCTTATTGCTTAAATCGCATTTTCTCGACGAGTTGAGCACGTTTTCTGAAATGTGCTCCTCCCGTCACTCTGGTTAGGTGCGCACAGTAGAAAGTGCTCTTGGCAGCTAGAGAGTGCCGCGTTGACCACTGCGCATGAAGAAATAAGAACCTGCAACGTTTGGTTTAGGTTTTAGGTGCATTTTTTATATTATTGCTTAAATCGCATTCTCTCGACGAGCTGAGCACGTTTTCTGAAATGTGCTCCTCCCGTCGCTCTGGTTGGGTGCGCATAGTAAAAAGTGCTCTTGGCAGCTAGGGAGTGCCGCGTTGACCACTGCACATGAAGAAATAAGCACCTGCAACGTTTGGTTTAGGTTTTAGGTGCATTTTTAATTTTATTGCTTAAATCGCATTTTCTCGACGAGCTGAGCACGTTTTCTGAAATGTGCTCCTCCCGTCACTCTGGTTGGGTGCGCACAGTAAAAAGTGCTCTTGGCAGCTAGAGAGTGCCGCGTTGACCACTGCGCATGAAGAAATAACCACCTGCAACGTTTGGTTTAGGGTTTAGGTGCATTTTTAATTTTATTGCTTAAATCGCATTTTCTCGACGAGCTGAGTACGTTTTCTGAAATGTGCTCCTTCCGTCACTCTGGTTGGGTGCGCACAGTAAAAAGTGCTCCTGGCAGCTAGGGAGTGCCGCGTTGACCACTGCGCACGAAGAAATAAGCACCTGCAACGTTTGGTTTAGGTTTTAGGTGCATTTTTTATTTTATTGCTTAAATCGCATTCTCTCGACGAGCTGAGCACGTTTTCTGAAATGTGCTCCTCCCGTCACTCTGGTTGGGTGCGCACAGTAAAAAGTGCTCCTGGCAGCTCGGGAGTGCCGCGTTGAGCACTACGCACGAAGAAATAAGCACCTGCAACGTTTGGTTTAGGTTTTAGCTGCATTTTTAATTTTATTGCTTAAATCGCATTTTCTCGACGAGCTGAGCACGTTTTCTGAAATGTGCTCCTCCCGTCGCTCTTGTTGGGTGCGCACAGTAAAAAGAGCTCCTGGCAGCTAGGGAGTTCCGCGTTGACCACTGCGCACGAAGAGATAAGCACCTGCAACGTTTGGTTTAGGTTTTAGGTGCATTTTTAATTTTATTGCTTAAATCGCATTCTCTCGACGAGCTGAGCACGTTTTCTGAAATGTGCTCCTCCCGTCGCTCTGGTTGGGTGCGCACAGTAAAAAGTGCTCTTGGCAGCTCGGGAGTGCCGCGTTGACCACTGCACATGAAGAAATAAGCACCTGCAACGTTTGGTTTAGGTTTTAGGTGCATTTTTAATTTTATTGCTTAAATCGCATTTTCTCGACGAGCTGAGCACGTTTTCTGAAATGTGCTCCTCCCGTCGCTCTGGTTGGGCGCGCATAGTAAAAAGTGCTCCTGGCAGCTAGAGAGTGCCGCGTTGACCACTGCGCATGAAAAAATAAGCACCTGCAACGTTTGGTTTAGGTTTTAGGTGCATTTTTTATATTATTGCTTAAATCGCATTCTCTCGACGAGCTGAGCACGTTTTCTGAAATGTGCTCCTCCCGTCGCTCTGGTTGGGTGCGCATAGTAAAAAGTGCTCCTGGCAGCTAGGGAGTGCCGCGTTGACCACTGCACATGAAGAAATAAGCACCTGCAACGTTTGGTTTAGGTTTTAGGTGCATTTTTAATTGTATTGCTTAAATCGCATTTTCTCGACGAGCTGAGCACGTTTTCTGAAATGTGCTCCTCCCGTCGCTCTGGTTGGGTGCGCATAGTAAAAAGTGCTCTTGGCAGCTAGGGAGTTCCGCGTTGACCACTGCGCACGAAGAAATAAGCACCTGCGACGTTTGGTTTAGGTTTTAGGTGCATTTTTTATTTTATTGCTTAAATCGCATTCTCTCGACGAGCTGAGCACGTTTTCTGAAATGTGCTCCTCCCGTCGCTCTGGTTGGGTGCACACAGTAAAAAGAGCTCCTGGCAGCTAGGGAGTGCCGCGTTGACCACTGCGCACGAAGAAATAAGCACCTGCAACGTTTGGTTTAGGTTTTAGGTGCATTTTTTATTTTATTGCTCTAATCGCATTCTCTCGACGAGCTGAGCACGTTTTCTGAAATGTGCTCCTCCCGTCGCTCTGGTTGGGTGCGCGTAGTAAAAAGTGCTCCTGGCAGCTAGAGAGTGCCGCGTTGAGCACTGCGCACGAAGAAATAAGCACCTGCAACGTTTGGTTTAGGTTTTAGGTGCATTTTTAATTTTATTGCTTAAATCGCATTCTCTCGACGAGTTGAGCACGTTTTCTGAAATGTGCTCCTCCCGTCGCTCTGGTTGGGTGCGCACAGTAAAAAGTGCTCTTGGCAGCTCGGGAGTGCCGCGTTGACCACTGCGCATGAAGAAATAAGCACCTGCAACGTTTGGTTTAGGTTTTAGGTGCATTTTTAATTTTATTGCTTAAATCGCATTTTCTCGACGAGCTGAGCACGTTTTCTGAAATGTGCTCCTCCCGTCGCTCTGGTTGGGCGCGCATAGTAAAAAGTGCTCCTGGCAGCTAGAGAGTGCCGCGTTGACCACTGCGCAAGAAGAAATAAGCACCTGCAACGTTTGGTGTAGGTTTTAGGTGCATTTTTAATTTAATTGCTTAAATCGCATTTTCTCGACAAGCTGAGCACGTTTTCTGAAATGTGTCCTCCCGTCACTCTGGTTTTGTGCGCACAGTAAAAAGTGCTCCTGGCAGCTAGGGAGTGCCGCGTTGACCACTGCGCACGAAAAAATAAGCACCTGCAACGTTTGGTTTAGGTTTTAGGTGCATTTTTTATTTTATTGCTTAAATCGCATTCTCTCGACGAGCTGAGCACGTTTTCTGAAATGTGCTCCTCCCGTCGCTCTGGTTGGGTGCGCGTAGTAAAAAGTGCTCCTGGCAGCGAGAGAGTGCCGCGTTGACCACTGCGCATGAAGAAATAAGCACCTGCAACGTTTGGTTTAGGTTTTAGGTGCATTTTTAATCTTATTGCTTAAATCGCATTTTCTCGACGAGCTGAGCACGTTTTCTGAAATGTGCTCCTCCCGTCACTCTGGTTAGGTGCGCACAGTAAAAAGTGCTCTTGGCAGCTAGAGAGTGCCGCGTTGACCACTGCGCATGAAGAAATAAGCACCTGCAACGTTTGGTTTAGGTTTTAGGTGCATTTTTAATTTTATTGCTTAAATCGCATTTTCTCGACGAGCTGAGCACGTTTTCTGAAATGTGCTCCTCCCGTCACTCTGGTTGGGTGCGCACCGTAAAAAGTGCTCCTGGCAGCTAGAGAGTGCCGCGTTGACCACTGCGCATGAAGAAATAAGCACCTGCAACGTTTGATTTAGGTTTTAGGTGCATTTTTAATCTTATTGCTTAAATCGCATTTTCTCGACGAGCTGAGCACGTTTTCTGAAATGTGCTCCTCCCGTCACTCTGGTTGGGTGCGCACAGTAAAAAGTGCTCTTGGCAGCTAGAGAGTGCCGCGTTGACCACTGCGCATGAAGAAATAAGCACCTGCAACGTTTGGTTTAGGTTTTAGGTGCATTTTTAATTTTATTGCTTAAATCGCATTTTCTCGACGAGCTGAGCACGTTTTCTGAAATGTGCTCCTCCCGTCACTCTGGTTGGGTGCGCACAGTAAAAAGTGCTCCTGGCAGCTAGGGAGTGCCGCGTTGAGCACTACGCACGAAGAAATAAGCACCTGCAACGTTTGGTTTAGGTTTTAGCTGCATTTTTAATTTTATTGCTTAAATCGCATTTTCTCGACGAGCTGAGCACGTTTTCTGAAATGTGCTCCTCCCGTCGCTCTGGTTGGGTGCGCACAGTAAAAAGAGCTCCTGGCAGCTAGGGAGTTCCGCGTTGACCACTGCGCACGAAGAAATAAGCACCTGCAACGTTTGGTTTAGGTTTTAGGTGCATTTTTAATTTTATTGCTTAAATCGCATTCTCTCGACGAGCTGAGCACGTTTTCTGAAATGTGCTCCTCCCGTCGCTCTGGTTGGGTGCGCACAGTAAAAAGTGCTCTTGGCAGCTCGGGAGTGCCGCGTTGACCACTGCACATGAAGAAATAAGCACCTGCAACGTTTGGTTTAGGTTTTAGGTGCATTTTTAATTTTATTGCTTAAATCGCATTTTCTCGACGAGCTGAGCACGTTTTCTGAAATGTGCTCCTCCCGTCACTCTGGTTGGGCACGCATAGTAAAAAGTGCTCCTGGCAGCTAGAGAGTGCCGCGTTGACCACTGCGCATGAAAAAATAAGCACCTGCAACGTTTGGTTTAGGTTTTAGGTGCATTTTTCATATTATTGCTTAAATCGCATTCTCTCGACGAGCTGAGCACGTTTTCTGAAATGTGCTCCTCCCGTCGCTCTGGTTGGGTGCGCATAGTAAAAAGTGCTCCTGGCAGCTAGGGAGTGCCGCGTTGACCACTGCACATGAAGAAATAAGCACCTGCAACGTTTGGTTTAGGTTTTAGGTGCATTTTTAATTTTATTGCTTAAATCGCATTTTCTCGACGAGCTGAGCACGTTTTCTGAAATGTGCTCCTCCCGTCACTCTGGTTGGGTGCGCACAGTAAAAAGTGCTCTTGGCAGCGAGAGAGTGCCGCGTTGACCACTGCGCATGAAGAAATAACCACCTGCAACGTTTGGTTTAGGGTTTAGGTGCATTTTTAATTTTATTGCTTAAATCGCATTTTCTCGACGAGCTGAGTACGTTTTCTGAAATGTGCTCCTTCCGTCACTCTGGTTGGGTGCGCACAGTAAAAAGTGCTCTTGGCAGCTAGAGAGTGCCGCGTTGACCACTGCGCATGAAGAAATAAGCACCTGCAACGTTTGGTTTAGGTTTTAGGTGCATTTTTTATTTTATTGCTTAAATCGCATTCTCTCGACGAGCTGAGCACGTTTTCTGAAATGTGCTCCTCCCGTCGCTCTGGTTGGGTGCGCGTAGTAAAAAGTGCTCCTGTCAGCTAGAGAGTGCCGCGTTGACCACTGCGCATGAAGAAATAAGCACCTGCAACGTTTGGTTTAGGTTTTAGGTGCATTTTTAATCTTATTGCTTAAATCGCATTTTCTCGACGAGTTGAGCACGTTTTCTGAAATGTGCTCCTCCCGTCACTCTGGTTAGGTGCGCACAGTAGAAAGTGCTCTTGGCAGCTAGAGAGTGCCGCGTTGACCACTGCGCATGAAGAAATAAGAACCTGCAACGTTAGGTTTAGGTTTTAGGTGCATTTTTTATATTATTGCTTAAATCGCATTCTCTCGACGAGCTGAGCACGTTTTCTGAAATGTGCTCCTCCCGTCGCTCTGGTTGGGTGCGCATAGTAAAAAGTGCTCTTGGCAGCTAGGGAGTGCCGCGTTGACCACTGCACATGAAGAAATAAGCACCTGCAACGTTTGGTTTAGGTTTTAGGTGCATTTTTAATTTTATTGCTTAAATCGCATTTTCTCGACGAGCTGAGCACGTTTTCTGAAATGTGCTCCTCCCGTCACTCTGGTTGGGTGCGCACAGTAAAAAGTGCTCTTGGCAGCTAGAGAGTGCCGCGTTGACCACTGCGCATGAAGAAATAACCACCTGCAACGTTTGGTTTAGGGTTTAGGTGCATTTTTAATTTTATTGCTTAAATCGCATTTTCTCGACGAGCTGAGTACGTTTTCTGAAATGTGCTCCTTCCGTCACTCTGGTTGGGTGCGCACAGTAAAAAGTGCTCCTGGCAGCTAGGGAGTGCCGCGTTGACCACTGCGCACGAAGAAATAAGCACCTGCAACGTTTGGTTTAGGTTTTAGGTGCATTTTTTATTTTATTGCTTAAATCGCATTCTCTCGACGAGCTGAGCACGTTTTCTGAAATGTGCTCCTCCCGTCACTCTGGTTGGGTGCGCACAGTAAAAAGTGCTCCTGGCAGCTCGGGAGTGCCGCGTTGAGCACTACGCACGAAGAAATAAGCACCTGCAACGTTTGGTTTAGGTTTTAGCTGCATTTTTAATTTTATTGCTTAAATCGCATTTTCTCGACGAGCTGAGCACGTTTTCTGAAATGTGCTCCTCCCGTCGCTCTTGTTGGGTGCGCACAGTAAAAAGAGCTCCTGGCAGCTAGGGAGTTCCGCGTTGACCACTGCGCACGAAGAGATAAGCACCTGCAACGTTTGGTTTAGGTTTTAGGTGCATTTTTAATTTTATTGCTTAAATCGCATTCTCTCGACGAGCTGAGCACGTTTTCTGAAATGTGCTCCTCCCGTCGCTCTGGTTGGGTGCGCACAGTAAAAAGTGCTCTTGGCAGCTCGGGAGTGCCGCGTTGACCACTGCACATGAAGAAATAAGCACCTGCAACGTTTGGTTTAGGTTTTAGGTGCATTTTTAATTTTATTGCTTAAATCGCATTTTCTCGACGAGCTGAGCACGTTTTCTGAAATGTGCTCCTCCCGTCGCTCTGGTTGGGCGCGCATAGTAAAAAGTGCTCCTGGCAGCTAGAGAGTGCCGCGTTGACCACTGCGCATGAAAAAATAAGCACCTGCAACGTTTGGTTTAGGTTTTAGGTGCATTTTTTATATTATTGCTTAAATCGCATTCTCTCGACGAGCTGAGCACGTTTTCTGAAATGTGCTCCTCCCGTCGCTCTGGTTGGGTGCGCATAGTAAAAAGTGCTCCTGGCAGCTAGGGAGTGCCGCGTTGACCACTGCACATGAAGAAATAAGCACCTGCAACGTTTGGTTTAGGTTTTAGGTGCATTTTTAATTGTATTGCTTAAATCGCATTTTCTCGACGAGCTGAGCACGTTTTCTGAAATGTGCTCCTCCCGTCGCTCTGGTTGGGTGCGCATAGTAAAAAGTGCTCTTGGCAGCTAGGGAGTGCCGCGTTGACCACTGCACATGAAGAAATAAGCACCTGCAACGTTTGGTTTAGGTTTTAGGTGCATTTTTAATTTTATTGCTTAAATCGCATTTTCTCGACGAGCTGAGCACGTTTTCTGAAATGTGCTCCTCCCGTCACTCTGGTTGGGTGCGCACAGTAAAAAGTGCTCTTGGCAGCTAGAGAGTGCCGCGTTGACCACTGCGCATGAAGAAATAACCACCTGCAACGTTTGGTTTAGGGTTTAGGTGCATTTTTAATTTTATTGCTTAAATCGCATTTTCTCGACGAGCTGAGTACGTTTTCTGAAATGTGCTCCTTCCGTCACTCTGGTTGGGTGCGCACAGTAAAAAGTGCTCCTGGCAGCTAGGGAGTGCCGCGTTGACCACTGCGCACGAAGAAATAAGCACCTGCAACGTTTGGTTTAGGTTTTAGGTGCATTTTTAATTTTATTGTTTAAATCGCATTTTCTCGACGAGCTGAGCACGTTTTCTGAAATGTGCTCCTCCCGTCGCTCTGGTGGGGTGCGCACAGTAAAAAGAGCTCCTGGCAGCTAGGGAGTGCCGCGTTGACCACTGCGCACAAAGAAATAAGCACCTGCAACGTTTGGTTTAGGTTTTAGGTGCATTTTTTATTTTATTGCTTAAATCGCATTCTCTCGACGAGCTGTGCACGTTTTCTGAAATGTGCTCCTCCCGTCGCTCTGGTTGGGTGCACACAGTAAAAAGAAAGAGCTCCTGGCAGCTAGGGAGTGCCGCGTTGACCACTGCGCACGAAGAAATAAGCACCTGCAACGTTTGGTTTAGGTTTTAGGTGCATTTTTTATTTTATTGCTTAAATCGCATTCTCTCGACGAGCTGAGCATGTTTTCTGAAATGTGCTCCTCCCGTCGCTCTGGTTGGGTGTGCGTAGTAAAAAGTGCTCCTGGCAGCTAGAGAGTGCCGCGTTGACCACTGCGCATGAAGAAATAAGCACCTGCAACGTTTGGTTTAGGTTTTAGGTGCATTTTTAATTTTATTGCTTAAATCGCATTTTCTCGACGAGCTGAGCACGTTTTCTGAAATGTGCTCCTCCCGTCGCTCTGGTTGGGTGCGCACAGTAAAAAGAGCTCCTGGCAGCTAGGGAGTGCCGCGTTGAGCACTGCGCACGAAGAAATAAGAACCTGCAACGTTTGGTTTAGGTTTTAGGTACATTTTTAATTTTATTGCTTAAATCGCATTTTCTCGACGAGCTGAGCACGTTTTCTGAAATGTGCTCCTCCCGTCACTCTGGTTCGGTGCGCACAGTAAAAAGTGCTCTTGGCAGCTAGAGAGTGCCGCGTTGACCACTGCGCATAAAGAAATAAGCACCTGCAACGTTTGGTTTAGGTTTTAGGTGCATTTTTAATTTTATTGCTTAAATCGCATTTTCTCGACGAGGTGAGCACGTTTTCTGAAATGTGCTCCTCCCGTCACTCTGGTTGGGTGCGCACAGTAAAAAGTGCTCCTGGCAGCTAGAGAGTGCCGCGTTGACCACTGCGCATGAAGAAATAAGCACCTGCAACGTTTGATTTAGGTTTTAGGTGCATTTTTAATCTTATTGCTTAAATCGCGTTTTCTCGACGAGCTGAGCACGTTTTCTGAAATGTGCTCCTCCCGTCACTCTAGTTGGGTGCGCATAGTAAAGAGTGCTCTTGGCAGCTAGGGAGTGCCGCGTTGACCACTGCACATGAAGAAATAAGCACCTGCAACGTTTGGTTTAGGTTTTAGGTGCATTTTTAATTTTATTGCTTAAATCGCATTTTCTCGACGAGCTGAGCACGTTTTCTGAAATGTGCTCCTCCCGTCACTCTGGTTGGGTGCGCACAGTAAAAAGTGCTCTTGGCAGCTAGAGAGTGCCGCGTTGACCACTGCGCATGAAGAAATAAGCACCTGCAACGTTTGGTTTAGGTTTTAGGTGCATTTTTAATTTTATTGCTTAAATCGCATTTTCTCGACGAGCTGAGCACGTTTTCTGAAATGTGCTCCTCCCGTCGCTCTGGTTGTGCGCGCATAGTAAAAAGTGCTCCTGGCAGCTAGAGAGTGCCGCGTTGACCACTGCGCACGAAGAAATAAGCACCTGCAACGTTTGGTTTAGGTTTTAGGTGCATTTTTAATTTTATTGTTTAAATCGCATTTTCTCGACGAGCTGAGCACGTTTTCTGAAATGTGCTCCTCCCGTCGCTCTGGTTGGGTGCGCGTAGTAAAAAGTGCTCCTGGCAGCTAGAGAGTGCCGCGTTGACCACTGCGCATGAAGAAATAAGCACCTGCAACGTTTGGTTTAGGTTTTAGGTGCATTTTTAATCTTATTGCTTAAATCGCATTCTCTCGACGAGCTGAGCACGTTTTCTGAAATGTGCTCCTCCCGTCACTCTGGTTGGGTGCGCACAGTAAAAAGTGCTCTTGGCAGCTAGAGAGTGCCGCGTTGACCACTGCGCATGAAGAAATGAGCACCTGCAACGTTTGGTTTAGGTTTTAGGTGCATTTTTAATTTTATTGCTTAAATCGCATTTTCTCGACGAGCTGAGCACGTTTTCTGAAATGTGCTCCTCCCGTCACTCTGGTTGGGTGCGCACAGTAAAAAGTGCTCCTGGCAGCTAGGGAGTGCCGCGTTGAGCACTACGCACGAAGAAATAAGCACCTGCAACGTTTGGTTTAGGTTTTAGCTGCATTTTTAATTTTATTGCTTAAATCGCATTTTCTCGACGAGCTGAGCACGTTTTCTGAAATGTGCTCCTCCCGTCGCTCTGGTTGGGTGCGCACAGTAAAAAGAGCTCCTGGCAGCTAGGGAGTTCCGCGTTGACCACTGCGCACGAAGAAATAAGCACCTGCAACGTTTGGTTTAGGTTTTAGGTGCATTTTTAATTTTATTGCTTAAATCGCATTCTCTCGACGAGCTGAGCACGTTTTCTGAAATGTGCTCCTCCCGTCGCTCTGGTTGGGTGCGCACAGTAAAAAGTGCTCTTGGCAGCTCGGGAGTGCCGCGTTGACCACTGCACATGAAGAAATAAGCACCTGCAACGTTTGGTTTAGGTTTTAGGTGCATTTTTAATTTCATTGCTTAAATCGCATTTTCTCGACGAGCTGAGCACGTTTTCTGAAATGTGCTCCTCCCGTCGCTCTGGTTGGGCGCGCATAGTAAAAAGTGCTCCTGGCAGCTAGAGAGTGCCGCGTTGACCACTGCGCATGAAAAAATAAGCACCTGCAACGTTTGGTTTAGGTTTTAGCTGCATTTTTAATTTTATTGCTTAAATCGCATTTTCTCGACGAGCTGAGCACGTTTTCTGAAATGTGCTCCTCCCGTCGCTCTGGTTGGGCGCGCATAGTAAAAAGTGCTCCTGGCAGCTAGAGAGTGCCGTGTTGACCACTGCGCAAGAAGAAATAAGCACCTGCAACGTTTGGTGTAGGTTTTAGGTGCATTTTTAATTTAATTGCTTAAATCGCATTTTCTCGACAAGCTGAGCACGTTTTCTGAAATGTGCTCCTCCCGTCGCTCTGGTTGGGTGCGCACAGTAAAAAGAGCTCCTGGCAGCTAGGGAGTGCCGCGTTGACCACTGCGCACGAAGAAATAAGCACCTGCAACGTTTGGTTTAGGTTTTAGGTGCATTTTTAATTTTATTGCTTAAATCGCGTTCTCTCGACGAGCTGAGCACGTTTTCTGAAATGTGCTCCTCCCGTTGCTCTGGTTGGGCGCGCATAGTAAAAAGTGCTCCTGGCAGCTAGAGAGTGCCGCGTTGACCACTGCGCATGAAGAAATAAGCACCTGCAACGTTTGGTTTAGGTTTTAGGTGCATTTTTAATTTTATTGCTTAAATCGCATTTTCTCGACGAGCTGAGCACGTTTTCTGAAATGTGCTCCTCCCGTCGCTCTGGTTGGGCGCGCATAGTAAAAAGTGCTCCTGGCAGCTAAAGAGTGCCGCGTTGACCACTGCGCATGAAGAAATAAGCACCTGCAACGTTTGGTTTAGGTTTTAGGTGCATTTTTAATTTTATTGCTTAAATCGCATTTTCTCGACGAGCTGAGCACGTTTTCTGAAATGTGTCCTCCCGTCACTCTGGTTTTGTGCGCACAGTAAAAAGTGCTCCTGGCAGCTAGGGAGTGCCGCGTTGACCACTGCGCACGAAAAAATAAGCACCTGCAACGTTTGGTTTAGGTTTTAGGTGCATTTTTTATTTTATTGCTTAAATCGCATTCTCTCGACGAGCTGAGCACGTTTTCTGAAATGTGCTCCTCCCGTCGCTCTGGTTGGGTGCGCGTAGTAAAAAGTGCTCCTGGCAGCTAGAGAGTGCCGCGTTGACCACTGCGCATGAAGAAATAAGCACCTGCAACGTTTGGTTTAGGTTTTAGGTGCATTTTTAATCTTATTGCTTAAATCGCATTTTCTCGACGAGCTGAGCACGTTTTCTGAAATGTGCTCCTCCCGTCACTCTGGTTAGGTGCGCACAGTAAAAAGTGCTCTTGGCAGCTAGAGAGTGCCGCGTTGACCACTGCACATGAAGAAATAAGCACCTGCAACGTTTGGTTTAGGTTTTAGGTGCATTTTTAATTTTATTGCTTAAATCGCATTTTCTCGACGAGCTGAGCACGTTTTCTGAAATGTGCTCCTCCCGTCACTCTGGTTGGGTGCGCACCGTAAAAAGTGCTCCTGGCAGCTAGAGAGTGCCGCGTTGACCACTGCGCATGAAGAAATAAGCACCTGCAACGTTTGATTTAGGTTTTAGGTGCATTTTTAATCTTATTGCTTAAATCGCATTTTCTCGACGAGCTGAGCACGTTTTCTGAAATGTGCTCCTCCCGTCACTCTGGTTGGGTGCGCACAGTAAAAAGTGCTCTTGGCAGCTAGAGAGTGCCGCGTTGACCACTGCGCATGAAGAAATAAGCACCTGCAACGTTTGGTTTAGGTTTTAGGTGCATTTTTAATTTTATTGCTTAAATCGCATTTTCTCGACGAGCTGAGCACGTTTTCTGAAATGTGCTCCTCCCGTCACTCTGGTTGGGTGCGCACAGTAAAAAGTGCTCCTGGCAGCTAGGGAGTGCCGCGTTGAGCACTACGCACGAAGAAATAAGCACCTGCAACGTTTGGTTTAGGTTTTAGCTGCATTTTTAATTTTAATGCTTAAATCGCATTTTCTCGACGAGCTGAGCACGTTTTCTGAAATGTGCTCCTCCCGTCGCTCTGGTTGGGTGCGCACAGTAAAAAGAGCTCCTGGCAGCTAGGGAGTTCCGCGTTTACCACTGCGCACGAAGAAATAAGCACCTGCAACGTTTGGTTTAGGTTTTAGGTGCATTTTTAATTTTATTGCTTAAATCGCATTCTCTCGACGAGCTGAGCACGTTTTCTGAAATGTGCTCCTCCCGTCGCTCTGGTTGGGTGCGCACAGTAAAAAGTGCTCTTGGCAGCTCGGGAGTGCCGCGTTGACCACTGCACATGAAGAAATAAGCACCTGCAACGTTTGGTTTAGGTTTTAGGTGCATTTTTAATTTTATTGCTTAAATCGCATTTTCTCGACGAGCTGAGCACGTTTTCTGAAATGTGCTCCTCCCGTCGCTCTGGTTGGGCGCGCATAGTAAAAAGTGCTCCTGGCAGCTAGAGAGTGCCGCGTTGACCACTGCGCATGAAAAAATAAGCACCTGCAACGTTTGGTTTAGGTTTTAGGTGCATTTTTTATATTATTGCTTAAATCGCATTCTCTCGACGAGCTGAGCACGTTTTCTGAAATGTGCTCCTCCCGTCGCTCTGGTTGGGTGCGCATAGTAAAAAGTGCTCCTGGCAGCTAGGGAGTGCCGCGTTGACCACTGCACATGAAGAAATAAGCACCTGCAACGTTTGGTTTAGGTTTTAGGTGCATTTTTAATTTTATTGCTTAAATCGCATTTTCTCGACGAGCTGAGCACGTTTTCTGAAATGTGCTCCTCCCGTCACTCTGGTTGGGTGCGCACAGTAAAAAGTGCTCTTGGCAGCTAGAGAGTGCCGCGTTGACCATTGCGCATGAAGAAATAACCACCTGCAACGTTTGGTTTAGGGTTTAGGTGCATTTTTAATTTTATTGCTTAAATCGCATTTTCTCGACGAGCTGAGTACGTTTTCTGAAATGTGCTCCTTCCGTCACTCTGGTTGGGTGCGCACAGTAAAAAGTGCTCCTGGCAGCTCGGGAGTGCCGCGTTGACCACTGCGCACGAAGAAATAAGCACCTGCAACGTTTGGTTTAGGTTTTAGGTGCATTTTTAATTTTATTGTTTAAATCGCATTTTCTCGACGAGCTGAGCACGTTTTCTGAAATGTGCTCCTCCCGTCGCTCTGGTTGGGTGCGCACAGTAAAAAGAGCTCCTGGCAGCTAGGGAGTGCCGCGTTGACAGCTGCGCACAAAGAAATAAGCACCTGCAACGTTTGGTTTAGGTTTTAGGTGCATTTTTAATTTTATTGCTTAAATCGCATTCTCTCGACGAGCTGAGCACGTTTTCTGAAATGTGCTCCTCCCGTCACTCTGGTTGGGTGCGCACAGTAAAAAGTGCTCTTGGCAGCTAGAGAGTGCCGCGTTGACCACTGCGCATAAAGAAATAAGCACCTGCAACGTTTGGTTTAGGTTTTAGGTGCATTTTTAATTTTATTGCTTAAATCGCATTTTCTCGACGAGCTGAGCACGTTTTCTGAAATGTGCTCCTCCCGTCACTCTGGTTGGGTGCGCACAGTAAAAAGTGCTCCTGGCAGCTAGAGAGTGCCGCGTTGACCACTGCGCATGAAGAAATAAGCACCTGCAACGTTTGATTTAGGTTTTAGGTGCATTTTTAATCTTATTGCTTAAATCGCGTTTTCTCGACGAGCTGAGCACGTTTTCTGAAATGTGCTCCTACCGTCACTCTAGTTGGGTGCGCATAGTAAAAAGTGCTCTTGGCAGCTAGGGAGTGCCGCGTTGACCACTGCACATGAAGAAATAAGCACCTGCAACGTTTGGTTTAGGTTTTAGGTGCATTTTTAATTTTATTGCTTAAATCGCATTTTCTCGACGAGCTGAGCACGTTTTCTGAAATGTGCTCCTCCCGTCACTCTGGTTGGGTGCGCACAGTAAAAAGTGCTCTTGGCAGCTAGAGAGTGCCGCGTTGACCACTGCGCATGAAGAAATAACCACCTGCAACGTTTGGTTTAGGTTTTAGGTGCATTTTTAATTTTATCGCTTAAATCGCATTTTCTGGACGAGCTGAGCACGTTTTCTGAAATGTGCTCCTCCCGTCACTCTGGTTGGGTGCGCATAGTAAAAAGTGCTCTTGGCAGCTAAAAAGTGCCGTGTTGACCACTGCGCACAAAGAAATAAGCACCTGCAACGTTTGGTTTAGGTTTTAGGTGCATTTTTTATATTATTGCTTAAATCGCATTCTCTCGACGAGCTGAGCACGTTTTCTGAAATGTGCTCCTCCCGTCGCTCTGGTTGGGTGCGCATAGTAAAAAGTGCTCCTGGCAGCTAGGGAGTGCCGCGTTGACCACTGCAAATGAAGAAATAAGCACCTGCAACGTTTGGTTTAGGTTTTAGGTGCATTTTTAATTTTATTGTTTAAATCGCATTTTCTCGACGAGCTGAGCACGTTTTCTGAAATGTGCTCCTCCCGTCACTCTGGTTGGGTGCGCACAGTAAAAAGTGCTCTTGGCAGCTAGAGAGTGCCGCGTTGACCACTGCGCATGAAGAAATAACCACCTGCAACGTTTGGTTTAGGGTTTAGGTGCATTTTTAATTTTATTGCTTAAATCGCATTTTCTCGACGAGCTGAGTACGTTTTCTGAAATGTGCTCCTTCCGTCACTCTGGTTGGGCGCGCACAGTAAAAAGTGCTCCTGGCAGCTAGGGAGTGCCGCGTTGACCACTGCGCACGAAGAAATAAGCACCTGCAACGTTTGGTTTAGGTTTTAGGTGCATTTTTAATTTTATTGTTTAAATCGCATTTTCTCGACGAGCTGAGCACGTTTTCTGAAATGTGCTCCTCCCGTCGCTCTGGTTGGGTGCGCACAGTAAAAAGAGCTCCTGGCAGCTAGGGAGTGCCGCGTTGACCACTGCGCACAAAGAAATAAGCACCTGCAACGTTTGGTTTAGGTTTTAGGTGCATTTTTTATTTTATTGCTTAAATCGCATTCTCTCGACGAGCTGAGCACGTTTTCTGAAATGTGCTCCTCCCGTCGCTCTGGTTGGGTGCACACAGTAAAAAGAGCTCCTGGCAGCTAGGGAGTGCCGCGTTGACCACTGCGCACGAAGAAATAAGCACCTGCAACGTTTGGTTTAGGTTTTAGGTGCATTTTTTATTTTATTGCTTAAATCGCATTCTCTCGACGAGTTGAGCACGTTTTCTGAAATGTGCTCCTCCCGTCGCTCTGGTTGGGTGCGCGTAGTAAAAAGTGCTCCTGGCAGCTAGAGAGTGCCGCGTTGACCACTGCGCATGAAGAAATAAGCACCTGCAACGTTTGGTTTAGGTTTTAGGTGCATTTTTAATTTTATTGCTTAAATCGCATTTTCTCGACGAGCTGAGCACGTTTTCTGAAATGTGCTCCTCCCGTCGCTCTGGTTGGGTGCGCACAGTAAAAAGAGCTCCTGGCAGCTAGGGAGTGCCGCGTTGAGCACTGCGCACGAAGAAATAAGCACCTGCAACGTTTGGTTTAGGTTTTAGGTGCATTTTTAATTTTATTGCTTAAATCGAATTTTCTCGACGAGCTGAGCACGTTTTCTGAAATGTGCTCCTCCCGTCGCTCTGGTTGGGTGCGCACAGTAAAAAGAGCTCCTGGCAGCTAGGGAGTTCCGCGTTGACCACTGCGCACGAAGAAATAAGCACCTGCAACGTTTGGTTTAGGTTTTAGGTGCATTTTTTATTTTATTGCTTAAATCGCATTCTCTCGACGAGCTGAGCACGTTTTCTGAAATGTGGTCCTCCCGTCGCTCTGGTTGGGTGCGCACAGTAAAAAGAGCTCCTGGCAGCTAGGGAGTGCCGCGTTGACCACTGCGCACGAAGAAATAAGCACCTGCAACGTTTGGTTTAGGTTTTAGGTGCATTTTTTATTTTATTTCTTAAATCGCATTCTCTCGACGAGCTGAGCACGTTTTCTGAAATGTGCTCCTCCCGTCGCTCTGGTTGGGTGCACACAGTAAAAAGAGCTCCTGGCAGCTAGGGAGTGCCGCGTTGACCACTGCGCACGAAGAAATAAGCACCTGCAACGTTTGGTTTAGGTTTTAGGTGCATTTTTTATTTTATTGCTTAAATCGCATTCTCTCGACGAGCTGAGCACGTTTTCTGAAATGTGCTCCTCCCGCCGCTCTGGTTGGGTGCGCGTAGTAAAAAGTGCTCCTGGCAGCTAGAGAGTGCCGCGTTGAGCACTGCGCACGAAGAAATAAGCACCTGCAACGTTTGGTTTAGGTTTTAGGTGCATTTTTAATTTTATTGCTTAAATCGAATTTTCTCGACGAGCTGAGCACGTTTTCTGAAATGTGCTCCTCCCGTCGCTCTGGTTGGGTGCGCACAGTAAAAAGAGCTCCTGGCAGCTAGGGAGTTCCGCGTTGACCACTGCGCACGAAGAAATAAGCACCTGCGACGTTTGGTTTAGGTTTTAGGTGCATTTTTTATTTTATTGCTTAAATCGCATTCTCTCGACGAGCTGAGCACGTTTTCTGAAATGTGCTCCTCCCGTCGCTCTGGTTGGGTGCACACAGTAAAAAGAGCTCCTGGCAGCTAGGGAGTGCCGCGTTGACCACTGCGCACGAAGAAATAAGCACCTGCAACGTTTGGTTTAGGTTTTAGGTGCATTTTTTATTTTATTGCTCTAATCGCATTCTCTCGACGAGCTGAGCACGTTTTCTGAAATGTGCTCCTCCCGTCGCTCTGGTTGGGTGCGCGTAGTAAAAAGTGCTCCTGGCAGCTAGAGAGTGCCGCGTTGAGCACTGCGCACGAAGAAATAAGCACCTGCAACGTTTGGTTTAGGTTTTAGGTGCATTTTTAATTTTATTGCTTAAATCGCATTCTCTCGACGAGTTGAGCACGTTTTCTGAAATGTGCTCCTCCCGTCGCTCTGGTTGGGTGCGCACAGTAAAAAGTGCTCTTGGCAGCTCGGGAGTGCCGCGTTGACCACTGCGCATGAAGAAATAAGCACCTGCAACGTTTGGTTTAGGTTTTAGGTGCATTTTTAATTTTATTGCTTAAATCGCATTTTCTCGACGAGCTGAGCACGTTTTCTGAAATGTGCTCCTCCCGTCGCTCTGGTTGGGCGCGCATAGTAAAAAGTGCTCCTGGCAGCTAGAGAGTGCCGCGTTGACCACTGCGCAAGAAGAAATAAGCACCTGCAACGTTTGGTGTAGGTTTTAGGTGCATTTTTAATTTAATTGCTTAAATCGCATTTTCTCGACAAGCTGAGCACGTTTTCTGAAATGTGTCCTCCCGTCACTCTGGTTTTGTGCGCACAGTAAAAAGTGCTCCTGGCAGCTAGGGAGTGCCGCGTTGACCACTGCGCACGAAAAAATAAGCACCTGCAACGTTTGGTTTAGGTTTTAGGTGCATTTTTTATTTTATTGCTTAAATCGCATTCTCTCGACGAGCTGAGCACGTTTTCTGAAATGTGCTCCTCCCGTCGCTCTGGTTGGGTGCGCGTAGTAAAAAGTGCTCCTGGCAGCGAGAGAGTGCCGCGTTGACCACTGCGCATGAAGAAATAAGCACCTGCAACGTTTGGTTTAGGTTTTAGGTGCATTTTTAATCTTATTGCTTAAATCGCATTTTCTCGACGAGCTGAGCACGTTTTCTGAAATGTGCTCCTCCCGTCACTCTGGTTAGGTGCGCACAGTAAAAAGTGCTCTTGGCAGCTAGAGAGTGCCGCGTTGACCACTGCGCATGAAGAAATAAGCACCTGCAACGTTTGGTTTAGGTTTTAGGTGCATTTTTAATTTTATTGCTTAAATCGCATTTTCTCGACGAGCTGAGCACGTTTTCTGAAATGTGCTCCTCCCGTCACTCTGGTTGGGTGCGCACCGTAAAAAGTGCTCCTGGCAGCTAGAGAGTGCCGCGTTGACCACTGCGCATGAAGAAATAAGCACCTGCAACGTTTGATTTAGGTTTTAGGTGCATTTTTAATCTTATTGCTTAAATCGCATTTTCTCGACGAGCTGAGCACGTTTTCTGAAATGTGCTCCTCCCGTCACTCTGGTTGGGTGCGCACAGTAAAAAGTGCTCTTGGCAGCTAGGGAGTGCCGCGTTGACCACTGCGCATGAAGAAATAAGCACCTGCAACGTTTGGTTTAGGTTTTAGGTGCATTTTTAATTTTATTGCTTAAATCGCATTTTCTCGACGAGCTGAGCACGTTTTCTGAAATGTGCTCCTCCCGTCACTCTGGTTGGGTGCGCACAGTAAAAAGTGCTCCTGGCAGCTAGGGAGTGCCGCGTTGAGCACTACGCACGAAGAAATAAGCACCTGCAACGTTTGGTTTAGGTTTTAGCTGCATTTTTAATTTTATTGCTTAAATCGCATTTTCTCGACGAGCTGAGCACGTTTTCTGAAATGTGCTCCTCCCGTCGCTCTGGTTGGGTGCGCACAGTAAAAAGAGCTCCTGGCAGCTAGGGAGTTCCGCGTTGACCACTGCGCACGAAGAAATAAGCACCTGCAACGTTTGGTTTAGGTTTTAGGTGCATTTTTAATTTTATTGCTTAAATCGCATTCTCTCGACGAGCTGAGCACGTTTTCTGAAATGTGCTCCTCCCGTCGCTCTGGTTGGGTGCGCACAGTAAAAAGTGCTCTTGGCAGCTCGGGAGTGCCGCGTTGACCACTGCACATGAAGAAATAAGCACCTGCAACGTTTGGTTTAGGTTTTAGGTGCATTTTTAATTTTATTGCTTAAATCGCATTTTCTCGACGAGCTGAGCACGTTTTCTGAAATGTGCTCCTCCCGTCGCTCTGGTTGGGCACGCATAGTAAAAAGTGCTCCTGGCAGCTAGAGAGTGCCGCGTTGACCACTGCGCATGAAAAAATAAGCACCTGCAACGTTTGGTTTAGGTTTTAGGTGCATTTTTCATATTATTGCTTAAATCGCATTCTCTCGACGAGCTGAGCACGTTTTCTGAAATGTGCTCCTCCCGTCGCTCTGGTTGGGTGCGCATAGTAAAAAGTGCTCCTGGCAGCTAGGGAGTGCCGCGTTGACCACTGCACATGAAGAAATAAGCACCTGCAACGTTTGGTTTAGGTTTTAGGTGCATTTTTAATTTTATTGCTTAAATCGCATTTTCTCGACGAGCTGAGCACGTTTTCTGAAATGTGCTCCTCCCGTCACTCTGGTTGGGTGCGCACAGTAAAAAGTGCTCTTGGCAGGAAGAGAGTGCCGCGTTGACCACTGCGCATGAAGAAATAACCACCTGCAACGTTTGGTTTAGGGTTTAGGTGCATTTTTAATTTTATTGCTTAAATCGCATTTTCTCGACGAGCTGAGTACGTTTTCTGAAATGTGCTCCTTCCGTCACTCTGGTTGGGTGCGCACAGTAAAAAGTGCTCTTGGCAGCTAGAGAGTGCCGCGTTGACCACTGCGCATGAAGAAATAAGCACCTGCAACGTTTGGTTTAGGTTTTAGGTGCATTTTTTATTTTATTGCTTAAATCGCATTCTCTCGACGAGCTGAGCACGTTTTCTGAAATGTGCTCCTCCCGTCGCTCTGGTTGGGCGCGCATAGTAAAAAGTGCTCCTGGCAGCTAGAGAGTGCCGCGTTGACCACTGCGCATGAAAAAATAAGCACCTGCAACGTTTGGTTTAGGTTTTAGGTGCATTTTTTATATTATTGCTTAAATCGCATTCTCTCGACGAGCTGAGCACGTTTTCTGAAATGTGCTCCTCCCGTCGCTCTGGTTGGGTGCGCATAGTAAAAAGTGCTCCTGGCAGCTAGGGAGTGCCGCGTTGACCACTGCACATGAAGAAATAAGCACCTGCAACGTTTGGTTTAGGTTTTAGGTGCATTTTTAATTGTATTGCTTAAATCGCATTTTCTCGACGAGCTGAGCACGTTTTCTGAAATGTGCTCCTCCCGTCGCTCTGGTTGGGTGCGCATAGTAAAAAGTGCTCTTGGCAGCTAGGGAGTGCCGCGTTGACCACTGCACATGAAGAAATAAGCACCTGCAACGTTTGGTTTAGGTTTTAGGTGCATTTTTAATCTTATTGCTTAAATCGCGTTTTCTCGACGAGCTGAGCACGTTTTCTGAAATGTGCTCCTCCCGTCACTCTAGTTGGGTGCGCATAGTAAAAAGTGCTCTTGGCAGCTAGGGAGTGCCGCGTTGACCACTGCACATGAAGAAATAAGCACCTGCAACGTTTGGTTTAGGTTTTAGGTGCATTTTTAATTTTATTGCTTAAATCGCATTTTCTCGACGAGCTGAGCACGTTTTCTGAAATGTGCTCCTCCCGTCACTCTGGTTGGGTGCGCACAGTAAAAAGTGCTCTTGGCAGCTAGAGAGTGCCGCGTTGACCACTGCGCATGAAGAAATAACCACCTGCAACGTTTGGTTTAGGTTTTAGGTGCATTTTTAATTTTATTGCTTAAATCGCATTTTCTGGACGAGCTGAGCACGTTTTCTGAAATGTGCTCCTCCCGTCACTCTGGTTGGGTGCGCATAGTAAAAAGTGCTCTTGGCAGCTAAAAAGTGCCGCGTTGACCACTGCGCACAAAGAAATAAGCACCTGCAACGTTTGGTTTAGGTTTTAGGTGCATCTTAAATTTTATTGCTTAAATCGCATTTTCTCGACGAGCTGAGCACGTTTTCTGAAATGTGCTCCTCCCGTCGCTCTGGTTGTGCGCGCATAGTAAAAAGTGCTCCTGGCAGCTAGAGAGTGCCGCGTTGACCACTGCGCACGAAGAAATAAGCACCTGCAACGTTTGGTTTAGGTTTTAGGTGCATTTTTAATTTTATTGTTTAAATCGCATTTTCTCGACGAGCTGAGCACGTTTTCTGAAATGTGCTCCTCCCGTCGCTCTGGTTGGGTGCGCACAGTAAAAAGAGCTCCTGGCAGCTAGGGAGTGCCGCGTTGACCACTGCGCACGAAGAAATAAGCACCTGCAACGTTTGGTTTAGGTTTTAGGTGCATTTTTAATTTTATTGCTTAAATCGCATTCTCTCGACGAGCTGAGCACGTTTTAAATGTGCTCCTCCCGTCGCTCTGGTTGGGTGCGCGTAGTAAAAAGTGCTCCTGGCAGCTAGAGAGTGCCGCGTTGACCACTGCGCATGAAGAAATAAGCACCTGCAACGTTTGGTTTAGGTTTTAGGTGCATTTTTAATCTTATTGCTTAAATCGCATTTTCTCGACGAGCTGAGCACGTTTTCTGAAATGTGCTCCTCCCGTCACTCTGGTTGGGTGCGCACAGTAAAAAGTGCTCTTGGCAGCTAGAGAGTGCCGCGTTGACCACTGCGCATGAAGAAATAAGCACCTGCAACGTTTGGTTTAGGTTTTAGGTGCATTTTTAATTTTATTGCTTAAATCGCATTTTCTCGACGAGCTGAGCACGTTTTCTGAAATGTGCTCCTCCCGTCACTCTGGTTGGGTGCGCACAGTAAAAAGTGCTCCTGGCAGCTAGGGAGTGCCGCGTTGAGCACTACGCACGAAGAAATAAGCACCTGCAACGTTTGGTTTAGGTTTTAGCTGCATTTTTAATTTTATTGCTTAAATCGCATTTTCTCGACGAGCTGAGCACGTTTTCTGAAATGTGCTCCTCCCGTCGCTCTGGTTGGGTGCGCACAGTAAAAAGAGCTCCTGGCAGCTAGGGAGTTCCGCGTTGACCACTGCGCACGAAGAAATAAGCACCTGCAACGTTTGGTTTAGGTTTTAGGTGCATTTTTAATTTTATTGCTTAAATCGCATTCTCTCGACGAGCTGAGCACGTTTTCTGAAATGTGCTCCTCCCGTCGCTCTGGTTGGGTGCGCACAGTAAAAAGTGCTCTTGGCAGCTCGGGAGTGCCGCGTTGACCACTGCACATGAAGAAATAAGCACCTGCAACGTTTGGTTTAGGTTTTAGGTGCATTTTTAATTTCATTGCTTAAATCGCATTTTCTCGACGAGCTGAGCACGTTTTCTGAAATGTGCTCCTCCCGTCGCTCTGGTTGGGCGCGCATAGTAAAAAGTGCTCCTGGCAGCTAGAGAGTGCCGCGTTGACCACTGCGCATGAAGAAATAAGCACCTGCAACGTTTGGTTTAGGTTTTAGGTGCATTTTTAATTTTATTGCTTAAATCGCATTTTCTCGACGAGCTGAGCACGTTTTCTGAAATGTGCTCCTCCCGTCGCTCTGGTTGGGCGCGCATAGTAAAAAGTGCTCCTGGCAGCTAAAGAGTGCCGCGTTGACCACTGCGCATGAAGAAATAAGCACCTGCAACGTTTGGTTTAGGTTTTAGGTGCATTTTTAATTTTATTGCTTAAATCGCATTTTCTCGACGAGCTGAGCACGTTTTCTGAAATGTGTCCTCCCGTCACTCTGGTTTTGTGCGCACAGTAAAAAGTGCTCCTGGCAGCTAGGGAGTGCCGCGTTGACCACTGCGCACGAAAAAATAAGCACCTGCAACGTTTGGTTTAGGTTTTAGGTGCATTTTTTATTTTATTGCTTAAATCGCATTCTCTCGACGAGCTGAGCACGTTTTCTGAAATGTGCTCCTCCCGTCGCTCTGGTTGGGTGCGCGTAGTAAAAAGTGCTCCTGGCAGCTAGAGAGTGCCGCGTTGACCACTGCGCATGAAGAAATAAGCACCTGCAACGTTTGGTTTAGGTTTTAGGTGCATTTTTAATCTTATTGCTTAAATCGCATTTTCTCGACGAGCTGAGCACGTTTTCTGAAATGTGCTCCTCCCGTCACTCTGGTTAGGTGCGCACAGTAAAAAGTGCTCTTGGCAGCTAGAGAGTGCCGCGTTGACCACTGCACATGAAGAAATAAGCACCTGCAACGTTTGGTTTAGGTTTTAGGTGCATTTTTAATTTTATTGCTTAAATCGCATTTTCTCGACGAGCTGAGCACGTTTTCTGAAATGTGCTCCTCCCGTCACTCTGGTTGGGTGCGCACCGTAAAAAGTGCTCCTGGCAGCTAGAGAGTGCCGCGTTGACCACTGCGCATGAAGAAATAAGCACCTGCAACGTTTGATTTAGGTTTTAGGTGCATTTTTAATCTTATTGCTTAAATCGCATTTTCTCGACGAGCTGAGCACGTTTTCTGAAATGTGCTCCTCCCGTCACTCTGGTTGGGTGCGCACAGTAAAAAGTGCTCTTGGCAGCTAGAGAGTGCCGCGTTGACCACTGCGCATGAAGAAATAAGCACCTGCAACGTTTGGTTTAGGTTTTAGGTGCATTTTTAATTTTATTGCTTAAATCGCATTTTCTCGACGAGCTGAGCACGTTTTCTGAAATGTGCTCCTCCCGTCACTCTGGTTGGGTGCGCACAGTAAAAAGTGCTCCTGGCAGCTAGGGAGTGCCGCGTTGAGCACTACGCACGAAGAAATAAGCACCTGCAACGTTTGGTTTAGGTTTTAGCTGCATTTTTAATTTTAATGCTTAAATCGCATTTTCTCGACGAGCTGAGCACGTTTTCTGAAATGTGCTCCTCCCGTCGCTCTGGTTGGGTGCGCACAGTAAAAAGAGCTCCTGGCAGCTAGGGAGTTCCGCGTTTACCACTGCGCACGAAGAAATAAGCACCTGCAACGTTTGGTTTAGGTTTTAGGTGCATTTTTAATTTTATTGCTTAAATCGCATTCTCTCGACGAGCTGAGCACGTTTTCTGAAATGTGCTCCTCCCGTCGCTCTGGTTGGGTGCGCACAGTAAAAAGTGCTCTTGGCAGCTCGGGAGTGCCGCGTTGACCACTGCACATGAAGAAATAAGCACCTGCAACGTTTGGTTTAGGTTTTAGGTGCATTTTTAATTTTATTGCTTAAATCGCATTTTCTCGACGAGCTGAGCACGTTTTCTGAAATGTGCTCCTCCCGTCGCTCTGGTTGGGCGCGCATAGTAAAAAGTGCTCCTGGCAGCTAGAGAGTGCCGCGTTGACCACTGCGCATGAAAAAATAAGCACCTGCAACGTTTGGTTTAGGTTTTAGGTGCATTTTTTATATTATTGCTTAAATCGCATTCTCTCGACGAGCTGAGCACGTTTTCTGAAATGTGCTCCTCCCGTCGCTCTGGTTGGGTGCGCATAGTAAAAAGTGCTCCTGGCAGCTAGGGAGTGCCGCGTTGACCACTGCACATGAAGAAATAAGCACCTGCAACGTTTGGTTTAGGTTTTAGGTGCATTTTTAATTTTATTGCTTAAATCGCATTTTCTCGACGAGCTGAGCACGTTTTCTGAAATGTGCTCCTCCCGTCACTCTGGTTGGGTGCGCACAGTAAAAAGTGCTCTTGGCAGCTAGAGAGTGCCGCGTTGACCACTGCGCATGAAGAAATAACCACCTGCAACGTTTGGTTTAGGGTTTAGGTGCATTTTTAATTTTATTGCTTAAATCGCATTTTCTCGACGAGCTGAGTACGTTTTCTGAAATGTGCTCCTTCCGTCACTCTGGTTGGGTGCGCACAGTAAAAAGTGCTCCTGGCAGCTAGGGAGTGCCGCGTTGACCACTGCGCACGAAGAAATAAGCACCTGCAACGTTTGGTTTAGGTTTTAGGTGCATTTTTAATTTTATTGTTTAAATCGCATTTTCTCGACGAGCTGAGCACGTTTTCTGAAATGTGCTCCTCCCGTCGCTCTGGTTGGGTGCGCACAGTAAAAAGAGCTCCTGGCAGCTAGGGAGTTCCGCGTTGACCACTGCGCACGAAGAAATAAGCACCTGCAACGTTTGGTTTAGGTTTTAGGTGCATTTTTAATTTTATTGCTTAAATCGCATTCTCTCGACGAGCTGAGCACGTTTTCTGAAATGTGCTCCTCCCGTCGCTCTGGTTGGGTGCGCACAGTAAAAAGTGCTCTTGGCAGCTCGGGAGTGCCGCGTTGACCACTGCACATGAAGAAATAAGCACCTGCAACGTTTGGTTTAGGTTTTAGGTGCATTTTTAATTTCATTGCTTAAATCGCATTTTCTCGACGAGCTGAGCACGTTTTCTGAAATGTGCTCCTCCCGTCGCTCTGGTTGGGCGCGCATAGTAAAAAGTGCTCCTGGCAGCTAGAGAGTGCCGCGTTGACCACTGCGCATGAAAAAATAAGCACCTGCAACGTTTGGTTTAGGTTTTAGCTGCATTTTTAATTTTATTGCTTAAATCGCATTTTCTCGACGAGCTGAGCACGTTTTCTGAAATGTGCTCCTCCCGTCGCTCTGGTTGGGCGCGCATAGTAAAAAGTGCTCCTGGCAGCTAGAGAGTGCCGCGTTGACCACTGCGCAAGAAGAAATAAGCACCTGCAACGTTTGGTGTAGGTTTTAGGTGCATTTTTAATTTAATTGCTTAAATCGCATTTTCTCGACAAGCTGAGCACGTTTTCTGAAATGTGCTCCTCCCGTCGCTCTGGTTGGGTGCGCACAGTAAAAAGAGCTCCTGGCAGCTAGGGAGTGCCGCGTTGACCACTGCGCACGAAGAAATAAGCACCTGCAACGTTTGGTTTAGGTTTTAGGTGCATTTTTAATTTTATTGCTTAAATCGCGTTCTCTCGACGAGCTGAGCACGTTTTCTGAAATGTGCTCCTCCCGTTGCTCTGGTTGGGCGCGCATAGTAAAAAGTGCTCCTGGCAGCTAGAGAGTGCCGCGTTGACCACTGCGCATGAAGAAATAAGCACCTGCAACGTTTGGTTTAGGTTTTAGGTGCATTTTTAATTTTATTGCTTAAATCGCATTTTCTCGACGAGCTGAGCACGTTTTCTGAAATGTGCTCCTCCCGTCGCTCTGGTTGGGCGCGCATAGTAAAAAGTGCTCCTGGCAGCTAAAGAGTGCCGCGTTGACCACTACGCATGAAGAAATAAGCACCTGCAACGTTTGGTTTAGGTTTTAGGTGCATTTTTAATTTTATTGCTTAAATCGCATTTTCTCGACGAGCTGAGCACGTTTTCTGAAATGTGTCCTCCCGTCACTCTGGTTTTGTGCGCACAGTAAAAAGTGCTCCTGGCAGCTAGGGAGTGCCGCGTTGACCACTGCGCACGAAAAAATAAGCACCTGCAACGTTTGGTTTAGGTTTTAGGTGCATTTTTTATTTTATTGCTTAAATCGCATTCTCTCGACGAGCTGAGCACGTTTTCTGAAATGTGCTCCTCCCGTCGCTCTGGTTGGGTGCGCGTAGTAAAAAGTGCTCCTGGCAGCTAGAGAGTGCCGCGTTGACCACTGCGCATGAAGAAATAAGCACCTGCAACGTTTGGTTTAGGTTTTAGGTGCATTTTTAATCTTATTGCTTAAATCGCATTTTCTCGACGAGCTGAGCACGTTTTCTGAAATGTGCTCCTCCCGTCACTCTGGTTAGGTGCGCACAGTAAAAAGTGCTCTTGGCAGCTAGAGAGTGCCGCGTTGACCACTGCACATGAAGAAATAAGCACCTGCAACGTTTGGTTTAGGTTTTAGGTGCATTTTTAATTTTATTGCTTAAATCGCATTTTCTCGACGAGCTGAGCACGTTTTCTGAAATGTGCTCCTCCCGTCACTCTGGTTGGGTGCGCACCGTAAAAAGTGCTCCTGGCAGCTAGAGAGTGCCGCGTTGACCACTGCGCATGAAGAAATAAGCACCTGCAACGTTTGATTTAGGTTTTAGGTGCATTTTTAATCTTATTGCTTAAATCGCATTTTCTCGACGAGCTGAGCACGTTTTCTGAAATGTGCTCCTCCCGTCACTCTGGTTGGGTGCGCACAGTAAAAAGTGCTCTTGGCAGCTAGAGAGTGCCGCGTTGACCACTGCGCATGAAGAAATAAGCACCTGCAACGTTTGGTTTAGGTTTTAGGTGCATTTTTAATTTTATTGCTTAAATCGCATTTTCTCGACGAGCTGAGCACGTTTTCTGAAATGTGCTCCTCCCGTCACTCTGGTTGGGTGCGCACAGTAAAAAGTGCTCCTGGCAGCTAGGGAGTGCCGCGTTGAGCACTACGCACGAAGAAATAAGCACCTGCAACGTTTGGTTTAGGTTTTAGCTGCATTTTTAATTTTAATGCTTAAATCGCATTTTCTCGACGAGCTGAGCACGTTTTCTGAAATGTGCTCCTCCCGTCGCTCTGGTTGGGTGCGCACAGTAAAAAGAGCTCCTGGCAGCTAGGGAGTTCCGCGTTTACCACTGCGCACGAAGAAATAAGCACCTGCAACGTTTGGTTTAGGTTTTAGGTGCATTTTTAATTTTATTGCTTAAATCGCATTCTCTCGACGAGCTGAGCACGTTTTCTGAAATGTGCTCCTCCCGTCGCTCTGGTTGGGTGCGCACAGTAAAAAGTGCTCTTGGCAGCTCGGGAGTGCCGCGTTGACCACTGCACATGAAGAAATAAGCACCTGCAACGTTTGGTTTAGGTTTTAGGTGCATTTTTAATTTTATTGCTTAAATCGCATTTTCTCGACGAGCTGAGCACGTTTTCTGAAATGTGCTCCTCCCGTCACTCTGGTTGGGTGCGCACAGTAAAAAGTGCTCTTGGCAGCTAGAGAGTGCCGCGTTGACCACTGCGCATGAAGAAATAAGCACCTGCAACGTTTGGTTTAGGGTTTAGGTGCATTTTTAATTTTATTGCTTAAATCGCATTTTCTCGACGAGCTGAGTACGTTTTCTGAAATGTGCTCCTTCCGTCACTCTGGTTGGGTGCGCACAGTAAAAAGTGCTCCTGGCAGCTAGGGAGTGCCGCGTTGACCACTGCGCACGAAGAAATAAGCACCTGCAACGTTTGGTTTAGGTTTTAGGTGCATTTTTAATTTTATTGTTTAAATCGCATTTTCTCGACGAGCTGAGCACGTTTTCTGAAATGTGCTCCTCCCGTCGCTCTGGTTGGGTGCGCACAGTAAAAAGAGCTCCTGGCAGCTAGGGAGTGCCGCGTTGACAACTGCGCACAAAGAAATAAGCACCTGCAACGTTTGGTTTAGGTTTTAGGTGCATTTTTAATTTTATTGCTTAAATCGCATTCTCTCGACGAGCTGAGCACGTTTTCTGAAATGTGCTCCTCCCGTCACTCTGGTTGGGTGCGCACAGTAAAAAGTGCTCTTGGCAGCTAGAGAGTGCCGCGTTGACCACTGCGCATAAAGAAATAAGCACCTGCAACGTTTGGTTTAGGTTTTAGGTGCATTTTTAATTTTATTGCTTAAATCGCATTTTCTCGACGAGCTGAGCACGTTTTCTGAAATGTGCTCCTCCCGTCACTCTGGTTGGGTGCGCACAGTAAAAAGTGCTCCTGGCAGCTAGAGAGTGCCGCGTTGACCACTGCGCATGAAGAAATAAGCACCTGCAACGTTTGATTTAGGTTTTAGGTGCATTTTTAATCTTATTGCTTAAATCGCGTTTTCTCGACGAGCTGAGCACGTTTTCTGAAATGTGCTCCTACCGTCACTCTAGTTGGGTGCGCATAGTAAAAAGTGCTCTTGGCAGCTAGGGAGTGCCGCGTTGACCACTGCACATGAAGAAATAAGCACCTGCAACGTTTGGTTTAGGTTTTAGGTGCATTTTTAATTTTATTGCTTAAATCGCATTTTCTCGACGAGCTGAGCACGTTTTCTGAAATGTGCTCCTCCCGTCACTCTGGTTGGGTGCGCACAGTAAAAAGTGCTCTTGGCAGCTAGAGAGTGCCGCGTTGACCACTGCGCATGAAGAAATAACCACCTGCAACGTTTGGTTTAGGTTTTAGGTGCATTTTTAATTTTATCGCTTAAATCGCATTTTCTGGACGAGCTGAGCACGTTTTCTGAAATGTGCTCCTCCCGTCACTCTGGTTGGGTGCGCATAGTAAAAAGTGCTCTTGGCAGCTAAAAAGTGCCGTGTTGACCACTGCGCACAAAGAAATAAGCACCTGCAACGTTTGGTTTAGGTTTTAGGTGCATCTTAAATTTTATTGCTTAAATCGCATTTTCTCGACGAGCTGAGCACGTTTTCTGAAATGTGCTCCTCCCGTCGCCCTGGTTGTGCGCGCATAGTAAAAAGTGCTCCTGGCAGCTAGAGAGTGCCGCGTTGACCACTGCACATGAAGAAATAAGCACCTGCAACGTTTGGTTTAGGTTTTAGGTGCATTTTTAATTTTATTGCTTAAATCGCATTTTCTCGACGAGCTGAGCACGTTTTCTGAAATGTGCTCCTCCCGTCGCTCTGGTTGGGCGCGCATAGTAAAAAGTGCTCCTGGCAGCTAGAGAGTGCCGCGTTGACCACTGCGCATGAAAAAATAAGCACCTGCAACGTTTGGTTTAGGTTTTAGGTGCATTTTTTATATTATTGCTTAAATCGCATTCTCTCGACGAGCTGAGCACGTTTTCTGAAATGTGCTCCTCCCGTCGCTCTGGTTGGGTGCGCATAGTAAAAAGTGCTCCTGGCAGCTAGGGAGTGCCGCGTTGACCACTGCACATGAAGAAATAAGCACCTGCAACGTTTGGTTTAGGTTTTAGGTGCATTTTTAATTGTATTGCTTAAATCGCATTTTCTCGACGAGCTGAGCACGTTTTCTGAAATGTGCTCCTCCCGTCGCTCTGGTTGGGTGCGCATAGTAAAAAGTGCTCTTGGCAGCTAGGGAGTGCCGCGTTGACCACTGCACATGAAGAAATAAGCACCTGCAACGTTTGGTTTAGGTTTTAGGTGCATTTTTAATTTTATTGCTTAAATCGCATTTTCTCGACGAGCTGAGCACGTTTTCTGAAATGTGCTCCTCCCGTCACTCTGGTTGGGTGCGCACAGTAAAAAGTGCTCTTGGCAGCTAGAGAGTGCCGCGTTGACCACTGCGCATGAAGAAATAACCACCTGCAACGTTTGGTTTAGGGTTTAGGTGCATTTTTAATTTTATTGCTTAAATCGCATTTTCTCGACGAGCTGAGTACGTTTTCTGAAATGTGCTCCTTCCGTCACTCTGGTTGGGTGCGCACAGTAAAAAGTGCTCCTGGCAGCTAGGGAGTGCCGCGTTGACCACTGCGCACGAAGAAATAAGCACCTGCAACGTTTGGTTTAGGTTTTAGGTGCATTTTTAATTTTATTGTTTAAATCGCATTTTCTCGACGAGCTGAGCACGTTTTCTGAAATGTGCTCCTCCCGTCGCTCTGGTTGGGTGCGCACAGTAAAAAGAGCTCCTGGCAGCTAGGGAGTGCCGCGTTGACCACTGCGCACAAAGAAATAAGCACCTGCAACGTTTGGTTTAGGTTTTAGGTGCATTTTTTATTTTATTGCTTAAATCGCATTCTCTCGACGAGCTGTGCACGTTTTCTGAAATGTGCTCCTCCCGTCGCTCTGGTTGGGTGCACACAGTAAAAAGAGCTCCTGGCAGCTAGGGAGTGCCGCGTTGACCACTGCGCACGAAGAAATAAGCACCTGCAACGTTTGGTTTAGGTTTTAGGTGCATTTTTTATTTTATTGCTTAAATCGCATTCTCTCGACGAGCTGAGCATGTTTTCTGAAATGTGCTCCTCCCGTCGCTCTGGTTGGGTGTGCGTAGTAAAAAGTGCTCCTGGCAGCTAGAGAGTGCCGCGTTGACCACTGCGCATGAAGAAATAAGCACCTGCAACGTTTGGTTTAGGTTTTAGGTGCATTTTTAATTTTATTGCTTAAATCGCATTTTCTCGACGAGCTGAGCACGTTTTCTGAAATGTGCTCCTCCCGTCGCTCTGGTTGGGTGCGCACAGTAAAAAGAGCTCCTGGCAGCTAGGGAGTGCCGCGTTGAGCACTGCGCACGAAGAAATAAGAACCTGCAACGTTTGGTTTAGGTTTTAGGTACATTTTTAATTTTATTGCTTAAATCGCATTTTCTCGACGAGCTGAGCACGTTTTCTGAAATGTGCTCCTCCCGTCACTCTGGTTGGGTGCGCACAGTAAAAAGTGCTCTTGGCAGCTAGAGAGTGCCGCGTTGACCACTGCGCATGAAGAAATAAGCACCTGCAACGTTTGGTTTAGGTTTTAGGTGCATTTTTAATTTTATTGCTTAAATCGCATTTTCTCGACGAGGTGAGCACGTTTTCTGAAATGTGCTCCTCCCGTCACTCTGGTTGGGTGCGCACAGTAAAAAGTGCTCCTGGCAGCTAGAGAGTGCCGCGTTGACCACTGCGCATGAAGAAATAAGCACCTGCAACGTTTGATTTAGGTTTTAGGTGCATTTTTAATCTTATTGCTTAAATCGCGTTTTCTCGACGAGCTGAGCACGTTTTCTGAAATGTGCTCCTCCCGTCACTCTAGTTGGGTGCGCATAGTAAAAAGTGCTCTTGGCAGCTAGGGAGTGCCGCGTTGACCACTGCACATGAAGAAATAAGCACCTGCAACGTTTGGTTTAGGTTTTAGGTGCATTTTTAATTTTATTGCTTAAATCGCATTATCTCGACGAGCTGAGCACGTTTTAAATGTGCTCCTCCCGTCGCTCTGGTTGGGTGCGCGTAGTAAAAAGTGCTCCTGGCAGCTAGAGAGTGCCGCGTTGACCACTGCGCATGAAGAAATAAGCACCTGCAACGTTTGGTTTAGGTTTTAGGTGCATTTTTAATCTTATTGCTTAAATCGCATTTTCTCGACGAGCTGAGCACGTTTTCTGAAATGTGCTCCTCCCGTCACTCTGGTTGGGTGCGCACAGTAAAAAGTGCTCTTGGCAGCTAGAGAGTGCCGCGTTGACCACTGCGCATGAAGAAATAAGCACCTGCAACGTTTGGTTTAGGTTTTAGGTGCATTTTTAATTTTATTGCTTAAATCGCATTTTCTCGACGAGCTGAGCACGTTTTCTGAAATGTGCTCCTCCCGTCACTCTGGTTGGGTGCGCACAGTAAAAAGTGCTCCTGGCAGCTAGGGAGTGCCGCGTTGAGCACTACGCACGAAGAAATAAGCACCTGCAACGTTTGGTTTAGGTTTTAGCTGCATTTTTAATTTTATTGCTTAAATCGCATTTTCTCGACGAGCTGAGCACGTTTTCTGAAATGTGCTCCTCCCGTCGCTCTGGTTGGGTGCGCACAGTAAAAAGAGCTCCTGGCAGCTAGGGAGTTCCGCGTTGACCACTGCGCACGAAGAAATAAGCACCTGCAACGTTTGGTTTAGGTTTTAGGTGCATTTTTAATTTTATTGCTTAAATCGCATTCTCTCGACGAGCTGAGCACGTTTTCTGAAATGTGCTCCTCCCGTCGCTCTGGTTGGGTGCGCACAGTAAAAAGTGCTCTTGGCAGCTCGGGAGTGCCGCGTTGACCACTGCACATGAAGAAATAAGCACCTGCAACGTTTGGTTTAGGTTTTAGGTGCATTTTTAATTTCATTGCTTAAATCGCATTTTCTCGACGAGCTGAGCACGTTTTCTGAAATGTGCTCCTCCCGTCGCTCTGGTTGGGCGCGCATAGTAAAAAGTGCTCCTGGCAGCTAGAGAGTGCCGCGTTGACCACTGCGCATGAAAAAATAAGCACCTGCAACGTTTGGTTTAGGTTTTAGCTGCATTTTTAATTTTATTGCTTAAATCGCATTTTCTCGACGAGCTGAGCACGTTTTCTGAAATGTGCTCCTCCCGTCGCTCTGGTTGGGCGCGCATAGTAAAAAGTGCTCCTGGCAGCTAAAGAGTGCCGCGTTGACCACTGCGCATGAAGAAATAAGCACCTGCAACGTTTGGTTTAGGTTTTAGGTGCATTTTTAATTTTATTGCTTAAATCGCATTTTCTCGACGAGCTGAGCACGTTTTCTGAAATGTGTCCTCCCGTCACTCTGGTTTTGTGCGCACAGTAAAAAGTGCTCCTGGCAGCTAGGGAGTGCCGCGTTGACCACTGCGCACGAAAAAATAAGCACCTGCAACGTTTGGTTTAGGTTTTAGGTGCATTTTTTATTTTATTGCTTAAATCGCATTCTCTCGACGAGCTGAGCACGTTTTCTGAAATGTGCTCCTCCCGTCGCTCTGGTTGGGTGCGCGTAGTAAAAAGTGCTCCTGGCAGCTAGAGAGTGCCGCGTTGACCACTGCGCATGAAGAAATAAGCACCTGCAACGTTTGGTTTAGGTTTTAGGTGCATTTTTAATCTTATTGCTTAAATCGCATTTTCTCGACGAGCTGAGCACGTTTTCTGAAATGTGCTCCTCCCGTCACTCTGGTTAGGTGCGCACAGTAAAAAGTGCTCTTGGCAGCTAGAGAGTGCCGCGTTGACCACTGCACATGAAGAAATAAGCACCTGCAACGTTTGGTTTAGGTTTTAGGTGCATTTTTAATTTTATTGCTTAAATCGCATTTTCTCGACGAGCTGAGCACGTTTTCTGAAATGTGCTCCTCCCGTCACTCTGGTTGGGTGCGCACCGTAAAAAGTGCTCCTGGCAGCTAGAGAGTGCCGCGTTGACCACTGCGCATGAAGAAATAAGCACCTGCAACGTTTGATTTAGGTTTTAGGTGCATTTTTAATCTTATTGCTTAAATCGCATTTTCTCGACGAGCTGAGCACGTTTTCTGAAATGTGCTCCTCCCGTCACTCTGGTTGGGTGCGCACAGTAAAAAGTGCTCTTGGCAGCTAGAGAGTGCCGCGTTGACCACTGCGCATGAAGAAATAAGCACCTGCAACGTTTGGTTTAGGTTTTAGGTGCATTTTTAATTTTATTGCTTAAATCGCATTTTCTCGACGAGCTGAGCACGTTTTCTGAAATGTGCTCCTCCCGTCACTCTGGTTGGGTGCGCACAGTAACATGTGCTCCTGGCAGCTAGGGAGTGCCGCGTTGAGCACTACGCACGAAGAAATAAGCACCTGCAACGTTTGGTTTAGGTTTTAGCTGCATTTTTAATTTTAATGCTTAAATCGCATTTTCTCGACGAGCTGAGCACGTTTTCTGAAATGTGCTCCTCCCGTCGCTCTGGTTGGGTGCGCACAGTAAAAAGAGCTCCTGGCAGCTAGGGAGTTCCGCGTTTACCACTGCGCACGAAGAAATAAGCACCTGCAACGTTTGGTTTAGGTTTTAGGTGCATTTTTAATTTTATTGCTTAAATCGCATTCTCTCGACGAGCTGAGCACGTTTTCTGAAATGTGCTCCTCCCGTCGCTCTGGTTGGGTGCGCACAGTAAAAAGTGCTCTTGGCAGCTCGGGAGTGCCGCGTTGACCACTGCACATGAAGAAATAAGCACCTGCAACGTTTGGTTTAGGTTTTAGGTGCATTTTTAATTTTATTGCTTAAATCGCATTTTCTCGACGAGCTGAGCACGTTTTCTGAAATGTGCTCCTCCCGTCGCTCTGGTTGGGCGCGCATAGTAAAAAGTGCTCCTGGCAGCTAGAGAGTGCCGCGTTGACCACTGCGCATGAAAAAATAAGCACCTGCAACGTTTGGTTTAGGTTTTAGGTGCATTTTTTATATTATTGCTTAAATCGCATTCTCTCGACGAGCTGAGCACGTTTTCTGAAATGTGCTCCTCCCGTCGCTCTGGTTGGGTGCGCATAGTAAAAAGTGCTCCTGGCAGCTAGGGAGTGCCGCGTTGACCACTGCACATGAAGAAATAAGCACCTGCAACGTTTGGTTTAGGTTTTAGGTGCATTTTTAATTTTATTGCTTAAATCGCATTTTCTCGACGAGCTGAGCACGTTTTCTGAAATGTGCTCCTCCCGTCACTCTGGTTGGGTGCGCACAGTAAAAAGTGCTCTTGGCAGCTAGAGAGTGCCGCGTTGACCACTGCGCATGAAGAAATAACCACCTGCAACGTTTGGTTTAGGGTTTAGGTGCATTTTTAATTTTATTGCTTAAATCGCATTTTCTCGACGAGCTGAGTACGTTTTCTGAAATGTGCTCCTTCCGTCACTCTGGTTGGGTGCGCACAGTAAAAAGTGCTCCTGGCAGCTAGGGAGTGCCGCGTTGACCACTGCGCACGAAGAAATAAGCACCTGCAACGTTTGGTTTAGGTTTTAGGTGCATTTTTAATTTTATTGTTTAAATCGCATTTTCTCGACGAGCTGAGCACGTTTTCTGAAATGTGCTCCTCCCGTCGCTCTGGTTGGGTGCGCACAGTAAAAAGAGCTCCTGGCAGCTAGGGAGTGCCGCGTTGACAGCTGCGCACAAAGAAATAAGCACCTGCAACGTTTGGTTTAGGTTTTAGGTGCATTTTTAATTTTATTGCTTAAATCGCATTCTCTCGACGAGCTGAGCACGTTTTCTGAAATGTGCTCCTCCCGTCACTCTGGTTGGGTGCGCACAGTAAAAAGTGCTCTTGGCAGCTAGAGAGTGCCGCGTTGACCACTGCGCATAAAGAAATAAGCACCTGCAACGTTTGGTTTAGGTTTTAGGTGCATTTTTAATTTTATTGCTTAAATCGCATTTTCTCGACGAGCTGAGCACGTTTTCTGAAATGTGCTCCTCCCGTCACTCTGGTTGGGTGCGCACAGTAAAAAGTGCTCCTGGCAGCTAGAGAGTGCCGCGTTGACCACTGCGCATGAAGAAATAAGCACCTGCAACGTTTGATTTAGGTTTTAGGTGCATTTTTAATCTTATTGCTTAAATCGCGTTTTCTCGACGAGCTGAGCACGTTTTCTGAAATGTGCTCCTACCGTCACTCTAGTTGGGTGCGCATAGTAAAAAGTGCTCTTGGCAGCTAGGGAGTGCCGCGTTGACCACTGCACATGAAGAAATAAGCACCTGCAACGTTTGGTTTAGGTTTTAGGTGCATTTTTAATTTTATTGCTTAAATCGCATTTTCTCGACGAGCTGAGCACGTTTTCTGAAATGTGCTCCTCCCGTCACTCTGGTTGGGTGCGCACAGTAAAAAGTGCTCTTGGCAGCTAGAGAGTGCCGCGTTGACCACTGCGCATGAAGAAATAACCACCTGCAACGTTTGGTTTAGGTTTTAGGTGCATTTTTAATTTTATCGCTTAAATCGCATTTTCTGGACGAGCTGAGCACGTTTTCTGAAATGTGCTCCTCCCGTCACTCTGGTTGGGTGCGCATAGTAAAAAGTGCTCTTGGCAGCTAAAAAGTGCCGTGTTGACCACTGCGCACAAAGAAATAAGCACCTGCAACGTTTGGTTTAGGTTTTAGGTGCATTTTTTATATTATTGCTTAAATCGCATTCTCTCGACGAGCTGAGCACGTTTTCTGAAATGTGCTCCTCCCGTCGCTCTGGTTGGGTGCGCATAGTAAAAAGTGCTCCTGGCAGCTAGGGAGTGCCGCGTTGACCACTGCAAATGAAGAAATAAGCACCTGCAACGTTTGGTTTAGGTTTTAGGTGCATTTTTAATTTTATTGCTTAAATCGCATTTTCTCGACGAGCTGAGCACGTTTTCTGAAATGTGCTCCTCCCGTCACTCTGGTTGGGTGCGCACAGTAAAAAGTGCTCTTGGCAGCTAGAGAGTGCCGCGTTGACCACTGCGCATGAAGAAATAACCACCTGCAACGTTTGGTTTAGGGTTTAGGTGCATTTTTAATTTTATTGCTTAAATCGCATTTTCTCGACGAGCTGAGTACGTTTTCTGAAATGTGCTCCTTCCGTCACTCTGGTTGGGCGCGCACAGTAAAAAGTGCTCCTGGCAGCTAGGGAGTGCCGCGTTGACCACTGCGCACGAAGAAATAAGCACCTGCAACGTTTGGTTTAGGTTTTAGGTGCATTTTTAATTTTATTGTTTAAATCGCATTTTCTCGACGAGCTGAGCACGTTTTCTGAAATGTGCTCCTCCCGTCGCTCTGGTTGGGTGCGCACAGTAAAAAGAGCTCCTGGCAGCTAGGGAGTGCCGCGTTGACCACTGCGCACAAAGAAATAAGCACCTGCAACGTTTGGTTTAGGTTTTAGGTGCATTTTTTATTTTATTGCTTAAATCGCATTCTCTCGACGAGCTGAGCACGTTTTCTGAAATGTGCTCCTCCCGTCGCTCTGGTTGGGTGCACACAGTAAAAAGAGCTCCTGGCAGCTAGGGAGTGCCGCGTTGACCACTGCGCACGAAGAAATAAGCACCTGCAACGTTTGGTTTAGGTTTTAGGTGCATTTTTTATTTTATTGCTTAAATCGCATTCTCTCGACGAGTTGAGCACGTTTTCTGAAATGTGCTCCTCCCGTCGCTCTGGTTGGGTGCGCGTAGTAAAAAGTGCTCCTGGCAGCTAGAGAGTGCCGCGTTGACCACTGCGCATGAAGAAATAAGCACCTGCAACGTTTGGTTTAGGTTTTAGGTGCATTTTTAATTTTATTGCTTAAATCGCATTTTCTCGACGAGCTGAGCACGTTTTCTGAAATGTGCTCCTCCCGTCGCTCTGGTTGGGTGCGCACAGTAAAAAGAGCTCCTGGCAGCTAGGGAGTGCCGCGTTGAGCACTGCGCACGAAGAAATAAGCACCTGCAACGTTTGGTTTAGGTTTTAGGTGCATTTTTAATTTTATTGCTTAAATCGAATTTTCTCGACGAGCTGAGCACGTTTTCTGAAATGTGCTCCTCCCGTCGCTCTGGTTGGGTGCGCACAGTAAAAAGAGCTCCTGGCAGCTAGGGAGTTCCGCGTTGACCACTGCGCACGAAGAAATAAGCACCTGCAACGTTTGGTTTAGGTTTTAGGTGCATTTTTTATTTTATTGCTTAAATCGCATTCTCTCGACGAGCTGAGCACGTTTTCTGAAATGTGGTCCTCCCGTCGCTCTGGTTGGGTGCGCACAGTAAAAAGAGCTCCTGGCAGCTAGGGAGTGCCGCGTTGACCACTGCGCACGAAGAAATAAGCACCTGCAACGTTTGGTTTAGGTTTTAGGTGCATTTTTTATTTTATTTCTTAAATCGCATTCTCTCGACGAGCTGAGCACGTTTTCTGAAATGTGCTCCTCCCGTCGCTCTGGTTGGGTGCACACAGTAAAAAGAGCTCCTGGCAGCTAGGGAGTGCCGCGTTGACCACTGCGCACGAAGAAATAAGCACCTGCAACGTTTGGTTTAGGTTTTAGGTGCATTTTTTATTTTATTGCTTAAATCGCATTCTCTCGACGAGCTGAGCACGTTTTCTGAAATGTGCTCCTCCCGCCGCTCTGGTTGGGTGCGCGTAGTAAAAAGTGCTCCTGGCAGCTAGAGAGTGCCGCGTTGAGCACTGCGCACGAAGAAATAAGCACCTGCAACGTTTGGTTTAGGTTTTAGGTGCATTTTTAATTTTATTGCTTAAATCGAATTTTCTCGACGAGCTGAGCACGTTTTCTGAAATGTGCTCCTCCCGTCGCTCTGGTTGGGTGCGCACAGTAAAAAGAGCTCCTGGCAGCTAGGGAGTTCCGCGTTGACCACTGCGCACGAAGAAATAAGCACCTGCGACGTTTGGTTTAGGTTTTAGGTGCATTTTTTATTTTATTGCTTAAATCGCATTCTCTCGACGAGCTGAGCACGTTTTCTGAAATGTGCTCCTCCCGTCGCTCTGGTTGGGTGCACACAGTAAAAAGAGCTCCTGGCAGCTAGGGAGTGCCGCGTTGACCACTGCGCACGAAGAAATAAGCACCTGCAACGTTTGGTTTAGGTTTTAGGTGCATTTTTTATTTTATTGCTCTAATCGCATTCTCTCGACGAGCTGAGCACGTTTTCTGAAATGTGCTCCTCCCGTCGCTCTGGTTGGGTGCGCGTAGTAAAAAGTGCTCCTGGCAGCTAGAGAGTGCCGCGTTGAGCACTGCGCACGAAGAAATAAGCACCTGCAACGTTTGCTTTAGGTTTTAGGTGCATTTTTAATTTTATTGCTTAAATCGCATTCTCTCGACGAGTTGAGCACGTTTTCTGAAATGTGCTCCTCCCGTCGCTCTGGTTGGGTGCGCACAGTAAAAAGTGCTCTTGGCAGCTCGGGAATGCCGCGTTGACCACTGCGCATGAAGAAATAAGCACCTGCAACGTTTGGTTTAGGTTTTAGGTGCATTTTTAATTTTATTGCTTAAATCGCATTTTCTCGACGAGCTGAGCACGTTTTCTGAAATGTGCTCCTCCCGTCGCTCTGGTTGGGCGCGCATAGTAAAAAGTGCTCCTGGCAGCTAGAGAGTGCCGCGTTGACCACTGCGCAAGAAGAAATAAGCACCTGCAACGTTTGGTGTAGGTTTTAGGTGCATTTTTAATTTAATTGCTTAAATCGCATTTTCTCGACAAGCTGAGCACGTTTTCTGAAATGTGTCCTCCCGTCACTCTGGTTTTGTGCGCACAGTAAAAAGTGCTCCTGGCAGCTAGGGAGTGCCGCGTTGACCACTGCGCACGAAAAAATAAGCACCTGCAACGTTTGGTTTAGGTTTTAGGTGCATTTTTTATTTTATTGCTTAAATCGCATTCTCTCGACGAGCTGAGCACGTTTTCTGAAATGTGCTCCTCCCGTCGCTCTGGTTGGGTGCGCGTAGTAAAAAGTGCTCCTGGCAGCGAGAGAGTGCCGCGTTGACCACTGCGCATGAAGAAATAAGCACCTGCAACGTTTGGTTTAGGTTTTAGGTGCATTTTTAATCTTATTGCTTAAATCGCATTTTCTCGACGAGCTGAGCACGTTTTCTGAAATGTGCTCCTCCCGTCACTCTGGTTAGGTGCGCACAGTAAAAAGTGCTCTTGGCAGCTAGAGAGTGCCGCGTTGACCACTGCGCATGAAGAAATAAGCACCTGCAACGTTTGGTTTAGGTTTTAGGTGCATTTTTAATTTTATTGCTTAAATCGCATTTTCTCGACGAGCTGAGCACGTTTTCTGAAATGTGCTCCTCCCGTCACTCTGGTTGGGTGCGCACCGTAAAAAGTGCTCCTGGCAGCTAGAGAGTGCCGCGTTGACCACTGCGCATGAAGAAATAAGCACCTGCAACGTTTGATTTAGGTTTTAGGTGCATTTTTAATCTTATTGCTTAAATCGCATTTTCTCGACGAGCTGAGCACGTTTTCTGAAATGTGCTCCTCCCGTCACTCTGGTTGGGTGCGCACAGTAAAAAGTGCTCTTGGCAGCTAGAGAGTGCCGCGTTGACCACTGCGCATAAAGAAATAAGCACCTGCAACGTTTGGTTTAGGTTTTAGGTGCATTTTTAATTTTATTGCTTAAATCGCATTTTCTCGACGAGGTGAGCACGTTTTCTGAAATGTGCTCCTCCCGTCACTCTGGTTGGGTGCGCACAGTAAAAAGTGCTCCTGGCAGCTAGAGAGTGCCGCGTTGACCACTGCGCATGAAGAAATAAGCACCTGCAACGTTTGATTTAGGTTTTAGGTGCATTTTTAATCTTATTGCTTAAATCGCGTTTTCTCGACGAGCTGAGCACGTTTTCTGAAATGTGCTCCTCCCGTCACTCTAGTTGGGTGCGCATAGTAAAAAGTGCTCTTGGCAGCTAGGGAGTGCCGCGTTGACCACTGCACATGAAGAAATAAGCACCTGCAACGTTTGGTTTAGGTTTTAGGTGCATTTTTAATTTTATTGCTTAAATCGCATTTTCTCGACGAGCTGAGCACGTTTTCTGAAATGTGCTCCTCCCGTCACTCTGGTTGGGTGCGCACAGTAAAAAGTGCTCTTGGCAGCTAGAGAGTGCCGCGTTGACCACTGCGCATGAAGAAATAACCACCTGCAACGTTTGGTTTAGGTTTTAGGTGCATTTTTAATTTTATTGCTTAAATCGCATTTTCTGGACGAGCTGAGCACGTTTTCTGAAATGTGCTCCTCCCGTCACTCTGGTTGGGTGCGCATAGTAAAAAGTGCTCCTGGCAGCTAGAGAGTGCCGCGTTGACCACTGCGCATGAAAAAATAAGCACCTGCAACGTTTGGTTTAGGTTTTAGCTGCATTTTTAATTTTATTGCTTAAATCGCATTTTCTCGACGAGCTGAGCACGTTTTCTGAAATGTGCTCCTCCCGTCGCTCTGGTTGGGCGCGCATAGTAAAAAGTGCTCCTGGCAGCTAGAGAGTGCCGCGTTGACCACTGCGCAAGAAGAAATAAGCACCTGCAACGTTTGGTGTAGGTTTTAGGTGCATTTTTAATTTAATTGCTTAAATCGCATTTTCTCGACAAGCTGAGCACGTTTTCTGAAATGTGCTCCTCCCGTCGCTCTGGTTGGGTGCGCACAGTAAAAAGAGCTCCTGGCAGCTAGGGAGTGCCGCGTTGACCACTGCGCACGAAGAAATAAGCACCTGCAACGTTTGGTTTAGGTTTTAGGTGCATTTTTAATTTTATTGCTTAAATCGCGTTCTCTCGACGAGCTGAGCACGTTTTCTGAAATGTGCTCCTCCCGTTGCTCTGGTTGGGCGCGCATAGTAAAAAGTGCTCCTGGCAGCTAGAGAGTGCCGCGTTGACCACTGCGCATGAAGAAATAAGCACCTGCAACGTTTGGTTTAGGTTTTAGGTGCATTTTTAATTTTATTGCTTAAATCGCATTTTCTCGACGAGCTGAGCACGTTTTCTGAAATGTGCTCCTCCCGTCGCTCTGGTTGGGCGCGCATAGTAAAAAGTGCTCCTGGCAGCTAAAGAGTGCCGCGTTGACCACTGCGCATGAAGAAATAAGCACCTGCAACGTTTGGTTTAGGTTTTAGGTGCATTTTTAATTTTATTGCTTAAATCGCATTTTCTCGACGAGCTGAGCACGTTTTCTGAAATGTGTCCTCCCGTCACTCTGGTTTTGTGCGCACAGTAAAAAGTGCTCCTGGCAGCTAGGGAGTGCCGCGTTGACCACTGCGCACGAAAAAATAAGCACCTGCAACGTTTGGTTTAGGTTTTAGGTGCATTTTTTATTTTATTGCTTAAATCGCATTCTCTCGACGAGCTGAGCACGTTTTCTGAAATGTGCTCCTCCCGTCGCTCTGGTTGGGTGCGCGTAGTAAAAAGTGCTCCTGGCAGCTAGAGAGTGCCGCGTTGACCACTGCGCATGAAGAAATAAGCACCTGCAACGTTTGGTTTAGGTTTTAGGTGCATTTTTAATCTTATTGCTTAAATCGCATTTTCTCGACGAGCTGAGCACGTTTTCTGAAATGTGCTCCTCCCGTCACTCTGGTTAGGTGCGCACAGTAAAAAGTGCTCTTGGCAGCTAGAGAGTGCCGCGTTGACCACTGCACATGAAGAAATAAGCACCTGCAACGTTTGGTTTAGGTTTTAGGTGCATTTTTAATTTTATTGCTTAAATCGCATTTTCTCGACGAGCTGAGCACGTTTTCTGAAATGTGCTCCTCCCGTCACTCTGGTTGGGTGCGCACCGTAAAAAGTGCTCCTGGCAGCTAGAGAGTGCCGCGTTGACCACTGCGCATGAAGAAATAAGCACCTGCAACGTTTGATTTAGGTTTTAGGTGCATTTTTAATCTTATTGCTTAAATCGCATTTTCTCGACGAGCTGAGCACGTTTTCTGAAATGTGCTCCTCCCGTCACTCTGGTTGGGTGCGCACAGTAAAAAGTGCTCTTGGCAGCTAGAGAGTGCCGCGTTGACCACTGCGCATGAAGAAATAAGCACCTGCAACGTTTGGTTTAGGTTTTAGGTGCATTTTTAATTTTATTGCTTAAATCGCATTTTCTCGACGAGCTGAGCACGTTTTCTGAAATGTGCTCCTTCCGTCACTCTGGTTGGGTGCGCACAGTAAAAAGTGCTCCTGGCAGCTAGGGAGTGCCGCGTTGAGCACTACGCACGAAGAAATAAGCACCTGCAACGTTTGGTTTAGGTTTTAGCTGCATTTTTAATTTTAATGCTTAAATCGCATTTTCTCGACGAGCTGAGCACGTTTTCTGAAATGTGCTCCTCCCGTCGCTCTGGTTGGGTGCGCACAGTAAAAAGAGCTCCTGGCAGCTAGGGAGTTCCGCGTTTACCACTGCGCACGAAGAAATAAGCACCTGCAACGTTTGGTTTAGGTTTTAGGTGCATTTTTAATTTTATTGCTTAAATCGCATTCTCTCGACGAGCTGAGCACGTTTTCTGAAATGTGCTCCTCCCGTCGCTCTGGTTGGGTGCGCACAGTAAAAAGTGCTCTTGGCAGCTCGGGAGTGCCGCGTTGACCACTGCACATGAAGAAATAAGCACCTGCAACGTTTGGTTTAGGTTTTAGGTGCATTTTTAATTTTATTGCTTAAATCGCATTTTCTCGACGAGCTGAGCACGTTTTCTGAAATGTGCTCCTCCCGTCGCTCTGGTTGGGCGCGCATAGTAAAAAGTGCTCCTGGCAGCTAGAGAGTGCCGCGTTGACCACTGCGCATGAAAAAATAAGCACCTGCAACGTTTGGTTTAGGTTTTAGGTGCATTTTTTATATTATTGCTTAAATCGCATTCTCTCGACGAGCTGAGCACGTTTTCTGAAATGTGCTCCTCCCGTCGCTCTGGTTGGGTGCGCATAGTAAAAAGTGCTCCTGGCAGCTAGGGAGTGCCGCGTTGACCACTGCACATGAAGAAATAAGCACCTGCAACGTTTGGTTTAGGTTTTAGGTGCATTTTTAATTTTATTGCTTAAATCGCATTTTCTCGACGAGCTGAGCACGTTTTCTGAAATGTGCTCCTCCCGTCACTCTGGTTGGGTGCGCACAGTAAAAAGTGCTCTTGGCAGCTAGAGAGTGCCGCGTTGACCACTGCGCATGAAGAAATAACCACCTGCAACGTTTGGTTTAGGGTTTAGGTGCATTTTTAATTTTATTGCTTAAATCGCATTTTCTCGACGAGCTGAGTACGTTTTCTGAAATGTGCTCCTTCCGTCACTCTGGTTGGGTGCGCACAGTAAAAAGTGCTCCTGGCAGCTAGGGAGTGCCGCGTTGACCACTGCGCACGAAGAAATAAGCACCTGCAACGTTTGGTTTAGGTTTTAGGTGCATTTTTAATTTTATTGTTTAAATCGCATTTTCTCGACGAGCTGAGCACGTTTTCTGAAATGTGCTCCTCCCGTCGCTCTGGTTGGGTGCGCACAGTAAAAAGAGCTCCTGGCAGCTAGGGAGTTCCGCGTTGACCACTGCGCACGAAGAAATAAGCACCTGCAACGTTTGGTTTAGGTTTTAGGTGCATTTTTAATTTTATTGCTTAAATCGCATTCTCTCGACGAGCTGAGCACGTTTTCTGAAATGTGCTCCTCCCGTCGCTCTGGTTGGGTGCGCACAGTAAAAAGTGCTCTTGGCAGCTCGGGAGTGCCGCGTTGACCACTGCACATGAAGAAATAAGCACCTGCAACGTTTGGTTTAGGTTTTAGGTGCATTTTTAATTTCATTGCTTAAATCGCATTTTCTCGACGAGCTGAGCACGTTTTCTGAAATGTGCTCCTCCCGTCGCTCTGGTTGGGCGCGCATAGTAAAAAGTGCTCCTGGCAGCTAGAGAGTGCCGCGTTGACCACTGCGCATGAAAAAATAAGCACCTGCAACGTTTGGTTTAGGTTTTAGCTGCATTTTTAATTTTATTGCTTAAATCGCATTTTCTCGACGAGCTGAGCACGTTTTCTGAAATGTGCTCCTCCCGTCGCTCTGGTTGGGCGCGCATAGTAAAAAGTGCTCCTGGCAGCTAGAGAGTGCCGCGTTGACCACTGCGCAAGAAGAAATAAGCACCTGCAACGTTTGGTGTAGGTTTTAGGTGCATTTTTAATTTAATTGCTTAAATCGCATTTTCTCGACAAGCTGAGCACGTTTTCTGAAATGTGCTCCTCCCGTCGCTCTGGTTGGGTGCGCACAGTAAAAAGAGCTCCTGGCAGCTAGGGAGTGCCGCGTTGACCACTGCGCACGAAGAAATAAGCACCTGCAACGTTTGGTTTAGGTTTTAGGTGCATTTTTAATTTTATTGCTTAAATCGCGTTCTCTCGACGAGCTGAGCACGTTTTCTGAAATGTGCTCCTCCCGTTGCTCTGGTTGGGCGCGCATAGTAAAAAGTGCTCCTGGCAGCTAGAGAGTGCCGCGTTGACCACTGCGCATGAAGAAATAAGCACCTGCAACGTTTGGTTTAGGTTTTAGGTGCATTTTTAATTTTATTGCTTAAATCGCATTTTCTCGACGAGCTGAGCACGTTTTCTGAAATGTGCTCCTCCCGTCGCTCTGGTTGGGCGCGCATAGTAAAAAGTGCTCCTGGCAGCTAAAGAGTGCCGCGTTGACCACTGCGCATGAAGAAATAAGCACCTGCAACGTTTGGTTTAGGTTTTAGGTGCATTTTTAATTTTATTGCTTAAATCGCATTTTCTCGACGAGCTGAGCACGTTTTCTGAAATGTGTCCTCCCGTCACTCTGGTTTTGTGCGCACAGTAAAAAGTGCTCCTGGCAGCTAGGGAGTGCCGCGTTGACCACTGCGCACGAAAAAATAAGCACCTGCAACGTTTGGTTTAGGTTTTAGGTGCATTTTTTATTTTATTGCTTAAATCGCATTCTCTCGACGAGCTGAGCACGTTTTCTGAAATGTGCTCCTCCCGTCGCTCTGGTTGGGTGCGCGTAGTAAAAAGTGCTCCTGGCAGCTAGAGAGTGCCGCGTTGACCACTGCGCATGAAGAAATAAGCACCTGCAACGTTTGGTTTAGGTTTTAGGTGCATTTTTAATCTTATTGCTTAAATCGCATTTTCTCGACGAGCTGAGCACGTTTTCTGAAATGTGCTCCTCCCGTCACTCTGGTTAGGTGCGCACAGTAAAAAGTGCTCTTGGCAGCTAGAGAGTGCCGCGTTGACCACTGCACATGAAGAAATAAGCACCTGCAACGTTTGGTTTAGGTTTTAGGTGCATTTTTAATTTTATTGCTTAAATCGCATTTTCTCGACGAGCTGAGCACGTTTTCTGAAATGTGCTCCTCCCGTCACTCTGGTTGGGTGCGCACCGTAAAAAGTGCTCCTGGCAGCTAGAGAGTGCCGCGTTGACCACTGCGCATGAAGAAATAAGCACCTGCAACGTTTGATTTAGGTTTTAGGTGCATTTTTAATCTTATTGCTTAAATCGCATTTTCTCGACGAGCTGAGCACGTTTTCTGAAATGTGCTCCTCCCGTCACTCTGGTTGGGTGCGCACAGTAAAAAGTGCTCTTGGCAGCTAGAGAGTGCCGCGTTGACCACTGCGCATGAAGAAATAAGCACCTGCAACGTTTGGTTTAGGTTTTAGGTGCATTTTTAATTTTATTGCTTAAATCGCATTTTCTCGACGAGCTGAGCACGTTTTCTGAAATGTGCTCCTCCCGTCACTCTGGTTGGGTGCGCACAGTAAAAAGTGCTCCTGGCAGCTAGGGAGTGCCGCGTTGAGCACTACGCACGAAGAAATAAGCACCTGCAACGTTTGGTTTAGGTTTTAGCTGCATTTTTAATTTTAATGCTTAAATCGCATTTTCTCGACGAGCTGAGCACGTTTTCTGAAATGTGCTCCTCCCGTCGCTCTGGTTGGGTGCGCACAGTAAAAAGAGCTCCTGGCAGCTAGGGAGTTCCGCGTTTACCACTGCGCACGAAGAAATAAGCACCTGCAACGTTTGGTTTAGGTTTTAGGTGCATTTTTAATTTTATTGCTTAAATCGCATTCTCTCGACGAGCTGAGCACGTTTTCTGAAATGTGCTCCTCCCGTCGCTCTGGTTGGGTGCGCACAGTAAAAAGTGCTCTTGGCAGCTCGGGAGTGCCGCGTTGACCACTGCACATTAAGAAATAAGCACCTGCAACGTTTGGTTTAGGTTTTAGGTGCATTTTTAATTTTATTGCTTAAATCGCATTTTCTCGACGAGCTGAGCACGTTTTCTGAAATGTGCTCCTCCCGTCGCTCTGGTTGGGCGCGCATAGTAAAAAGTGCTCCTGGCAGCTAGAGAGTGCCGCGTTGACCACTGCGCATGAAAAAATAAGCACCTGCAACGTTTGGTTTAGGTTTTAGGTGCATTTTTTATATTATTGCTTAAATCGCATTCTCTCGACGAGCTGAGCACGTTTTCTGAAATGTGCTCCTCCCGTCGCTCTGGTTGGGTGCGCATAGTAAAAAGTGCTCCTGGCAGCTAGGGAGTGCCGCGTTGACCACTGCACATGAAGAAATAAGCACCTGCAACGTTTGGTTTAGGTTTTAGGTGCATTTTTAATTTTATTGCTTAAATCGCATTTTCTCGACGAGCTGAGCACGTTTTCTGAAATGTGCTCCTCCCGTCACTCTGGTTGGGTGCGCACAGTAAAAAGTGCTCTTGGCAGCTAGAGAGTGCCGCGTTGACCACTGCGCATGAAGAAATAACCACCTGCAACGTTTGGTTTAGGGTTTAGGTGCATTTTTAATTTTATTGCTTAAATCGCATTTTCTCGACGAGCTGAGTACGTTTTCTGAAATGTGCTCCTTCCGTCACTCTGGTTGGGTGCGCACAGTAAAAAGTGCTCCTGGCAGCTAGGGAGTGCCGCGTTGACCACTGCGCACGAAGAAATAAGCACCTGCAACGTTTGGTTTAGGTTTTAGGTGCATTTTTAATTTTATTGTTTAAATCGCATTTTCTCGACGAGCTGAGCACGTTTTCTGAAATGTGCTCCTCCCGTCGCTCTGGTTGGGTGCGCACAGTAAAAAGAGCTCCTGGCAGCTAGGGAGTGCCGCGTTGACAACTGCGCACAAAGAAATAAGCACCTGCAACGTTTGGTTTAGGTTTTAGGTGCATTTTTAATTTTATTGCTTAAATCGCATTCTCTCGACGAGCTGAGCACGTTTTCTGAAATGTGCTCCTCCCGTCACTCTGGTTGGGTGCGCACAGTAAAAAGTGCTCTTGGCAGCTAGAGAGTGCCGCGTTGACCACTGCGCATAAAGAAATAAGCACCTGCAACGTTTGGTTTAGGTTTTAGGTGCATTTTTAATTTTATTGCTTAAATCGCATTTTCTCGACGAGCTGAGCACGTTTTCTGAAATGTGCTCCTCCCGTCACTCTGGTTGGGTGCGCACAGTAAAAAGTGCTCCTGGCAGCTAGAGAGTGCCGCGTTGACCACTGCGCATGAAGAAATAAGCACCTGCAACGTTTGATTTAGGTTTTAGGTGCATTTTTAATCTTATTGCTTAAATCGCGTTTTCTCGACGAGCTGAGCACGTTTTCTGAAATGTGCTCCTACCGTCACTCTAGTTGGGTGCGCATAGTAAAAAGTGCTCTTGGCAGCTAGGGAGTGCCGCGTTGACCACTGCACATGAAGAAATAAGCACCTGCAACGTTTGGTTTAGGTTTTAGGTGCATTTTTAATTTTATTGCTTAAATCGCATTTTCTCGACGAGCTGAGCACGTTTTCTGAAATGTGCTCCTCCCGTCACTCTGGTTGGGTGCGCACAGTAAAAAGTGCTCTTGGCAGCTAGAGAGTGCCGCGTTGACCACTGCGCATGAAGAAATAACCACCTGCAACGTTTGGTTTAGGTTTTAGGTGCATTTTTAATTTTATCGCTTAAATCGCATTTTCTGGACGAGCTGAGCACGTTTTCTGAAATGTGCTCCTCCCGTCACTCTGGTTGGGTGCGCATAGTAAAAAGTGCTCTTGGCAGCTAAAAAGTGCCGTGTTGACCACTGCGCACAAAGAAATAAGCACCTGCAACGTTTGGTTTAGGTTTTAGGTGCATCTTAAATTTTATTGCTTAAATCGCATTTTCTCGACGAGCTGAGCACGTTTTCTGAAATGTGCTCCTCCCGTCGCCCTGGTTGTGCGCGCATAGTAAAAAGTGCTCCTGGCAGCTAGAGAGTGCCGCGTTGACCACTGCACATGAAGAAATAAGCACCTGCAACGTTTGGTTTAGGTTTTAGGTGCATTTTTAATTTTATTGCTTAAATCGCATTTTCTCGACGAGCTGAGCACGTTTTCTGAAATGTGCTCCTCCCGTCGCTCTGGTTGGGTGCGCACAGTAAAAAGTGCTCTTGGCAGCTAGAGAGTGCCGCGTTGACCACTGCGCATGAAGAAATAAGCACCTGCAACGTTTGGTTTAGGTTTTAGGTGCATTTTTAATTTTATTGCTTAAATCGCATTTTCTCGACGAGCTGAGCACGTTTTCTGAAATGTGCTCCTCCCGTCACTCTGGTTGGGTGCGCACAGTAAAAAGTGCTCCTGGCAGCTAGGGAGTGCCGCGTTGAGCACTGCGCACGAAGAAATAAGCACCTGCAACGTTTGGTTTAGGTTTTAGGTGCATTTTTAATTTTATTGCTTAAATCGCATTTTCTCGACGAGCTGAGCACGTTTTCTGAAATGTGCTCCTCCCGTCACTCTGGTTGGGTGCGCACAGTAAAAAAGTGCTCCTGGCAGCTAGGGAGTGCCGCGTTGACCACTGCGCACGAAGAAATAAGCACCTGCAACGTTTGGTTTAGGTTTTAGGTGTATTTTTAATTTTATTGCTTAAATCGCATTTTCTCGACGAGCTGAGCACGTTTTCTGAAATGTGCTCCTCCCGTCACTCTGGTTGGGTGCGCACAGTAAAAAGTGCTCCTGGCAGCTAGGGAGTGCCGCGTTGAGCACTACGCACGAAGAAATAAGCACCTGCAACGTTTGGTTTAGGTTTTAGCTGCATTTTTAATTTTATTGCTTAAATCGCATTTTCTCGACGAGCTGAGCACGTTTTCTGAAATGTGCTCCTCCCGTCGCTCTGGTTGGGTGCGCACAGTAAAAAGAGCTCCTGGCAGCTAGGGAGTTCCGCGTTGACCACTGCGCACGAAGAAATAAGCACCTGCAACGTTTGGTTTAGGTTTTAGGTGCATTTTTAATTTTATTGCTTAAATCGCATTCTCTCGACGAGCTGAGCACGTTTTCTGAAATGTGCTCCTCCCGTCGCTCTGGTTGGGTGCGCACAGTAAAAAGTGCTCTTGGCAGCTCGGGAGTGCCGCGTTGACCACTGCACATGAAGAAATAAGCACCTGCAACGTTTGGTTTAGGTTTTAGGTGCATTTTAAATTTTATTGCTTAAATCGCATTTTCTCGACGAGCTGAGCACGTTTTCTGAAGTGTGCTCCTCCCGTCGCTCTGGTTGGGCGCGCATAGTAAAAAGTGCTCCTGGCAGCTAGAGAGTGCCGCGTTGACCACTGCGCATGAAAAAATACGCACCTGCAACGTTTGGTTTAGGTTTTAGGTGCATTTTTTATATTATTGCTTAAATCGCATTCTCTCGACGAGCTGAGCACGTTTTCTGAAATGTGCTCCTCCCGTCGCTCTGGTTGGGTGCGCATAGTAAAAAGTGCTCCTGGCAGCTAGGGAGTGCCGCGTTGACCACTGCACATGAAGAAATAAGCACCTGCAACGTTTGGTTTAGGTTTTAGGTGCATTTTTAATTTTATTGCTTAAATCGCATTTTCTCGACGAGCTGAGCACGTTTTCTGAAATGTGCTCCTCCCGTCGCTCTGGTTGGGCGCGCATAGTAAAAAGTGCTCCTGGCAGCTAGAGAGTGCCGCGTTGACCACTGCGCATGAAGAAATAAGCACCTGCAACGTTTGGTTTAGGTTTTAGGTGCATTTTTAATTTTATTGCTTAAATCGCATTTTCTCGACGAGCTGAGCACGTTTTCTGAAATGTGTCCTCCCGTCACTCTGTTTTTTTGCGCACAGTAAAAAGTGCTCCTGGCAGCTAGGGAGTGCCGCGTTGACCACTGCGCACGAAGAAATAAGCACCTGCAACGTTTGGTTTAGGTTTTAGGTGCATTTTTTATTTTATTGCTTAAATCGCATTCTCTCGACGAGCTGAGCACGTTTTCTGAAATGTGCTCCTCCCGTCGCTCTGGTTGGGTGCGCGTAGTAAAAAGTGCTCCTGGCAGCTAGAGAGTGCCGCGTTGACCACTGCGCATGAAGAAATAAGCACCTGCAACGTTTGGTTTAGGTTTTAGGTGCATTTTTAATCTTATTGCTTAAATCGCATTTTCTCGACGAGCTGAGCACGTTTTCTGAAATGTGCTCCTCCCGTCACTCTGGTTAGGTGCGCACAGTAAAAAGTGCTCTTGGCAGCTAGAGAGTGCCGCGTTGACCACTGCGCATGAAGAAATAAGCACCTGCAACGTTTGGTTTAGGTTTTAGGTGCATTTTTAATTTTATTGCTTAAATCGCATTTTCTCGACGAGCTGAGCACGTTTTCTGAAATGTGCTCCTCCCGTCACTCTGGTTGGGTGCGCACAGTAAAAAGTGCTCCTGGCAGCTAGGGAGTGCCGCGTTGAGCACTACGCACGAAGAAATAAGCACCTGCAACGTTTGGTTTAGGTTTTAGCTGCATTTTTAATTTTATTGCTTAAATCACATTTTCTCGACGAGCTGAGCACGTTTTCTGAAATGTGCTCCTCCCGTCGCTCTGGTTGGGTGCGCACAGTAAAAAGAGCTCCTGGCAGCTAGGGAGTTCCGCGTTGACCACTGCGCACGAAGAAATAAGCACCTGCAACGTTTGGTTTAGGTTTTAGGTGCATTTTTAATTTTATTGCTTAAATCGCATTCTCTCGACGAGCTGAGCACGTTTTCTGAAATGTGCTCCTCCCGTCGCTCTGGTTGGGTGCGCACAGTAAAAAGTGCTCTTGGCAGCTCGGGAGTGCCGCGTTGACCACTGCACATGAAGAAATAAGCACCTGCAACGTTTGGTTTAGGTTTTAGGTGCATTTTTAATTTCATTGCTTAAATCGCATTTTCTCGACGAGCTGAGCACGTTTTCTGAAATGTGCTCCTCCCGTCGCTCTGGTTGGGCGCGCATAGTAAAAAGTGCTCCTGGCAGCTAGAGAGTGCCGCGTTGACCACTGCGCATGAAGAAATAAGCACCTGCAACGTTTGATTTAGGTTTTAGGTGCATTTTTAATCTTATTGCTTAAATCGCGTTTTCTCGACGAGCTGAGCACGTTTTCTGAAATGTGCTCCTACCGTCACTCTAGTTGGGTGCGCATAGTAAAAAGTGCTCTTGGCAGCTAGGGAGTGCCGCGTTGACCACTGCACATGAAGAAATAAGCACCTGCAACGTTTGGTTTAGGTTTTAGGTGCATTTTTAATTTTATTGCTTAAATCGCATTTTCTCGACGAGCTGAGCACGTTTTCTGAAATGTGCTCCTCCCGTCACTCTGGTTGGGTGCGCACAGTAAAAAGTGCTCTTGGCAGCTAGAGAGTGCCGCGTTGACCACTGCGCATGAAGAAATAACCACCTGCAACGTTTGGTTTAGGTTTTAGGTGCATTTTTAATTTTATCGCTTAAATCGCATTTTCTGGACGAGCTGAGCACGTTTTCTGAAATGTGCTCCTCCCGTCACTCTGGTTGGGTGCGCATAGTAAAAAGTGCTCTTGGCAGCTAAAAAGTGCCGTGTTGACCACTGCGCACAAAGAAATAAGCACCTGCAACGTTTGGTTTAGGTTTTAGGTGCATCTTAAATTTTATTGCTTAAATCGCATTTTCTCGACGAGCTGAGCACGTTTTCTGAAATGTGCTCCTCCCGTCGCCCTGGTTGTGCGCGCATAGTAAAAAGTGCTCCTGGCAGCTAGAGAGTGCCGCGTTGACCACTGCACATGAAGAAATAAGCACCTGCAACGTTTGGTTTAGGTTTTAGGTGCATTTTTAATTTTATTGCTTAAATCGCATTTTCTCGACGAGCTGAGCACGTTTTCTGAAATGTGCTCCTCCCGTCGCTCTGGTTGGGTGCGCACAGTAAAAAGTGCTCTTGGCAGCTAGAGAGTGCCGCGTTGACCACTGCGCATGAAGAAATAAGCACCTGCAACGTTTGGTTTAGGTTTTAGGTGCATTTTTAATTTTATTGCTTAAATCGCATTTTCTCGACGAGCTGAGCACGTTTTCTGAAATGTGCTCCTCCCGTCACTCTGGTTGGGTGCGCACAGTAAAAAGTGCTCCTGGCAGCTAGGGAGTGCCGCGTTGAGCACTGCGCACGAAGAAATAAGCACCTGCAACGTTTGGTTTAGGTTTTAGCTGCATTTTTAATTTTATTGCTTAAATCGCATTTTCTCGACGAGCTGAGCACGTTTTCTGAAATGTGCTCCTCCCGTCGCTCTGGTTGGGTGCGCACAGTAAAAAGAGCTCCTGGCAGCTAGGGAGTTCCGCGTTGACCACTGCGCACGAAGAAATAAGCACCTGCAACGTTTGGTTTAGGTTTTAGGTGCATTTTTAATTTTATTGCTTAAATCGCATTCTCTCGACGAGCTGAGCACGTTTTCTGAAATGTGCTCCTCCCGTCGCTCTGGTTGGGTGCGCACAGTAAAAAGTGCTCTTGGCAGCTCGGGAGTGCCGCGTTGACCACTGCACATGAAGAAATAAGCACCTGCAACGTTTGGTTTAGGTTTTAGGTGCATTTTAAATTTTATTGCTTAAATCGCATTTTCTCGACGAGCTGAGCACGTTTTCTGAAGTGTGCTCCTCCCGTCGCTCTGGTTGGGCGCGCATAGTAAAAAGTGCTCCTGGCAGCTAGAGAGTGCCGCGTTGACCACTGCGCATGAAAAAATACGCACCTGCAACGTTTGGTTTAGGTTTTAGGTGCATTTTTTATATTATTGCTTAAATCGCATTCTCTCGACGAGCTGAGCACGTTTTCTGAAATGTGCTCCTCCCGTCGCTCTGGTTGGGTGCGCATAGTAAAAAGTGCTCCTGGCAGCTAGGGAGTGCCGCGTTGACCACTGCACATGAAGAAATAAGCACCTGCAACGTTTGGTTTAGGTTTTAGGTGCATTTTTAATTTTATTGCTTAAATCGCATTTTCTCGACGAGCTGAGCACGTTTTCTGAAATGTGCTCCTCCCGTCACTCTGGTTGGGTGCGCACAGTAAAAAGTCCTCTTGGCAGCTAGAGAGTGCCGCGTTGACCACTGCGCATGAAGAAATAACCACCTGCAACGTTTGGTTTAGGGTTTAGGTGCATTTTTAATTTTATTGCTTAAATCGCATTTTCTCGACGAGCTGAGTACGTTTTCTGAAATGTGCTCCTTCCGTCACTCTGGTTGGGTGCGCACAGTAAAAAGTGCTCCTGGCAGCTAGGGAGTGCCGCGTTGACCACTGCGCACGAAGAAATAAGCACCTGCAACGTTTGGTTTAGGTTTTAGGTGCATTTTTTATTTTATTGCTCTAATCGCATTCTCTCGACGAGCTGAGCACGTTTTCTGAAATGTGCTCCTCCCGTCGCTCTGGTTGGGCGCGCATAGTAAAAAGTGCTCCTGGCAGCTAGAGAGTGCCGCGTTGACCACTGCGCATGAAGAAATAAGCACCTGCAACGTTTGGTTTAGGTTTTAGGTGCATTTTTAATTTTATTGCTTAAATCGCATTTTCTCGACGAGCTGAGCACGTTTTCTGAAATGTGTCCTCCCGTCACTCTGTTTTTTTGCGCACAGTAAAAAGTGCTCCTGGCAGCTAGGGAGTGCCGCGTTGACCACTGCGCACGAAGAAATAAGCACCTGCAACGTTTGGTTTAGGTTTTAGGTGCATTTTTTATTTTATTGCTTAAATCGCATTCTCTCGACGAGCTGAGCACGTTTTCTGAAATGTGCTCCTCCCGTCGCTCTGGTTGGGTGCGCGTAGTAAAAAGTGCTCCTGGCAGCTAGAGAGTGCCGCGTTGACCACTGCGCATGAAGAAATAAGCACCTGCAACGTTTGGTTTAGGTTTTAGGTGCATTTTTAATCTTATTGCTTAAATCGCATTTTCTCGACGAGCTGAGCACGTTTTCTGAAATGTGCTCCTCCCGTCACTCTGGTTAGGTGCGCACAGTAAAAAGTGCTCTTGGCAGCTAGAGAGTGCCGCGTTGACCACTGCGCATGAAGAAATAAGCACCTGCAACGTTTGGTTTAGGTTTTAGGTGCATTTTTAATTTTATTGCTTAAATCGCATTTTCTCGACGAGCTGAGCACGTTTTCTGAAATGTGCTCCTCCCGTCACTCTGGTTGGGTGCGCACAGTAAAAAGTGCTCCTGGCAGCTAGGGAGTGCCGCGTTGAGCACTACGCACGAAGAAATAAGCACCTGCAACGTTTGGTTTAGGTTTTAGCTGCATTTTTAATTTTATTGCTTAAATCACATTTTCTCGACGAGCTGAGCACGTTTTCTGAAATGTGCTCCTCCCGTCGCTCTGGTTGGGTGCGCACAGTAAAAAGAGCTCCTGGCAGCTAGGGAGTTCCGCGTTGACCACTGCGCACGAAGAAATAAGCACCTGCAACGTTTGGTTTAGGTTTTAGGTGCATTTTTAATTTTATTGCTTAAATCGCATTCTCTCGACGAGCTGAGCACGTTTTCTGAAATGTGCTCCTCCCGTCGCTCTGGTTGGGTGCGCACAGTAAAAAGTGCTCTTGGCAGCTCGGGAGTGCCGCGTTGACCACTGCACATGAAGAAATAAGCACCTGCAACGTTTGGTTTAGGTTTTAGGTGCATTTTTAATTTCATTGCTTAAATCGCATTTTCTCGACGAGCTGAGCACGTTTTCTGAAATGTGCTCCTCCCGTCGCTCTGGTTGGGCGCGCATAGTAAAAAGTGCTCCTGGCAGCTAGAGAGTGCCGCGTTGACCACTGCGCATGAAGAAATAAGCACCTGCAACGTTTGATTTAGGTTTTAGGTGCATTTTTAATCTTATTGCTTAAATCGCGTTTTCTCGACGAGCTGAGCACGTTTTCTGAAATGTGCTCCTACCGTCACTCTAGTTGGGTGCGCATAGTAAAAAGTGCTCTTGGCAGCTAGGGAGTGCCGCGTTGACCACTGCACATGAAGAAATAAGCACCTGCAACGTTTGGTTTAGGTTTTAGGTGCATTTTTAATTTTATTGCTTAAATCGCATTTTCTCGACGAGCTGAGCACGTTTTCTGAAATGTGCTCCTCCCGTCACTCTGGTTGGGTGCGCACAGTAAAAAGTGCTCTTGGCAGCTAGAGAGTGCCGCGTTGACCACTGCGCATGAAGAAATAACCACCTGCAACGTTTGGTTTAGGTTTTAGGTGCATTTTTAATTTTATCGCTTAAATCGCATTTTCTGGACGAGCTGAGCACGTTTTCTGAAATGTGCTCCTCCCGTCACTCTGGTTGGGTGCGCATAGTAAAAAGTGCTCTTGGCAGCTAAAAAGTGCCGTGTTGACCACTGCGCACAAAGAAATAAGCACCTGCAACGTTTGGTTTAGGTTTTAGGTGCATCTTAAATTTTATTGCTTAAATCGCATTTTCTCGACGAGCTGAGCACGTTTTCTGAAATGTGCTCCTCCCGTCGCCCTGGTTGTGCGCGCATAGTAAAAAGTGCTCCTGGCAGCTAGAGAGTGCCGCGTTGACCACTGCACATGAAGAAATAAGCACCTGCAACGTTTGGTTTAGGTTTTAGGTGCATTTTTAATTTTATTGCTTAAATCGCATTTTCTCGACGAGCTGAGCACGTTTTCTGAAATGTGCTCCTCCCGTCGCTCTGGTTGGGTGCGCACAGTAAAAAGTGCTCTTGGCAGCTAGAGAGTGCCGCGTTGACCACTGCGCATGAAGAAATAAGCACCTGCAACGTTTGGTTTAGGTTTTAGGTGCATTTTTAATTTTATTGCTTAAATCGCATTTTCTCGACGAGCTGAGCACGTTTTCTGAAATGTGCTCCTCCCGTCACTCTGGTTGGGTGCGCACAGTAAAAAGTGCTCCTGGCAGCTAGGGAGTGCCGCGTTGAGCACTGCGCACGAAGAAATAAGCACCTGCAACGTTTGGTTTAGGTTTTAGCTGCATTTTTAATTTTATTGCTTAAATCGCATTTTCTCGACGAGCTGAGCACGTTTTCTGAAATGTGCTCCTCCCGTCGCTCTGGTTGGGTGCGCACAGTAAAAAGAGCTCCTGGCAGCTAGGGAGTTCCGCGTTGACCACTGCGCACGAAGAAATAAGCACCTGCAACGTTTGGTTTAGGTTTTAGGTGCATTTTTAATTTTATTGCTTAAATCGCATTCTCTCGACGAGCTGAGCACGTTTTCTGAAATGTGCTCCTCCCGTCGCTCTGGTTGGGTGCGCACAGTAAAAAGTGCTCTTGGCAGCTCGGGAGTGCCGCGTTGACCACTGCACATGAAGAAATAAGCACCTGCAACGTTTGGTTTAGGTTTTAGGTGCATTTTAAATTTTATTGCTTAAATCGCATTTTCTCGACGAGCTGAGCACGTTTTCTGAAGTGTGCTCCTCCCGTCGCTCTGGTTGGGCGCGCATAGTAAAAAGTGCTCCTGGCAGCTAGAGAGTGCCGCGTTGACCACTGCGCATGAAAAAATACGCACCTGCAACGTTTGGTTTAGGTTTTAGGTGCATTTTTTATATTATTGCTTAAATCGCATTCTCTCGACGAGCTGAGCACGTTTTCTGAAATGTGCTCCTCCCGTCGCTCTGGTTGGGTGCGCATAGTAAAAAGTGCTCCTGGCAGCTAGGGAGTGCCGCGTTGACCACTGCACATGAAGAAATAAGCACCTGCAACGTTTGGTTTAGGTTTTAGGTGCATTTTTAATTTTATTGCTTAAATCGCATTTTCTCGACGAGCTGAGCACGTTTTCTGAAATGTGCTCCTCCCGTCACTCTGGTTGGGTGCGCACAGTAAAAAGTCCTCTTGGCAGCTAGAGAGTGCCGCGTTGACCACTGCGCATGAAGAAATAACCACCTGCAACGTTTGGTTTAGGGTTTAGGTGCATTTTTAATTTTATTGCTTAAATCGCATTTTCTCGACGAGCTGAGTACGTTTTCTGAAATGTGCTCCTTCCGTCACTCTGGTTGGGTGCGCACAGTAAAAAGTGCTCCTGGCAGCTAGGGAGTGCCGCGTTGACCACTGCGCACGAAGAAATAAGCACCTGCAACGTTTGGTTTAGGTTTTAGGTGCATTTTTTATTTTATTGCTCTAATCGCATTCTCTCGACGAGCTGAGCACGTTTTCTGAAATGTGCTCCTCCCGTCGCTCTGGTTGGGCGCGCATAGTAAAAAGTGCTCCTGGCAGCTAGAGAGTGCCGCGTTGACCACTGCGCATGAAGAAATAAGCACCTGCAACGTTTGGTTTAGGTTTTAGGTGCATTTTTAATTTTATTGCTTAAATCGCATTTTCTCGACGAGCTGAGCACGTTTTCTGAAATGTGTCCTCCCGTCACTCTGTTTTTTTGCGCACAGTAAAAAGTGCTCCTGGCAGCTAGGGAGTGCCGCGTTGACCACTGCGCACGAAGAAATAAGCACCTGCAACGTTTGGTTTAGGTTTTAGGTGCATTTTTTATTTTATTGCTTAAATCGCATTCTCTCGACGAGCTGAGCACGTTTTCTGAAATGTGCTCCTCCCGTCGCTCTGGTTGGGTGCGCGTAGTAAAAAGTGCTCCTGGCAGCTAGAGAGTGCCGCGTTGACCACTGCGCATGAAGAAATAAGCACCTGCAACGTTTGGTTTAGGTTTTAGGTGCATTTTTAATCTTATTGCTTAAATCGCATTTTCTCGACGAGCTGAGCACGTTTTCTGAAATGTGCTCCTCCCGTCACTCTGGTTAGGTGCGCACAGTAAAAAGTGCTCTTGGCAGCTAGAGAGTGCCGCGTTGACCACTGCGCATGAAGAAATAAGCACCTGCAACGTTTGGTTTAGGTTTTAGGTGCATTTTTAATTTTATTGCTTAAATCGCATTTTCTCGACGAGCTGAGCACGTTTTCTGAAATGTGCTCCTCCCGTCACTCTGGTTGGGTGCGCACAGTAAAAAGTGCTCCTGGCAGCTAGGGAGTGCCGCGTTGAGCACTACGCACGAAGAAATAAGCACCTGCAACGTTTGGTTTAGGTTTTAGCTGCATTTTTAATTTTATTGCTTAAATCACATTTTCTCGACGAGCTGAGCACGTTTTCTGAAATGTGCTCCTCCCGTCGCTCTGGTTGGGTGCGCACAGTAAAAAGAGCTCCTGGCAGCTAGGGAGTTCCGCGTTGACCACTGCGCACGAAGAAATAAGCACCTGCAACGTTTGGTTTAGGTTTTAGGTGCATTTTTAATTTTATTGCTTAAATCGCATTCTCTCGACGAGCTGAGCACGTTTTCTGAAATGTGCTCCTCCCGTCGCTCTGGTTGGGTGCGCACAGTAAAAAGTGCTCTTGGCAGCTCGGGAGTGCCGCGTTGACCACTGCACATGAAGAAATAAGCACCTGCAACGTTTGGTTTAGGTTTTAGGTGCATTTTTAATTTCATTGCTTAAATCGCATTTTCTCGACGAGCTGAGCACGTTTTCTGAAATGTGCTCCTCCCGTCGCTCTGGTTGGGCGCGCATAGTAAAAAGTGCTCCTGGCAGCTAGAGAGTGCCGCGTTGACCACTGCGCATGAAAAAATAAGCACCTGCAACGTTTGGTTTAGGTTTTAGGTGCATTTTTTATGTTATTGCTTAAATCGCATTCTCTCGACGAGCTGAGCACGTTTTCTGAAATGTGCTCCTCCCGTCGCTCTGGTTGGGTGCGCATAGTAAAAAGTGCTCTTGGCAGCTAGGGAGTGCCGCGTTGACCACTGCACATGAAGAAATAAGCACCTGCAACGTTTGGTTTAGGTTTTAGGTGCATTTTTAATTGTATTGCTTAAATCGCATTTTCTCGACGAGCTGAGCACGTTTTCTGAAATGTGCTCCTCCCGTCACTCTGGTTGGGTGCGCACAGTAAAAAGTGCTCTTGGCAGCTAGAGAGTGCCGCGTTGACCACTGCGCATGAAGAAATAACCACCTGCAACGTTTGGTTTAGGGTTTAGGTGCATTTTTAATTTTATTGCTTAAATCGCATTTTCTCGACGAGCTGAGTACGTTTTCTGAAATGTGCTCCTTCCGTCACTCTGGTTGGGTGCGCACAGTAAAAAGTGCTCCTGGCAGCTAGGGAGTGCCGCGTTGACCACTGCGCACGAAGAAATAAGCACCTGCAACGTTTGGTTTAGGTTTTAGGTGCATTTTTTATTTTATTGCTTAAATCGCATTCTCTCGACGAGCTGAGCACGTTTTCTGAAATGTGCTCCTCCCGTCGCTCTGGTTGGGTGCGCGTAGTAAAAAGTGCTCCTGGCAGCTAGAGAGTGCCGCGTTGACCACTGCGCATGAAGAAATAAGCACCTGCAACGTTTGGTTTAGGTTTTAGGTGCATTTTTAATCTTATTGCTTAAATCGCATTTTCTCGACGAGCTGAGCACGTTTTCTGAAATGTGCTCCTCCCGTCACTCTGGTTAGGTGCGCACAGTAAAAAGTGCTCTTGGCAGCTAGAGAGTGCCACGTTGACCACTGCGCATGAAGAAATAAGCACCTGCAACGTTTGGTTTAGGTTTTAGGTGCATTTTTAATTTTATTGCTTAAATCGCATTTTCTCGACGAGCTGAGCACGTTTTCTGAAATGTGCTCCTCCCGTCACTCTGGTTGGGTGCGCACAGTAAAAAGTGCTCCTGGCAGCTAGAGAGTGCCGCGTTGACCACTGCGCATGAAGAAATAAGCACCTGCAACGTTTGATTTAGGTTTTAGGTGCATTTTTAATCTTATTGCTTAAATCGCATTTTCTCGACGAGCTGAGCACGTTTTCTGAAATGTGCTCCTCCCGTCACTCTGGTTGGGTGCGCACAGTAAAACGTGCTCTTGGCAGCTAGAGAGTGCCGCGTTGACCACTGCGCATGAAGAAATAAGCACCTGCAACGTTTGGTTTAGGTTTTAGGTGCATTTTTAATTTTATTGCTTAAATCGCATTTTCTCGACGAGCTGAGCACGTTTTCTGAAATGTGCTCCTCCCGTCGCTCTGGTTGGGTGCGCGTAGTAAAAAGTGCTCCTGGCAGCTAGAGAGTGCTGCGTTGACCACTGCGCATGAAGAAATAAGCACCTGCAACGTTTGGTTTAGGTTTTAGGTGCATTTTTAATTTTATTGCTTAAATCGCAATTTCTCGACGAGCTGAGCACGTTTTCTGAAATGTGCTCCTCCCGTCGCTCTGGTTGGGTGCGCACAGTAAAAAGAGCTCCTGGCAGCTAGGGAGTGCCGCGTTGAGCACTGCGCACGAAGAAATAAGCACCTGCAACGTTTGGTTTAGGTTTTAGGTGCATTTTTAATTTTATTGCTTAAATCGAATTTTCTCGACGAGCTGAGCACGTTTTCTGAAATGTGCTCCTCCCGTCGCTCTGGTTGGGTGCGCGTAGTAAAAAGTGCTCCTGGCAGCTAGAGAGTGCCGCGTTGACCACTGCGCATGAAGAAATAAGCACCTGCAACGTTTGGTTTAGGTTTTAGGTGCATTTTTAATTTTATTGCTTAAATCGCATTTTCTCGACGAGCTGAGCACGTTTTCTGAAATGTGCTCCTCCCGTCGCTCTGGTTGGGTGCGCACAGTAAAAAGAGCTCCTGGCAGCTAGGGAGTGCCGCGTTGAGCACTGCGCACGAAGAAATAAGCACCTGCAACGTTTGGTTTAGGTTTTAGGTGCATTTTTAATTTTATTGCTTAAATCGCATTTTCTCGACGAGCTGAGCACGTTTTCTGAAATGTGCTCCTCCCGTCACTCTGGTTGGGTGCGCACAGTAAAAAGTGCTCTTGGCAGCTAGAGAGTGCCGCGTTGACCACTGCGCATAAAGAAATAAGCACCTGCAACGTTTGGTTTAGGTTTTAGGTGCATTTTTAATTTTATTGCTTAAATCGCATTTTCTCGACGAGCTGAGCACGTTTTCTGAAATGTGCTTCTCCCGTCACTCTGGTTGGGTGCGCACAGTAAAAAGTGCTCCTGGCAGCTAGAGAGTGCCGCGTTGACCACTGCGCACGAAGAAATAAGCACCTGCAACGTTTGGTTTAGGTTTTAGGTGCATTTTTAATTTTATTGTTTAAATCGCATTTTCTCGACGAGCTGAGCACTTTTTCTGAAATGTGCTCCTCCCGTCGCTCTGGTTGGGTGCGCACAGTAAAAAGAGCTCCTGGCAGCTAGGGAGTGCCGCGTTGACCACTGCGCACGAAGAAATAAGCACCTGCAACGTTTGGTGTAGGTTTTAGGTGCATTTTTTATTTTATTGCTTAAATCGCATTCTCTCGACGAGCTGAGCACGTTTTCTGAAATGTGCTCCTCCCGTCGCTCTTGTTGGGTGCGCGTAGTAAAAAGTGCTCCTGGCAGCTAGAGAGTGCCGCGTTGACCACTGCGCATGAAGAAATAAGCACCTGCAACGTTTGGTTTAGGTTTTAGGTGCATTTTTAATCTTATTGCTTAAATCGCATTTTCTCGACGAGCTGAGCACGTTTTCTGAAATGTGCTCCTCCCGTCACTCTGGTTAGGTGCGCACAGTAAAAAGTGCTCTTGGCAGCTAGAGAGTGCCGCGTTGACCACTGCGCATGAAGAAATAAGCACCTGCAACGTTTGGTTTAGGTTTTAGGTGCATTTTTTATTATATTGCTTAAATCGCATTCTCTCGACGAGCTGAGCACGTTTTCTGAAATGTGCTCCTCCCGTCGCTCTGGTTGGGTGCGCATAGTAAAAAGTGCTCTTGGCAGCTAGGGAGTGCCGCGTTGACCACTGCACATGAAGAAATAAGCACCTGCAACGTTTGGTTTAGGTTTTAGGTGCATTTTTAATTTTATTGCTTAAATCGCATTTTCTCGACGAGCTGAGCACGTTTTCTGAAATGTGCTCCTCCCGTCACTCTGGTTGGGTGCGCACAGTAAAAAGTGCTCCTGGCAGCTAGGGAGTGCCGCGTTGACCACTGCGCACGAAGAAATAACAACTGCAACGTTTGGTTTAGGGTTTAGGTGCATTTTTAATTGTATTGCTTAAATCGCATTTTCTCGACGAGCTGAGTACGTTTTCTGAAATGTGCTCCTTCCGTCACTCTGGTTGGGTGCACACAGTAAAAAGTGCTCCTGGCAGCTAGGGAGTGCCGCGTTGACCACTGCGCACGAAGAAATAAGCACCTGCAACGTTTGGTTTAGGTTTTAGGTGCATTTTTTATTTTATTGCTTAAATCGCATTCTCTCGACGAGCTGAGCACGTTTTCTGAAATGTGCTCCTCCCGTCGCTCTGGTTGGGTGCGCGTAGTAAAAAGTGCTCCTGGCAGCTAGAGAGTGCCGCGTTGACCACTGCGCATGAAGAAATAAGCACCTGCAACGTTTGGTTTAGGTTTTAGGTGCATTTTTAATCTTATTGCTTAAATCGCATTTTCTCGACGAGCTGAGCACGTTTTCTGAAATGTGCTCCTCCCGTCACTCTGGTTAGGTGCGCACAGTAAAAAGTGCTCTTGGCAGCTAGAGAGTGCCGCGTTGACCACTGCGCATGAAGAAATAAGCACCTGCAACGTTTGGTTTAGGTTTTAGGTGCATTTTTAATTTTATTGCTTAAATCGCATTTTCTCGACGAGCTGAGCACGTTTTCTGAAATGTGCTCCTCCCGTCACTCTGGTTGGGTGCGCACAGTAAAAAGTGCTCCTGGCAGCTAGAGAGTGCCGCGTTGACCACTGCGCATGAAGAAATAAGCACCTGCAACGTTTGATTTAGGTTTTAGGTGCATTTTTAATCTTATTGCTTAAATCGCATTTTCTCGACGAGCTGAGCACGTTTTCTGAAATGTGCTCCTCCCGTCACTCTGGTTGGGTGCGCACAGTAAAACGTGCTCTTGGCAGCTAGAGAGTGCCGCGTTGACCACTGCGCATGAAGAAATAAGCACCTGCAACGTTTGGTTTAGGTTTTAGGTGCATTTTTAATTTTATTGCTTAAATCGCATTTTCTCGACGAGCTGAGCACGTTTTCTGAAATGTGCTCCTCCCGTCGCTCTGGTTGGGTGCGCGTAGTAAAAAGTGCTCCTGGCAGCTAGAGAGTGCTGCGTTGACCACTGCGCATGAAGAAATAAGCACCTGCAACGTTTGGTTTAGGTTTTAGGTGCATTTTTAATTTTATTGCTTAAATCGCAATTTCTCGACGAGCTGAGCACGTTTTCTGAAATGTGCTCCTCCCGTCGCTCTGGTTGGGTGCGCACAGTAAAAAGAGCTCCTGGCAGCTAGGGAGTGCCGCGTTGAGCACTGCGCACGAAGAAATAAGCACCTGCAACGTTTGGTTTAGGTTTTAGGTGCATTTTTAATTTTATTGCTTAAATCGAATTTTCTCGACGAGCTGAGCACGTTTTCTGAAATGTGCTCCTCCCGTCGCTCTGGTTGGGTGCGCGTAGTAAAAAGTGCTCCTGGCAGCTAGAGAGTGCCGCGTTGACCACTGCGCATGAAGAAATAAGCACCTGCAACGTTTGGTTTAGGTTTTAGGTGCATTTTTAATTTTATTGCTTAAATCGCATTTTCTCGACGAGCTGAGCACGTTTTCTGAAATGTGCTCCTCCCGTCGCTCTGGTTGGGTGCGCACAGTAAAAAGAGCTCCTGGCAGCTAGGGAGTGCCGCGTTGAGCACTGCGCACGAAGAAATAAGCACCTGCAACGTTTGGTTTAGGTTTTAGGTGCATTTTTAATTTTATTGCTTAAATCGCATTTTCTCGACGAGCTGAGCACGTTTTCTGAAATGTGCTCCTCCCGTCACTCTGGTTGGGTGCGCACAGTAAAAAGTGCTCTTGGCAGCTAGAGAGTGCCGCGTTGACCACTGCGCATAAAGAAATAAGCACCTGCAACGTTTGGTTTAGGTTTTAGGTGCATTTTTAATTTTATTGCTTAAATCGCATTTTCTCGACGAGCTGAGCACGTTTTCTGAAATGTGCTTCTCCCGTCACTCTGGTTGGGTGCGCACAGTAAAAAGTGCTCCTGGCAGCTAGAGAGTGCCGCGTTGACCACTGCGCACGAAGAAATAAGCACCTGCAACGTTTGGTTTAGGTTTTAGGTGCATTTTTAATTTTATTGTTTAAATCGCATTTTCTCGACGAGCTGAGCACTTTTTCTGAAATGTGCTCCTCCCGTCGCTCTGGTTGGGTGCGCACAGTAAAAAGAGCTCCTGGCAGCTAGGGAGTGCCGCGTTGACCACTGCGCACGAAGAAATAAGCACCTGCAACGTTTGGTGTAGGTTTTAGGTGCATTTTTTATTTTATTGCTTAAATCGCATTCTCTCGACGAGCTGAGCACGTTTTCTGAAATGTGCTCCTCCCGTCGCTCTTGTTGGGTGCGCGTAGTAAAAAGTGCTCCTGGCAGCTAGAGAGTGCCGCGTTGACCACTGCGCATGAAGAAATAAGCACCTGCAACGTTTGGTTTAGGTTTTAGGTGCATTTTTAATCTTATTGCTTAAATCGCATTTTCTCGACGAGCTGAGCACGTTTTCTGAAATGTGCTCCTCCCGTCACTCTGGTTAGGTGCGCACAGTAAAAAGTGCTCTTGGCAGCTAGAGAGTGCCGCGTTGACCACTGCGCATGAAGAAATAAGCACCTGCAACGTTTGGTTTAGGTTTTAGGTGCATTTTTTATTATATTGCTTAAATCGCATTCTCTCGACGAGCTGAGCACGTTTTCTGAAATGTGCTCCTCCCGTCGCTCTGGTTGGGTGCGCATAGTAAAAAGTGCTCTTGGCAGCTAGGGAGTGCCGCGTTGACCACTGCACATGAAGAAATAAGCACCTGCAACGTTTGGTTTAGGTTTTAGGTGCATTTTTAATTTTATTGCTTAAATCGCATTTTCTCGACGAGCTGAGCACGTTTTCTGAAATGTGCTCCTCCCGTCACTCTGGTTGGGTGCGCACAGTAAAAAGTGCTCCTGGCAGCTAGGGAGTGCCGCGTTGACCACTGCGCACGAAGAAATAACAACTGCAACGTTTGGTTTAGGGTTTAGGTGCATTTTTAATTGTATTGCTTAAATCGCATTTTCTCGACGAGCTGAGTACGTTTTCTGAAATGTGCTCCTTCCGTCACTCTGGTTGGGTGCACACAGTAAAAAGTGCTCCTGGCAGCTAGGGAGTGCCGCGTTGACCACTGCGCACGAAGAAATAAGCACCTGCAACGTTTGGTTTAGGTTTTAGGTGCATTTTTTATTTTATTGCTTAAATCGCATTCTCTCGACGAGCTGAGCACGTTTTCTGAAATGTGCTCCTCCCGTCGCTCTGGTTGGGTGCGCGTAGTAAAAAGTGCTCCTGGCAGCTAGAGAGTGCCGCGTTGACCACTGCGCATGAAGAAATAAGCACCTGCAACGTTTGGTTTAGGTTTTAGGTGCATTTTTAATCTTATTGCTTAAATCGCATTTTCTCGACGAGCTGAGCACGTTTTCTGAAATGTGCTCCTCCCGTCACTCTGGTTAGGTGCGCACAGTAAAAAGTGCTCTTGGCAGCTAGAGAGTGCCGCGTTGACCACTGCGCATGAAGAAATAAGCACCTGCAACGTTTGGTTTAGGTTTTAGGTGCATTTTTAATTTTATTGCTTAAATCGCATTTTCTCGACGAGCTGAGCACGTTTTCTGAAATGTGCTCCTCCCGTCACTCTGGTTGGGTGCGCACAGTAAAAAGTGCTCCTGGCAGCTAGAGAGTGCCGCGTTGACCACTGCGCATGAAGAAATAAGCACCTGCAACGTTTGATTTAGGTTTTAGGTGCATTTTTAATCTTATTGCTTAAATCGCATTTTCTCGACGAGCTGAGCACGTTTTCTGAAATGTGCTCCTCCAGTCACTCTGGTTGGGTGCGCACAGTAAAAAGAGCTCCTGGCAGCTAGGGAGTGCCGCGTTGAGCACTGCGCACGAAGAAATAAGCACCTGCAACGTTTGGTTTAGGTTTTAGGTGCATTTTTTATATTATTGCTTAAATCGCATTCTCTCGACGAGCTGAGCACGTTTTCTGAAATGTGCTCCTCCCGTCGCTCTGGTTGGGTGCGCATAGTAAAAAGTGCTTCTGGCAGCTAGGGAGTGCCGCGTTGACCACTGCACATGAAGAAATAAGCACCTGCAACGTTTGGTTTAGGTTTTAGGTGCATTTTTAATTGTATTGCTTAAATCGCATTTTCTCGACGAGCTGAGCACGTTTTCTGAAATGTGCTCCTCCCGTCGCTCTGGTTGGGTGCGCACAGTAAAAAGAGCTCCTGGCAGCTAGGGAGTGCCGCGTTGAGCACTGCGCACGAAGAAATAAGCACCTGCAACGTTTGGTTTAGGTTTTAGGTGCATTTTTAATTTTATTGCTTAAATCGAATTTTCTCGACGAGCTGAGCACGTTTTCTGAAATGTGCTCCTCCCGTCGCTCTGGTTGGGTGCGCATAGTAAAAAGTGCTCTTGGCAGCTAGGGAGTGCCGCGTTGACCACTGCACATGAAGAAATAAGCACCTGCAACGTTTGGTTTAGGTTTTAGGTGCATTTTTAATTTTATTGCTTAAATCGCATTTTCTCGACGAGCTGAGCACGTTTTCTGAAATGTGCTCCTCCCGTCACTCTGGTTGGGTGCGCACAGTAAAAAGTGCTCCTGGCAGCTAGGGAGTGCCGCGTTGACCACTGCGCACGAAGAAATAACCACCTGCAACGTTTGGTTTAGGTTTTAGGTGCATTTTTAATTTTATTGCTTAAATCGCATTTTCTGGACGAGCTGAGCACGTTTTCTGAAATGTGCTCCTCCCGTCACTCTGGTTGGGTGCGCATAGTAAAAAGTGCTCTTGGCAGCTAAAAAGTGCCGCGTTGACCACTGCGCACAAAGAAATAAGCACCTGCAACGTTTGGTTTAGGTTTTAGGTGCATCTTAAATTTTATTGCTTAAATCGCATTTTCTCGACGAGCTGAGCACGTTTTCTGAAATGTGCTCCTCCCGTCGCTCTGGTTGTGCGCGCATAGTAAAAAGTGCTCCTGGCAGCTAGAGAGTGCCGCGTTGACCACTGCGCACGAAGAAATAAGCACCTGCAACGTTTGGTTTAGGTTTTAGGTGCATTTTTAATTTTATTGTTTAAATCGCATTTTCTCGACGAGCTGAGCACGTTTTCTGAAATGTGCTCCTCCCGTCGCTCTGGTTGGGTGCGCACAGTAAAAAGAGCTCCTGGCAGCTAGGGAGTGCCGCGTTGACCACTGCGCACGAAGAAATAAGCACCTGCAACGTTTGGTGTAGGTTTTAGGTGCATTTTTTATTTTATTGCTTAAATCGCATTCTCTCGACGAGCTGAGCACGTTTTCTGAAATGTGCTCCTCCCGTCGCTCTTGTTGGGTGCGCGTAGTAAAAAGTGCTCCTGGCAGCTAGAGAGTGCCGCGTTGACCACTGCGCATGAAGAAATAAGCACCTGCAACGTTTGGTTTAGGTTTTAGGTGCATTTTTAATCTTATTGCTTAAATCGCATTTTCTCGACGAGCTGAGCACGTTTTCTGAAATGTGCTCCTCCCGTCACTCTGGTTAGGTGCGCACAGTAAAAAGTGCTCTTGGCAGCTAGAGAGTGCCGCGTTGACCACTGCGCATGAAGAAATAAGCACCTGCAACGTTTGGTTTAGGTTTTAGGTGAATTTTTTATATTATTGCTTAAATCGCATTCTCTCGACGAGCTGAGCACGTTTTCTGAAATGTGCTCCTCCCGTCGCTCTGGTTGGGTGCGCATAGTAAAAAGTGCTCTTGGCAGCTAGGGAGTGCCGCGTTGACCACTGCACATGAAGAAATAAGCACCTGCAACGTTTGGTTTAGGTTTTAGGTGCATTTTTAATTTTATTGCTTAAATCGCATTTTCTCGACGAGCTGAGCACGTTTTCTGAAATGTGCTCCTCCCGTCACTCTGGTTGGGTGCGCACAGTAAAAAGTGCTCCTGGCAGCTAGGGAGTGCCGCGTTGACCACTGCGCACGAAGAAATAACCACCTGCAACGTTTGGTTTAGGGTTTAGGTGCATTTTTAATTGTATTGCTTAAATCGCATTTTCTCGACGAGCTGAGTACGTTTTCTGAAATGTGCTCCTTCCGTCACTCTGGTTGGGTGCGCACAGTAAAAAGTGCTCCTGGCAGCTAGGGAGTGCCGCGTTGACCACTGCGCACGAAGAAATAAGCACCTGCAACGTTTGGTTTAGGTTTTAGGTGCATTTTTTATTTTATTGCTTAAATCGCATTCTCTCGACGAGCTGAGCACGTTTTCTGAAATGTGCTCCTCCCGTCGCTCTGGTTGGGTGCGCGTAGTAAAAAGTGCACCTGGCAGCTAGAGAGTGCCGCGTTGACCACTGCGCATGAAGAAATAAGCACCTGCAACGTTTGGTTTAGGTTTTAGGTGCATTTTTAATCTTATTGCTTAAATCGCATTTTCTCGACGAGCTGAGCACGTTTTCTGAAATGTGCTCCTCCCGTCACTCTGGTTAGGTGCGCACAGTAAAAAGTGCTCTTGGCAGCTAGAGAGTGCCGCGTTGACCACTGCGCATGAAGAAATAAGCACCTGCAACGTTTGGTTTAGGTTTTAGGTGCATTTTTAATTTTATTGCTTAAATCGCATTTTCTCGACGAGCTGAGCACGTTTTCTGAAATGTGCTCCTCCCGTCACTCTGGTTGGGTGCGCACAGTAAAAAGTGCTCCTGGCAGCTAGAGAGTGCCGCGTTGACCACTGCGCATGAAGAAATAAGCACCTGCAACGTTTGATTTAGGTTTTAGGTGCATTTTTAATCTTATTGCTTAAATCGCATTTTCTCGACGAGCTGAGCACGTTTTCTGAAATGTGCTCCTCCAGTCACTCTGGTTGGGTGCGCACAGTAAAAAGAGCTCCTGGCAGCTAGGGAGTGCCGCGTTGAGCACTGCGCACGAAGAAATAAGCACCTGCAACGTTTGGTTTAGGTTTTAGCTGCATTTTTAATTTTATTGCTTAAATCGCATTTTCTCGACGAGCTGAGCACGTTTTCTGAAATGTGCTCCTCCCGTCGCTCTGGTTGGGTGCGCACAGTAAAAAGTGCTCTTGGCAGCTCGGGAGTGCCGCGTTGACCACTGCGCATGAAGAAATAAGCACCTGCAACGTATGGTTTAGGTTTTAGGTGCATTTTTAATTTTATTGCTTAAATCGAATTTTCTCGACGAGCTGAGCACGTTTTCTGAAATGTGCTCCTCCCGTCGCTCTGGTTGGGTGCGCACAGTAAAAAGTGCTCTTGGCAGCTCGGGAGTGCCGCGTTGACCACTGCGCATGAAGAAATAAGCACCTGCAACGTTTGGTTTAGGTTTTAGGTGCATTTTTAATTTTATTGCTTAAATCGCATTTTCTCGACGAGCTGAGCCCGTTTTCTGAAATGTGCTCCTCCCGTCGCTCTGGTTGGGCGCGCATAGTAAAAATTGCTCCTGGCAGCTAGAGAGTGCCGCGTTGACCACTGCGCAAGAAGAAATAAGCACCTGCAACGTTTGGTTTAGGTTTTAGGTGCATTTTTAATTTAATTGCTTAAATCGCATTTTCTCGACAAGCTGAGCACGTTTTCTGAAATGTGCTCCTCCCGTCGCTCTGGTTGGGTGCGCACAGTAAAAAGAGCTCCTGGCAGCTAGGGAGTGCCGCGTTGACCACTGCGCACGAAGAAATAAGCACCTGCAACGTTTGGTTTAGGTTTTAGGTGCATTTTTAATTTTATTGCTTAAATCGCGTTCTCTCGACGAGCTGAGCACGTTTTCTGAAATGTGCTCCTCCCGTTGCTCTGGTTGGGCGCGCATAGTAAAAAGTGCTCCTGGCAGCTAGAGAGTGCCGCGTTGACCACTGCGCATGAAGAAATAAGCACCTGCAACGTTTGGTTTAGGTTTTAGGTGCATTTTTAATTTTATTGCTTAAATCGCATTTTCTCGACGAGCTGAGCACGTTTTCTGAAATGTGCTCCTCCCGTCGCTCTGGTTGGGCGCGCATAGTAAAAAGTGCTCCTGGCAGCTAAAGAGTGCCGCGTTGACCACTGCGCATGAAGAAATAAGCACCTGCAACGTTTGGTTTAGGTTTTAGGTGCATTTTTAATTTTATTGCTTAAATCGCATTTTCTCGACGAGCTGAGCACGTTTTCTGAAATGTGTCCTCCCGTCACTCTGGTTTTGTGCGCACAGTAAAAAGTGCTCCTGGCAGCTAGGGAGTGCCGCGTTGACCACTGCGCACGAAGAAATAAGCACCTGCAACGTTTGGTTTAGGTTTTAGGTGCATTTTTTATTTTATTGCTTAAATCGCATTCTCTCGACGAGCTGAGCACGTTTTCTGAAATGTGCTCCTCCCGTCGCTCTGGTTGGGTGCGCGTAGTAAAAAGTGCTCCTGGCAGCTAGAGAGTGCCGCGTTGACCACTGCGCATGAAGAAATAAGCACCTGCAACGTTTGGTTTAGGTTTTAGGTGCATTTTTAATCTTATTGCTTAAATCGCATTTTCTCGACGAGCTGAGCACGTTTTCTGAAATGTGCTCCTCCCGTCACTCTGGTTAGTTGCGCACAGTAAAAAGTGCTCTTGGCAGCTAGAGAGTGCCGCGTTGACCACTGCGCATGAAGAAATAAGCACCTGCAACGTTTGGTTTAGGTTTTAGGTGCATTTTTAATTTTATTGCTTAAATCGCATTTTCTCGACGAGCTGAGCACGTTTTCTGAAATGTGCTCCTCCCGTCACTCTGGTTGGGTGCGCACAGTAAAAAGTGCTCCTGGCAGCTAGAGAGTGCCGCGTTGACCACTGCGCATGAAGAAATAAGCACCTGCAACGTTTGATTTAGGTTTTAGGTGCATTTTTAATCTTATTGCTTAAATCGCATTTTCTCGACGAGCTGAGCACGTTTTCTGAAATGTGCTCCTCCCGTCACTCTGGTTGGGTGCGCACAGTAAAAAGTGCTCTTGGCAGCTAGAGAGTGCCGCGTTGACCACTGCGCATGAAGAAATAAGCACCTGCAACGTTTGGTTTAGGTTTTAGGTGCATTTTTAATTTTATTGCTTAAATCGCATTTTCTCGACGAGCTGAGCACGTTTTCTGAAATGTGCTCCTCCCGTCGCTCTGGTTGGGTGCGCACAGTAAAAAAGAGCTCCTGGCAGCTAGGGAGTTCCACGTTGACCACTGCGCACGAAGAAATAAGCACCTGCAACGTTTGGTTTAGGTTTTAGGTGCATTTTTAATTTTATTGCTTAAATCGCATTTTCTCGACGAGCTGAGCACGTTTTCTGAAATGTGCTCCTCCCGTCACTCTGGTTGGGTGCGCATAGTAAAAAGTGCTCTTGGCAGCTAAAAAGTGCCGCGTTGACCACTGCGCACAAAGAAATAAGCACCTGCAACGTTTGGTTTAGGTTTTAGGTGCATTTTAAATTTTATTGCTTAAATCGCATTTTCTCGACGAGCTGAGCACGTTTTCTGAAATGTGCTCCTCCCGTCGCTCTGGTTGGGTGCGCACAGTAAAAAGTGCTCTTGGCAGCTAGAGAGTGCCGCGTTGACCACTGCGCATGAAGAAATAAGCACCTGCAACGTTTGGTTTAGGTTTTAGGTGCATTTTTAATTTTATTGCTTAAATCGCATTTTCTCGACGAGCTGAGCACGTTTTCTGAAATGTGCTCCTCCCGTCACTCTGGTTGGGTGCGCACAGTAAAAAGTGCTCCTGGCAGCTAGGGAGTGCCGCGTTGAGCACTGCGCACGAAGAAATAAGCACCTGCAACGTTTGGTTTAGGTTTTAGGTGCATTTTTAATTTTATTGCTTAAATCGCATTTTCTCGACGAGCTGAGCACGTTTTCTGAAATGTGCTCCTCCCGTCACTCTGGTTGGGTGCGCACAGTAAAAAGTGCTCTTGGCAGCTAGAGAGTGCCGCGTTGACCACTGCGCATGAAGAAATAAGCACCTGCAACGTTTGGTTTAGGTTTTAGGTGCATTTTTAATTTTATTGCTTAAATCGCATTTTCTCGACGAGCTGAGCACGTTTTCTGAAATGTGCTCCTCCCGTCACTCTGGTTGGGTGCGCACAGTAAAAAGTGCTCCTGGCAGCTAGGGAGTGCCGCGTTGAGCACTGCGCACGAAGAAATAAGCACCTGCAACGTTTGGTTTAGGTTTTAGGTGCATTTTTAATTTTATTGCTTAAATCGCATTTTCTCGACGAGCTGAGCACGTTTTCTGAAATGGGCTCCTCCCGTCGCTCTGGTTGGGTGCGCACAGTAAAAAGAGCTCCTGGCAGCTAGGGAGTTCCGCGTTGACCACTGCGCACAAAGAAATAAGCACCTGCAACGTTTGGTTTAGGTTTTAGGTGCATTTTTTATTTTATTGCTTAAATCGCATTCTCTCGACGAGCTGAGCACGTTTTCTGAAATGTGCTCCTCCCGTCGCTCTGGTTGGGTGCACACAGTAAAAAGAGCTCCTGGCAGCTAGGGAGTGCCGCGTTGACCACTGCGCACGAAGAAATAAGCACCTGCAACGTTTGGCTTAGGTTTTAGGTGCATTTTTTATTTTATTGCTTAAATCGCATTCTCTCGACGAGCTGAGCACGTTTTCTGAAATGTGCTCCTCCCGTCGCTCTGGTTGGGTGCGCGTAGTAAAAAGTGCTCCTGGCAGCTAGAGAGTGCCGTGTTGACCACTGCGCATGAAGAAATAAGCACCTGCAACGTTTGGTTTAGGTTTTAGGTGCATTTTTAATTTTATTGCTTAAATCGCATTTTCTCGACGAGCTGAGCACGTTTTCTGAAATGTGCTCCTCCCGTCGCTCTGGTTGGGTGCGCACAGTAAAAATAGCTCCTGGCAGCTAGGGAGTGCCGCGTTGACCACTGCGCACGAAGAAATAAGCACCTGCAACGTTTGGTTTAGGTTTTAGGTGCATTTTTTATTTTATTGCTTAAATCGCATTCTCTCGACGAGCTGAGCACGTTTTCTGAAATGTGCTCCTCCCGTCGCTCTGGTTGGATGCGCGTAGTAAAAAGTGCTCCTGGCAGCTAGAGAGTTCCGCGTTGACCACTGCGCATGAAGAAATAAGCACCTGCAACGTTTTGTTTAGGTTTTAGGTGCATTTTTACTCTTATTGCTTAAATCGCATTTTCTCGACGAGCTGAGCACGTTTTCTGAAATGTGCTCCTCCCGTCACCCTGGTTGGGTGCGCACAGTAAAAAGTGCTCTTGGCAGCTAGAGAGTGCCGCGTTGACCACTGCGCATGAAGAAATAAGCACCTGCAACGTTTGGTTTAGGTTTTAGGTGCATTTTTAATTTTATTGCTTTAATCGCATTCTCTCGACGAGCTGAGCACGTTTTCTGAAATGTGCTCCTCCCGTCGCTCTGGTTGGGTGTGCACAGTAAAAAGTGCTCTTGGCAGCTAGGGAGTGCCGCGTTGACCACTGCGCATGAAGAAATAAGCACCTGCAACGTTTGGTTTAGGTTTTAGGTGCATTTTTAATCTTATTGCTTAAATCGCATTTTCTCGACGAGCTGAGCACGTTTTCTGAAATGTGCTCCTCCCGTCACTCTGGTTGGGTGCGCACAGTAAAAAGTGCTCTTGGCAGCTAGAGAGTGCCGCGTTGACCACTGCGCATGAAGAAATAAGCACCTGCAACGTTTGGTTTAGGTTTTAGGTGCCTTTTTAATTTTATTGCTTAAATCGCATTTTCTCGACGAGCTGAGCACGTTTTCTGAAATGTGCTCCTCCCGTCGCTCTGGTTGTGCGCGCATAGTAAAAAGTGCTCCTGGCAGCTAGAGAGTGCCGCGTTGACCACTGCACATGGAGAAATAAGCACCTGCAACGTTTGGTTTAGGTTTTAGGTGCATTTTTAATTTTATTGCTTAAATCGCATTTTCTCGACGAGCTGAGCACGTTTTCTGAAATGTGCTCCTCCCGTCGCTCTGGTTGGGTGCGCACAGTAAAAAGTGCTCTTGGCAGCTAGAGAGTGCCGCGTTGACCACTGCGCATGAAGAAATAAGCACCTGCAACGTTTGGTTTAGGTTTTAGGTGCATTTTTAATTTTATTGCTTAAATCGCATTTTCTCGACGAGCTGAGCACGTTTTCTGAAA